>NW_027202627.1:3200000-3575180 GCF_024711535.1 Dipodomys merriami
CCCTCACCCTCACTGTAACCCTAACCCTAAACCTAACAAAAACCCTAACCATAAACCTCACCCTAAACCTAACCCTCACCCTAACAATTACCCTCACCCTTACCCTAACCCTAACTCTAAACCTAACCCTAACAGTAACCCTAACACTCACCCTAACCCTAAACCTCACCCTAACCCTAAACCTCAACCTCACCATAGCCCTCAACCTAACCCTAATTTTAACCCTAACCCTCACCCTAATCCTAACCCTCATCCTCACCCTAAACCTCACACTTACCCTAAACCTAATCTTCAATCTAACCGTCACACTCACCCTAAACCTCACCCTAACCCTTATCCTAACCCTCATCCTAATCCTAACCCTCAACGTTAGAGGAACACTCACCCTCAGCCTAACCCTCACCTTTACTCTTACCATCACGCTCACCCTAACCCTCACCCTAACCCTAACCCTCATCCTAACACTCGCCCTAAACCTAAACCTATCCATCAACCTAACACTAACCCTCAACCTCAACCTCACCCTCAGCATAACCCTAAGCCTAAACCTCACCCTAACCCTAATCCTCACCCTCACCCTAGCCCTCACCCTAAACCTAATCCTAACCCTAACTCTCATCCTAACCCTCACCCTAACCCAAACGCTAACCATCACCCAAAACCTATTCCTCACCCCCAACCTTACCCTCAGCCTAACCCTAACCCTAAACCTCAACCTAACCCTAACCCTCACCCTTACAGTAACCCTAACCAGAACCTTCACCATAACCCTAAACCTAACCCAAACCCTAAACCTCACACTAAACGTAACCCTAAATTTAACCCTCACCCTAGCCCTCAACCTAACCCGAATCCTAACCCTATACCTTATCCGAACTCTCACCCTAAGCCTAACCCTAACCCTCACCCTAAACCTAACCCTCACCCTCACCCTCAGCCTAACTCTAAGCCTAAGCCTAAGCCTAACCCTAAACCTCACCCTCACCCACACCCTAACCATAATCCTAAATGAAACCCTATCCCTAACCCTAACCCAACCCTAACATTAATCCTAACTCTAACCTGCACACTAAACCTCACCATAACCATAACTCTAACCTTAAACCTCACCCTAACCCTAAGCCTAATCCTCACCCTCACCCTCAGGTGAAACCTAACTCTAACCCTAACCATAACCCTCACCCTCACCCTAACCCTCATCCTTACCATAACCCTCACCCTCAGACTTACCCTCACCGTTAACCTTACCGACACCTTCAACCTAACACAGAGCCTAACCCTAAACTTAACCCAAAACCTAACTCTCACCCTAACCCTAACCCTAACACTCACCCTAACCCTAACCCTCATCCTCATCCTCAACCTCACCCTAACCCTAAACCTAACCCTCACACTCACCCTGTCCCTAAACCGAATCCTAAACCTCACCCTCACCCCAGCCCTCACCCTAACCCTAATCCTAACCCAAACCCTCACCCCAACCCTAACCCTAACACACACCCTCACCCTAACCTTCACCCAAAACCCAACCCTAAACCTAACCCTAACCCTAACCCTCACCGTAACCCTCACCCTAACCCTATCTCTAACCCTAAACCTCAAACTCACACTGATCCTAACCCTAACCCTAACCCTAAACCTCACCCTAACACTAAACCTAAACATCACCCTAACCCTAGCCCTCACCCTAAACCTAACCTTAAACCTCACCCTCATCCTAACTCTCACCCTAACCCTATCCCTAACCCTCACCCTAATCCTAACTCTCACCGTTTGGGGAATACTCACCCTCAGCCTAACCCTCACGTTTACTCTTACCGTCATGCTCACACTAATCCTCATCCTAACCGTAACCCTCATCCTAAAACTCACCCTAACCCTAACCCAGTCCATCACCCTAACCCTAAACCTCACCCTCACCCTCACCCTCAGCCTAACCCGAAGCCTAAGCCTAAACCTAACCCTAACCCTCACCCTCACCGTAGCCCTCACCCTAAACCTAATCCTAACCCTAACCCTCATCCTAACCCTCACCCTAACCCTAAAACTAACCATCACCCAAAACCTATTCCTCACTCCCAACCTCACCCTCAGCCTAACCCTAAGCCTAATCCTAACCTTAGCAATAACCCTCACCCTCAGCCTCACCCTCAACTCAAACTTAACCCAAACCCAAACACTAACAATAACCAGAATTTTAACCCTAGGCCTAACCCTAATCCTCACGCCCACCCTCACCCTCAGCCTAACCCTAAGCCTAACCTAGGCCTAACCCTAACCCTCACCGTAACCCTAAACCTAACCCTAACCCTAATCCTCAAACTAATCCTAATAAACAGCCACATCCTCACCCTAACCCAAACCCTAGCCCTAACCCTCACCCTCACCCTAAGCCTAAGCCTAAGCCTAACCCTAACCCTAACTCTCACACTCACACTCACCCTAACCCTCATCCTATACCTAACCCTATCACTATTCCTAGCCCTGACCCTAACCCTCACCCTAGCCCTCACCTGTACCCTAATCCTAACCCTAAACCTCATCCTAACCCTAACCCTAACTCTAACCCAAACCCTAAACCTAAACCTCATCCTAGGCCCAACCCTAAACCTCACCCTTACCTTCACTGTAACCATAACCCTAACCCTAACCCTAACACTCACCCTAACCCTAACACTCACCCTAACCCTCACATTAACCCTAACCATCACCCTAAACTTAAACCTCACCCTAACACTAACCCTAACCCTCACCCTCACCCTAGCCCTCACCCTAACTCTCAGCCTCATCCTCACCTTAACCTCACACTAACCCTAACACTAATTCTCAATCTAACCCACACCCTCACCGTAACCCTTACCCTAATCCTCACCCTAAATCTAACCCTCTCCCTTACTGTAACCCTTACACATGGCCTAACCTTCACCTTTACCCTTACCATCAACCCCACCCTAAACTTCACCCTAACCCTCATCCTCACCCTAACCCCGAACCTAAACATAACTCTGCCCCTAAACCTCACCCTCACACTAACCCTAATTCTAACCATAACCCTAACACTAAAGCTCACCCTAACCCTAACCCTCACACTCACCCTCACAGTAAATGTAACCCTAACCCTAACCCTAAAAATAACCCTCACCCTAACCCTGACTCTCAACCTACTACTTACCCTCACCCTAACACTAATCCTAACCCTAACACTAACCCTCACACTAACCCTAACCCTCACCCTAATTCTAAACCTCACCCTAACCCTAACCCTCAACCTAGCCCTCACACTAACCCTAATTCTAACCCTCACCATCACCCTATCCCTAATCCTCATCCACACCCTAAACCTCACACTAACACTAACCCTAATCCTCAATCTAACCCTCAAACTAACCATAAACCGAACCCTTACCCTAACCCTCACCGTAACCCTAACCCTCACCCTTATCTTAACCCTCACCCTCAGCATAACCCTAATCCTCATCCACACCCTAAACCTCACACTAACCCTAACCCTAATCCTCAATCTAACGCTCACCCTAACCATTACCCGAACCCTTACCGTAAACCTCACCCTAACCGTAACCCAAACCCTAACCCTAAATCTAACCTAACCCTAAACCTAAACCTCGTCCCAAACCTAACCCTAACTTCACCCTCACCCTCACTGTAACCGTATCCCTATCCCTAACAATAACCATAACCCTAAACCTCACCCTAATAATAACCCTCACTGTAAACCAAAATCTCACCCTAACACTTACCCTCACCCCAACACTAACCCTAACACTAACACTAACCCTCACACTAATCCTAACCCTAACCCTAAACCTAAACCTCAACCTAATGCTCAACCTCACCCTACACCTAACAATAACACTAATCCGAACCCTAATCATCAACCTAACCCCAATCCTCACAACAACCCTCACCCTCAGCCTAACTCGAAATATAAGCCTAACCCTCACCCTAACCCTCACATTCACCCTCACCCAAAACCTAACCCTAAACCTAACACTATCCCTAAACCTCAACCTAACCCTCACCCTCACCCTGACCTTAACACTAACCCTAACCCTAAACCTCACCCTCACCCTCACCGTAAACATATCTCTAACGCTAACAATAACCATAACCCTAACCCTCACCCTAACGATAACCCTCACCGTAACCCAAAACCTCACCCTAACACTTACCCTCACCCTAACACTAACCCTAACCCTAACACTAACAATCACACTAAAAGTAACCCTAACTCTAACCCTAAACCTCCCCCATACCCTAACCCTAACCCTATCCCTAACTCTAAACCTCACCCTAACCCTAACCCTCACTCTCACGCTCAACCTAACCGTAACTCTAACCATAACCCTAACAATAACACTAACCCTAAACCTAACCCTAACCATAACCCTCACCCTCAGCCTCACCCTCTCGGCAAACTTAACCCTAACCATAGCACTAACGATAACCCTAAAACTAACCCTAACCCTAATCCTCACCCCCACCATCACCCTCAGCCTAACCCTAAGCCTAACCCTAACCCTAAACCTAACCCTCATTGTAACCCTAACCCTAACCTTAACCCTAACCCTAAACCTAACCCTATACCTAACCCTAACTCTAACCCTAAACCTCACCCTAATCCCCAGCCTCAACCTCACCCTAACCCAAACCCTAACCCTAATCCTCACCCTAACCGTAAGCCTAATCCTAACGCTAACCCTAACCCTCACACTCACCCTCACCCTAAACCTAATCCTAAACCTGTCCCTATCACTAATCTTAAACCTAACCCTAACCCTCACCCTACACTCACCCTAAACCTAACCCTAACCCTCAACCTCACCCTAGCCTCACCATAACCCTAATTCTAACCCTCACCCTCACCCTATCACTAACCCTCATCCTCACCCTAAACCTCACGCTAACCCTAAACCGAATCCTCAATCTAACCCTCACCCTAACCCTAACCCTAAACCTTACCCTAACTCTAAACTTAACACTAAACCTCACCCTTATCTTAACCCTCATCCTTAGCCTAAACCTCACCTTTACCCTTACCATCATAATCAAACTAACCCTCAACCTAACACTAAATCTCATCCTAATCCTCACCCAAAGCTTAAAACTACCGAGGACCCTAACCCTAATCCTCACCCTCAACCTCATGCTCAGCCTAACCCTAAGCCTAAGCCTTACCCTAACCCTCACCCTCACCCTAGCCAATAGCTGAACCCTAATCCGAAATCTAACACTAATCCTAACCCTAAACCGTAACCTAACCCTCACCCGAACATTAACCCTAACACTAACCCTAACTCTAAACCTCGACCTAACCTACCCCTAACTCTAAATCTAAACCAAAACCTCACCCTCAACCTAACCCTAATCCTAACCCTAAGCATAAACCCACCCTAACCCTCACCCTCACCCTCACCCTCACCATAAATCTAACCCTAACCATAACAATAACACTAATCCTAACCCTAAACCTAATCCTAACCCTAAGCCTAACCCTAATCTTAACACTCACTCTCACCCTAACCCTAATGCTAACCCTAATCCTCATCGTAAGCCCCACCCTAAACCTATCCCTCACATTAACCCTAAACCTAACACTAACCCTAACCCTAACCCTCACCCTTAGCCTCACCCTAACCCTAACACTAACCCTAAACCTCGCCCTCACCCTCACCCTAATCCTGACCCTAATCCTAACTCTAAATCTAACTCTAAACCTCACCCACAACCTAGCCCTCACCCTAACCCTTATCCTAAACATAACCCTCATCCTAACCCTCCCACTAACTCTAACCCTCATGCTCAACCTAACCCTAACCCTCTCCCTCAACCTCACCCTCAGCCTAACCCTAAACCTAAACCTCATCCTAACCCTTACACTCACCCTCACGCTAACCCTATTCCTAACCCTATCCCTAACCCTAACCCTCTACCTAACACTCAACCTAAACCTAACCCTAAAACTATCCCTAACCCTAAACCTCAACCTAAACCTCACCCTAACCCTAAGTCTAACCCCAAACATCACACTCAACCTAAACCTAACTCTAACCCTAACCCAAACCTAAACCTTACACTAAACCTAAACCTAACCCTCACCCTCACCCTCACAGCAACCCAAACACTAAACCTAACCCTAACAGAAAACCTAACCCTAATCCTAACCCTCACCCTAACCATAAACCTCACCCTAACACAAACCCTCACCCTAACACTTACCCTCACCCTAACACTAACCCTAACCCTAACACTAACCATCACACTAATCCTAACCCTAACCATAACCCTAAACCTCAACCTAACCCTCACCCTCACTCTAACCCTAACACTGACCGTCACCCTAACCCTCCCCCTAACCCTCCCTCTAAACCTATATCTAAACCTAAAACTCACCCTCAAACTAACCCTAACCCTAACCCTAACCCTAAACCCCAATCTAACCCTAATCTTAACCCTCACCCTCACCCTCACCCTCAGCTTAACTCTAACCCTAACCTTAACAATAACAATAACCCTAACCCAAACCCTAAACCTAACAATAATCCTCAGCCTTACCTTCACCCTAACCCTAACCCTAACTATAACGGTCCCCCTAACCCTAAGCCTAACCTAACCCTAACCCTAACCCTCACACTCACCCTCACCCTAACACTAATCCTAAACCTAACAATATCCTTAACCCTAACCCTCACCCTAACCCTAACCCTAACCTTCATGCTCGTCCTAAGCCTAAGCCTAAGCCTAAGCCTAACCCGACCCTAACCCTCACCCTAACCCTAACCCTAACACTAACCCTAACACTAACTGTAAACCTCACTCTCACCCTAACCCTAACTTTAACCCTAACCATAAACCAAAATCTCATCCTAACCCTACCCTAGCCCTCTCCTTCACCCTCACCGTAACTGTAACCCTAAACCTAACCCTAACAATAACCCTAACCCTAACTCTCACCATTTCCATAAGCCTCACCATAACACTAACCCCCGCCCTAACACTAATCCTCACCCTAACACTAAACCTAAACAAACACTCACACTAAACCTAACCATCACCCTAACCCTAAACCTCACCCTAATCCTAACCCTAACCCTCACCCTAACCCTAACCCTCATCCTCACCCTAAACATCACACTAACTGAACACTAATCCTCAATCTAACCATCACACTCACCCTAAACCTAACCGTAACCCTCACTATAAAGCTAACCCTCACTCTCAACCTCACCCTAACCCTAACTCTACCCCTAAACCTCACCCTCACCCTAACCCTAACCCTCACCCTACCCTAACTCTACTCCTAAACCTCACCCTAACTCTAACCCTCATGTTCACCCTCTCCCTCAGCGAAACCCTAAGCCTAACCCTAAATCTAACACTAAACCTGACCCTAATCCTAACCCTCATGCTCACCCTCTCCCTCAGCGAAACCCTAATACTAACCCGAACCCTTACCCTAACCCTCACATTAACTCTAACCCTTACCTTATTTCTAACCCTAACCCTAATCCTACCCTCACCCTCACCCTAACACTCACCTTATCCCTAACTCTAACACTAACCCTCACCCTAACCCTCACCCTAACCGTCCCCCTAACCCTAACTCTAACCCTAAACCTCAACAACACCCTAACCCTAACCCTAAACCTCACCCTAAACCTCACGCTAACCCTAAACCTCACCCTCACCCTCAACCTCACCTCAACTCTAACACTAAACCTAACAATAACACTAACCATCGACCTACCCCTAATCCTAACCCTAAACCTAACACTAACCCTAACGCTAATCCTCGACCTAAACCTCCCCCTAATCCTAAACCTAACTCTAAACCTCACCCTCAACATAACCCTAACCCTAACACGAACCATAACCCTAACCCTCGACTTAACCCTCCCCTTATCCCTAACCTAACCCTAAACCTCACCCTCACACTAACCCTAACCCTAACCTTCACCCTAACCCTAACCCTAATCCCAACCCTAACGCTAAATCTCACCCTAACACTAACCCTAACCCTCACCATCACCCTCACCCTCACCGTAACTCTAACCCTAACCCTAACAGTAACACTAATCCTAACCCTAACAATAATACTAATCCTAACCCTAAACTTAAGCTTAATCCGAAACATAACAGTAAAACTAACCCTAAACCTAAACCTAAACCTAAACCTCAACCTAACCCTACTCCTCAGCCTCACCCTCACCCTAACCAAACCCTAACCCTAACCTTCACCCTAACCCTAAGCGTAACCCTAACGCTAACCCTAACCCTCATATTCACCCTCACCCTAACCCTAATCCTAAACCTAACCCTATCCCTAACCCGAACCTTCACCCTAACCCTCACCCTTGCCCTCACCCTAACTCTAATCCTAAACCTAATCTTCATCCTAACCCTCACCCTAATACTAACCTTCACCCTCACCCGAACACTCACCCATATATAGGGCCTAAGCCTAAACCAAAGCCTAAGCCTAACCCTAACCCAAAACCTCACCATAACCCTTACCCTAATACTAACCCTAACTCTAACCCTAAACCTCACCCTTACCCTAAGCATAATTTTAATCCTAACCCTAAATCTAAACCTCATCCTAACCCTAACCCTAACAATAACCCTAACCCTAACCTTAACCCTACCCTAACCCTACCCCTAATCCTAACACTAAACCTAACCCTAATCCTAACCCTAACCCTAAACCTAACCAGAACTCTCACCCTAACCCTAACCTCGACCTAACACTAACCCTAAACCTCACCCTCAACCTAGCCCTCACCCTAACACTAACCCTCATCCTCACCCTAAACCTCATACTACCCCTAACACTAATCCTCAATCTAACCCTCACACTCACCCTAAACCTAACCAACACTCTTAACATAACCCTCACCCTAGGCCTAACACTCATCTTTACCCTCATCGTCACCCCCAACTTAACCCTCACCCTAACCCTAACCCTCAACCTAACCCTCACCCTAACCCTAACTCTACCCCTAAACCTCACCCTCATCCTAACCCTAACTCTAAACCTAACCCTAGCACTAAAAACCGCACCCTAACCTTAACCCTAAGCCTCACCCTCACCATAACCATAACCATAACCATAACCCTAATAATAACCCTAACCCCAACCCTAATCCTAAAACTCACCCTCACCCTAACCCTAATCCTAACCCTAACCCTCAATCTAAGCTAACTCTCACCCTTCTGTAACCCTAATCCTCACCCTAACCCTAAACCTAAGCCTAACCCTCATCATAATCCTCCCCATAAACCTAACCCTAAAACTCACCCTAACACTAACACTCACCCTCACCATCACCCTCAGCCTAACCCTAAGAATAACCCTAAACCTAAACCTAACCCTCACCCTCACCCTAACACTAACACTAACCCAAACCCTAACCATCATCCTTACCCTCCCCCTAACCCTATATCTAACTCTAAACATCACACTCACCCTAACCCTAACCCTAACCTTAAACCCCACCCTAACCCTAACGCTAACCCTCACCTCCACCCTCACCCTCTCTGTAACTCTAACCCTAACCCTAACAATAACACTAACCCTATCCCTAATCATCACCCTAACCTTAATCTTTACCCCCACCCTCACCCTCAGCCTAAACCTAAGCCTAATCCTAACCCTCACCCTAACCCTCACACTCACCCTCACCCTAAACATAATCCTAAACCTAACCCTATCCCTAAACCTCAACCTAAACCTCACCCTCACCCTAAACCTAACACTAAACCTAGCCTTCAACCTCACCCTAACCCTCCACTCTAACCCTAACTCTAACACTAAACCTCACCCTCACTCTAACCCTAACCCTAACCCTAACCATAAACCTCACCCTAACCCTAATTCTCACCCTCACCCTCAACCTCACCGTAACTCTAACCCTAACCCTAACAATAACACTAGGCCTAACACTAACCCTAACCCTAACCAGAACCATAACCCTCACCCTAAGCCTCAACCTCACCACAAACTTAACCGTAACCATAACACTAACTCTAACCCTAACCCTAAACATCACCCTAACACTAAACCTAACCCTAACCCTCAACTAACCCTCACCCTAACTCAAATCCTAAACCTAACCCTATCCCTAACACTAACCCTCACCCTAACCCTCACCCTAGACCTCACCCTAAACCTAATCCTAACCCTAAACCTCATCCTAACTCTCAACCTAACCCTAACCCGAACCCAAACCCTAACCCGAACCCTAACCATTACCCTCATGCTCGGCCTAAGCCTAAGCCTATGCCTAACCCTATCTCTCATCCTAACCCAAACCCTAACACTACCGTAACTCTAACATTAAACCTCACCCACACCATAACCCTAACTCTAACCCTAACAATAAACTTAACCTCATCCTAAAGATAACCCTAACACTCAAAGTCACCCTAAACATAAACCTCACCCTAACCCTAACTCTCACTCTAACACTTTCCCTCACCCTAACACTAACGGTAAAGCTAACACTAACGCTCAAACTAACCCAAACATCACCCTAACCCTAAACCTGACTCTAACACCAACCCTAACCCTCACCCGAACCCTAGCCCTCACCCGAACCCTAACCCTCAACCTCACCATAAACCTCACACTAACCCTAATACTAATACTCAATCTAACTCTCAACCTCAGCCTAACCCTAATCCTAACCCTCACCCTTACCGTAACCCTCACCCTCAGCCTAACCCTCAACTTTACCCTTAACGTCACCCCCACCCTAACCCTCACCCTAACCCTCACCCTAACCCTAAACCTCACCCTAACCCTAACTCTACCAATAAACTTCACCCTCACCCTAACCCTAACTCTAACCCTAAACCTAACACTAAACCTCACCCTAACCCTAAACCTAACCCTCACCCTCATCCTTACCATAACCCTCACCATAAACCTAACCCTCACCCTAACCCTTATCCTCACTCTAACACTAACCCTAACCCTAACCCTCACACTAATCCTAACCCACACCCTAATCCTAAACCAAACCCTAACCCTAACCCTAACTCTAACCCTAACCCTCACAATAAACCTCACCCTAACCCTAATTCTAACCCTCAACCCCACCGTAACCCTAACCCTCATCCTCACCCTAAACCTCACACAAACCCTAACCCTAACCCTAATGCTCAATCTAACCCTCAACCTAAATCTAACACTAAACTTTACCTTACCCCTAAACCTAACTCTAACACTCACCCTTATCTTAACCCTCACCCTCAGTATAAACTTCACCTTTACCCTTAACATCATCCTCACCCTTACCCTCACCCTAAACCTAAACCTCATGCTAACACTCACCCTAACTATAAACCTAAACATCACCCTAACCCTAACCCTCACCCTCAACCTCACGCTCAGCCTAACCCTAAGCCTAAGCTTAAACCTTATCCTAACCCTCACCCTCATCTTAGCTCTCACCCTAACTCTAATCCTAACCCTAACCCTCATCCTAACCCTCACCCTAACCCTAACCATAACCATAAACCTAACCCTAATTCTCAACCCCACCCTCACCCTCAGCCTAACCCTAAGCCTAACCCTAACCCTAACCCTAACCCTCAGACTCACCCTCACCCTAACCCTAATCCTAATTCTAACCCTAACCCTAACCCTAAACCTCAACCTAACCCTCACCCTAAACTTAACCCTAACACTAACCCTAACAGTAACCCTAACCCTGGACTTAACACTCCCCCTAACCCTAAATCTAACCCTTAAACTAAACCTCACTCTAACCAAAATCCTAACCCTAACCCTCTACCTAACCCTAACCCTCACCCTCACTGTAAATCTAACCCTCATAATAACCCTCACCCAAACCCTAAACCTAACCCTAAACCTCACCAAAACACTAACCCTAAACCTCACCCTCACCCTAGCCCTCACCCTAACCCTAATCCTAACCCTAATCCTCATCCTAACACTCACCCTCACCCTAACCCTAACCCTAAACCTCACCCTAATCCTACGCCTAACCCTAAACCTCAACATAACCCTAACGCTCACTCTAACACTAAACTTAACCCGAACCCTAACTCTCACCCAAACCCTAACCCTAACCCTCACTCTAACCCTAACCCTCCCCCTCATCCTCACACTCAGCATAAACCTAACCCTAATCCTCAAACTCACACTAACCCTTACCCTAATCCTAATCCTAACACTAAGCCTAACCCTCACCCTCACTCTAACCCTCATTGTAACCCTAACTCTAACACCAACCCTAACCCTAACCCTCATCCTCAGCCTCACCCTAACCCTAACACTAACACTAAACCTCACACTAACCCTAACCCTAACCTCACCCTAACCCTAAGTCTAACCCTAACCCTAACACTAAAAACCTCAGCCTAACCCTAACCCTAACCCTTACCTTCACCCTCTCAGTAACCATAACCCTAACCCTAACTGTAACAATAACCCTAAACCTAACCCTAATCCTAACCCTCACCCTCACCCTAAACCTAATCCTAACCGTAACCCTTACCCTAACCCTAACCCTCACCCTTATCGTAACACTAACCCTCATCCTAACACTCATCCTAACCCTAAAATTCACCCTAACACTAACTCTAACCCTCACCCTCACCATAGCCATCACCCTAACCCTAATCTTAATCCTAATCCTCATCCTAAACCTCACCCTAACCCTAACCCTAAACCTCACCCTAACCCTAACACTAACCCTAACCCTCAACCTAACCCTAAGCCTCACGCAAAACTTAACCGTAACCCTAACCCTCACCCTAACCCTAAACATAACCTGAACACTAACACTCAACCTAACCCTAACCCTAAACCTCACCCTAACCCTAACGCTCACCCTCACCCTAACACTCAGTGTAACCCTAAGCCTAACTCTAAGCTTAACCCTAAACCTCACACTCACCCAAACCTTATCATAATCCTATTCCTAACCCTAACCCTAACCCTCACCTTCACCCTCACCTTAACCCTAACTCTTACCCTAAACCTCATCCACACCCTAACCCTAACCCTAACCCTAACCCTAAACATCACCCTTAACCTAAACCTAAACCTCACCCTCACCCTAGCCCTCACCCTAACCCTAATCCTAACCCTAAATCTATCATTACACTAACACTAACCCTCACCCTCACCCTCAAACTCACAGTAACTCTAACCCTAACCCTTACAATAAGACTAACACTAACCATAACCATAACCATAACGATAACCCTCACCGTTAGCCTCACGCTCACCACAAACTTAACACTAACCATAACACTAACAATAACCCTAACCCTAACCCTAACCCTAATCTCACCCCCACCATCACCCTCAGCCTAAACCTAACACTAACCCTATCCCTAACCCTAACCCTCACTGTAAACCTAACCCTAACCCTAACACTAACACTAACCCTAACCCTAAACCTAACCCTAAACCTAACTTTAATCCTCACCCTCACCCTCACTCTAACCCAAATCCTAAACCTAACCCTCACCTAACCCTAAGCCTAACCCTAACCTTCAGCCTAACACTCACACTCACTCACCCTAACCCAAATCCTAAACCTTACTCTGTCCCTAACCCTAAACCTCACCCTAGCCCTCACCCTAAACCTAATCCTAACCTTCATCATTATCTTAACCCTCAACCTCAGCCTAAAACTCACCTTTACACTTACCATCATCCTCACCCTAACCCTCACCCTAAACCTAAATCTCATCCTAACACTCACCCTAACCGTAAACTTAACCATCACCCTAACCCTAACACTCACCCTCACCCTCACGCTCAGCCTAACCCTAAGCCTAAGCTTAAACCTTATCCTAACCCTCACCCTCACCCTAGCCCTCACCCTAACCCTAATCCTAACCCTAACCCTCACCCTAACCCTAACCCTAACCATAACCCTAACCCTAATCCTCACCCTCAGCCTAACCGTAAGCCTAAGCCTAACCCTAAACCTAACCCTCACACTCACCCTCACCCTAACCTTAACCCTAACACTAACCCTAACCCTAACCCTAAACCTCAACCTCACCCTCCCCCTAACCCTAAATCTAACCCTAAAACTAACCCTCACCCTAACCCAAATACTAACCCTAAACCTCAACCTAACCCTATGACTCACCCTCACCGTAACCCTATCCCTCATCCTAACCCTCACTCAAACCTTAAACCTAAACCTAAACCTCACCCAAATACTAACCCTAACCCTCACCCTCACCCAAGACCTCACCCTAATCATAATCCTAACCCTAATCCTCATCCTAACCCTCACCCTAACCCTAACCTTAACCCACAGGCTGACCGTAACACTAACCCTAACCCTCACCCTAACCCGAAACGTAACCCGAACCGTAACACTAACCCTAACACTAACACTAAACCTCAACCTAACCCTAACCCTAACCCTCACCTTCACACTAGCCCTCACCCTAATCCGAATCCTAACCCTAACACTCATCCTAACCCCCACCGTAACACTAACCCTAACCCTCACCCTCACCCTAACTCTAAACCTAACCCTAACCCTCAACCTAACCCTAACCCTCACCCTCACAGTACCCCTTACCATAAACCTCACCCTAACCCAAAACTTAACCGGAAACCTAATTCTCACCCTAACCCTAACCCTAAACCTCACCCTAACCCTAACCCTCGCCCTCATCCTCACCCTCAGCCTAACCCTAAGCCTAAGCCTAACCCTAACCCTCACACTCACCCTAACACTAACCCTAATTCAAACCCTCACCCAATCCCTAACCCTAACCCTAAACCTCACCCAAACACTAACCCTAACCCTCAACCTCACCTTAGCCCTCACCATAACCCTAAGCCTAACCCTAACCCTAACCCTCACACTCACCCTAACACTAACCCTAATCCTAATCCTAACCCTAACCCTAACCCTCACCCTCACCCTAACACTCACCTTAAGCCTAACTGTAAAATTAATCCTAACCCTAACCCTAACACTAAACCTCACCATAACACTAAATCTAACCATCCCCCTAAGCCTAAACCTTACCCTAATACTAATCCTAAACCTCAACCTCACCCTAGCCCTCACCCTAACCCTAACCCTCAACCTTACCCAAGACCTCACACTAACCCTAACACTAATCCTCAATCTAACCCTCACTCTCACCCTAACCCTAACCCTATCAATCACCCTAACCCTAACCCTCACCCTTACCGTAAACCTCACACTCAGTCTAACCATCATCTTTACCCTTACCATCATGCCCACCCTAACACTCACCCTAAGCCTAACCCTGACCCTAACCCTAACTCTACCCCTAAACTTCACCCTCAACCTAACCCTAACTCTAACACTAAGCCTAACACTAAACCTCACCCTAACCCTAACCCTAAACCTCCGCCTCAACCTCATGCTCAGCCTAACCCTAAGCCTAAGCCTAAACCTTACCCTAACCCTCACCCTCACCCTAGCCGTCACCCAAACACTTATCTTAACCCTAACCCTCATCCTAACTCTCACTCTAACCCTAAACCTAACCCTAACCCTAACCCTAATCCTCACCCACACCCTCACCCTCAGCCTAACCCTAAGCCTAAGCCTAACCCTAACCCTAACCCTAACACTCACCCTCACCTTAAAACTAATCCTAACCCTAACCCTAACCCTAAACCTCAACCTAACCCTCACTCTAACCTTAAACCTAACACCAACCCTAACATTAACCCTCCAAGTAACCCTAAATCTAACCCTAAACCTCACCGTCATCCTAAACCTAATCCTACCCTAACCCTAAACCACACCCTAAACCTAACCGTATCCCTCACCCTCACCCTCACCCTCAACCTCACCCTCACCATAACTCTAATCCTAACCCTAACTATAATACTAATCCTAAATTTAAACCTAACCCTAACCCTAATCCTACAATTCACCCTCACTCTATTAATAATCCTAACCCTAATCCTCAACCTAACCCTAACCCTCGAACTCACTGAAACCCTAACCCTCATACTAACCCTCACCCTAACCCTAATTCTAAACCTAATCCTAACACTCACCCTCACCCTAGCCCTCACCCCAACCCTAATCCTAATCCTAACCCTCAACCTCACACTCACCTGCACACTCACCCTCACCATAACTCTAAATTTAACCCTAATGCTAACCTTAAACCTAACCCTAATCCTAACACTAACCATAACCCTCACACTAGCCCTCCCCCTAAACCTATATCTAACCCTAAACCTCACCCTCACCCTCACCCTAACCATAAACTAACCCTAATCCCCACCCTAAACGTAACCCTAACCCTCACCCTCAACCTCAAGGGAATTCTAACCCTAAAACTAACAATAACACTAACCTTATCCCTAATCCTCACCCCCACCCTCATCCTCAGCCTAACCCTAAGTCTAAGCCTATCCCTCACCCTAACCTTCACACTCACCCTAATCCTAAACCTAATCCCAAACCTAAGCCTATCCCTAAATCTCAACCTAAATCTAACCCTAACACTAAACCTAACCCTCACCCTCACCCTCAACCTCACAGTAACTATAACCCTAACCCTAACAATAAGACTAATACTCTACCATGACCATAACCATAACCATAACCCTCACTGTTAGCCACACCCTCACCACAAACTTAACACTAACCATAACACTAACAATAACCCTAACCCTAACCCTAACCCTAATCCTCACCCCCACCATCACCCTCAGCCTTACCCTATCACTAACCCTATCCCTAACCCTAACCCTCACTGTAACCCTAACCCTAAACCAAACCCTAAACCTAACACTAAACATAACCCTAATCCTCACCCTCACACTCACTCTAACCCAATCCCTAACCCTAACCCTCACCTAACCCTGAGACTAACCCTAACCCTAACCCTAACACTCACACTCACTCACCCTAACCCAAATCCTAAACCTTACCCTATCCTTAACCCTAACCCTCACCCTAACCCTCACCCTAAACCTAATCCTAACTCTCACCCATATCTTAACCCTCACCCTCAGCCTAAACCTCACCTTTACCCTTACCATCATCCTCACCCTAACCCTCACCCTAAACCTAAACCTCATCCTAACACTTACCCTAACAATAAACCTAACCATCACCCTAAACCTAACACTCACCCTCAACCTCATGCTCATCCTATCCCTAAGCTTAAGCTTAAACTTTATCCTAACCTTCACCCTCAACCTAGCCCTCACCCTAACCCTAATCCGAAACCTAACCCTCACCCTAACCCTAAGCATAACCATAACCCTAACCCTAATCCTCACCCCTACACTCACCCTCAGTCTAACCCTAAGCCTAAGCCTAACCCTAACCCTAACCCTCACACTCACCCTTACCCTAACCTTAACCCTAACACTAACCCTAACCCTCAACCTCAACCTAACCCTCCCCCTAAACCTAAATCTAACCCTAAAACTAGCCCACAACTTAACCCAAATACTAACCGTAACCCTAAGCCTAAACCTCACCCAAACACTAACCCTAACTCTCACCCTCACCATAGCCCTCACCCTAATCCTAATCCTAACCCTAATCCTCATCCTAACCCTCACCCTAACCCTAACCTTAACCCTCAGGCTGACCTTAACCCTAATCCTTCCCCTCACCCTAACCCTTAACTTACCTCGAACCGTAACACTAACCCTAACCCTAACGCTAAACCTCACCCTAACCCTAAAACTAAACCTCACCCTCACCCTAGCCCTCACCCTAATCTTAATCCTAACCCTAACCATCATCCTAACCCTCACCCTAACACTAACCCTAACCCTCACCCTCACCCTCAGCCTAAGTCTAAACCTAACCCTAACCATAATACTAATCCTAAACCTAAACCTAACCCTAACCCTAACCCTAATCCTACCACTCACCCTCATTCCAATCCTAATACTAAACCTAACCCTCAACCTTACCCTAACCCTCAACCTCACTGTAACCCTAACCATCATCCTGACCCTCACCCTAACCCTAACCCTAATTCTAAACCTTACCCTAACACTAACCCTAACCCTCACTCTCACCCTAACCCTAATCCTAAACCTAACCCTCATCCTAACTCTCACCCTAACCCTAACCCTAACCATAACCCTAACCCTAATCATCACACCCACCCTCAACCTCAGCCTAACCCTAAGCCTAAGCCTAACCCTAACCCTAACCCTCACACTCACACTCACCTTAAAACTAATCCTAACCCTAACCCTAACCCTAACCCTAAACCTCAACCTAACCCTCATCTTAACCTTAAACCTAACTCTAACCCTAACTTTAACCCTCCAACTAACCCTAAATCTAACCCTAAACCTCACCGTCGTCCTAACCCTAATCCTAGCCGTAACCCTAAACCTAAACGTATCCCTCACCCTCACCCTCACCCTCACCCTCACCCTGCCCATAACTCTAACCCTAACCCTAACCATAATACTAATCCTAAACCTAAACATAACCCTAACCCTAACCCTAATCCTATCACTCACCCTCATTCTAATCCTAATCCTAACCCTAACCCTCAACCTAACCCTAACCCTCAACCTCACTGTAACCCTAACCATCATCCTAACCCTCACCCTAAACCTCACCCTAATTCTAAACCTTACCCTAACACTAACCCTAACCCTCACCCTCACCCTAGCCCTCACCCTAACCCTAATCCTAACCCTACCACTCACCCTAACCCTAAAATCACCCTCACCTTTACCCTCAGCCTAACCCTAAGACTAAGCCTAACCCTAAGCCTAACCCTCACACTCAACCTAACCCTTACACTAATCCTAATCCTAACCCTCAGCCTAACCCTCACCCTCACCCTCACCCTAACCTTAACACTAACCCTAATCCTAATCCTCACCCTAACCCTCCCCTTAACCCTAACTCTAACCCCAAACCTCACCCTCACCTAACCCTAACCCTAACCCTAACCCTAACACTACACCTCTCCCTAACCCTAACCCTCACCCTCAACTTCAATCTCACCATAACTCTAACCCTAACCCTAACAATAAGAATAATCTTAACCCTAACCATGACCAGAACCCTCACTGTCAGCCTCACCCTCATCACAAACTTAACACTAACCATAACAGTAACAATAATCCTAACCCTAACCCTAACCATAATCCTCACCCCCACAATCACCCTCAGCCTAACCCTAACACTAATCTTAATCCTAGCCCTAACCCTCACCTTAACACTAACAATAACACTAACCCTAAACCAAACCCTAAACCTAAACCTAAACCTAACCCTAATCCTCAGCCTCAACCTAACATTAACCCTAAACCTAACCCTATCCTTAACCCTAACCCACACCCTAACCCTCACCCTAACCCTAACCTCACCCTCACCTTCACCCTCAGCCTAACCCAAAGACTAAGCCTTACCCTAAACCTAACCCCCACACTCAACCTAACCCTTACACTAATCCTAATCCTAACCCTCAGCCTAACCCTCACCCTTACCCTCAACCTAACCCTAACACTAACCCTAACCCTAAACCTCACCCTAACCCTCTCCCTAACCCTAACTCGAACCCCAAAGCTCACCCTCACCTAACCCTAACCCTAACCTTAATCCTAAACCTCACCCTAACCCTAACCCTCACCCTCAACCTCAACCTCAACCTCACCATAATTCTAACCCTAACCCTAACAATAAGAATAATCTTAACCCTAACCATAACCAGAACCCTCACTGTCAGCCTCACCCTCATCACAAACTTAACCCTAACCATGACAGTAACAATAATCCTAACCATAACCCTAACCCTAATCCTCACCCCACACTCACCCTCAACCTAACCCTAACACTAACCTTAATCCTAACCCTAACCCTCACCTTAACACTAACCCTAACCCTAACACTAACACTAACCCTAAACCAAACCCTAAACCTAAACCTCACCCTAACCCTTATCCTCAGCCTCACCCTCACATTAACCCTAACCCTAACCCTATCCTTAACCCTAACCCTTACCTGAACCCTCACCCTAGCCATCACCCTAAACCTAATCCTAACCCTAAACTTCATTCTAACCCTCACCCTAACCCTAACTCTAACCCTAACCCTAACCCTAACCCTCACCCTCGCCCTGTCTCTAACCGTAACACTAAACCTAAACCTCACCCTCACGGTAATCCTAAATCTAACCCTAACCCTAAACCTAAACCTCCTCAACATCACCCTCACCATAACCGTAACCCTAACTCTAACAATAACCCTAACCCTAACCCTAAACCTAACCCTCACCCTAATCATAACCCTCACCCTAAACCTAATCCTCACCCTAATATTTACCCTCACCCTTACACTAACCCTAATCCTAACACTAATCCTCACACTAACCCTAACCCTCACCCTAATCCTAAACCTCACCCGAACACTAATCATAACCCTCACCCTTACCGAAAATCTCACCCTCAGCCTAACCCTCACCTTTACCCTCACCCTAACCCTAACCCTCACCCTAACCCTCACGCTAATGCTAACTCTACCCCTAAACCTCAACCTCACCCTAACCCTAACTCTCACCCTCACACTAAGATTTAAGCTCCCTGTAACCTTAACAATAACCAAAAACCTAACCCTAACCCTTACCCTAAAAATAACCGTGACCCTAACCCTAACACTAACACTTACCCTCACCCTAACAGTAACCGTAACCCTAACTATAATCCTCACACTAACCCTAACCCTCACCCTAATCCTAAACCTAACCCTAACCCTAACCCTAACTCTAACCCTCACCCTCACCTTAGCCCTCATCCTAACCCTAATTCTAACCCTCACCCTCATCCTAACCCTAAACCTCATCCTCACCCTAAACCTCACACTAACCCAAACCCTAAACCTAATCCTCAATCTAACCCTCACCGTAACCCTAACCCTAACCCTAAACCTAACCCTAACCTTCACCCTTATCTTAACCCTCACCCTCAGCCTCAACCTCACATTTACCATTACCATCATCCTAACCCTAACACTAAACCTCATCCTAACCCTCACACTAACCATAAACCTAACCATCACCGTAACCCTAAACCTAACACTCACCCACAACCTCATGCTTAGCCTAACCATAAGCCTAAGCCTAACCATTACCCTAACCCTCACCCTCACCCTAGACCTCATCCTATCCCTAATATGAATCCTAACCCTCATCCTAACCCTCACCTTAACCCTAACCCTAACCATCACCCTAACCCTAATCCTCACCCCCAACCTCACCCTCAGCCTAACCCTAAGCCTAAGCCTAACCTTAACCCTAACACTCACATACCCTCACCCTCACCCTAACCCTAATCCTAATCATACCCCTTACCCTAACCCTCACCCTCACCCTAACCCTCACACTAACCCTAACCCTAACGCTAACCGTAACCCTAAACCTCACCCACAGCCTCACCTTATCCCGAACTCTAACCCTAAAACTCAACCTCACCCTAACTTTAACCCTAACCCTAAACCTCAGCCTAAACCAACACCTAAACCTCACCCTCACCCTAGCCCTCATCTTAACCCTAATCCTAACATTAACCTTCATCCAAACCCTCCCCCTAACCCTTACCCTAACCCTCATCCTAACCCTAAACCACACCCTGAACCTCACCCTCACCCTAGCCCTAAGCCTAAACCTAAACCTAACACTAACTCACACAGTCACCCTCACCCTAACCCTAACCCTAATCCTAACCCTTACCCTCACCCTATCCCTCACCCTCAGTGTAACCCTAAGCATAATCCTAACCCTAACCCTAACCCTCACACTCACCCTAACATTTACCCTAATCCTAATCCTAATCCTAACACTCACCCTCAGCCTCACCTTAAGCCTAACTCTAACCCTAAACCTCACCCTCAACCTAACCATAACCTTAAGCCTAAACCTAACAATAATCCTAACCCTAAAACTCACCCTTAGCCTCACCCTAACCCGTAATCTAATTGTAAACCTCACACTGACACTACCCCTAACCCTAAACCTATCCCTAAACCTCATCCTAACCCTAACCCTAACGGTCACCCTCACACTCACTGTAACCGAAACCCTAACCCTAACTCTAAAAATAACACTAACCCTAACCCTCACCCTAAACATAAACGTCACCCTAACCCTAAACCTAACCCTCACCTTAAAACTTACCCTCACCCTAACACTAACCCTAAACCTAACACTAACCATCACACTAACCCTAAACATCACCCTAACCCTAAACCTAACCCTTACACTAACCCTAAACCTCACCCTCACCCTATTCCTCACCCTAACCCGAACCCTCATCCTCAACCTAAACCTCAATCTAACCCTAACACTAATACTCAATCCATCCCCCACCCTCACACTAACCCTAACCCTAACCCTCACCCTAACGCTAACCTTCACCCTTACCATAACCCTCAACCTCAGCCTAACCCTCACCTTTCCATTTACAGTCACCCCCACCCGAACCCTCACCCTAAACCAAACCCTCACCCTAACCCTAACTCTACCCCTAAACCTCAACCTCAATCTACCCCTAACTCTAACCCTAACCCTAACACTAAACCTCACACTAACCCTAACCCTAACCCTCACCCTCAACCTCATTCAAATCCTATCCCTAAGCCTAAACTAAACCTTACCGCAAACCTCACCCTCACCCTAGCCCTCACCCTAACCCGAATCCTAACCATATACCTCATCCTAAACCTCATCCTAACTCTAACCCTAACCCTCACCCTAACCCTAACCCTCACCCTCACCCTCAGCCTAACCCTAAGCCTAAGCCTAACCCTAACCCTAACACTCACACTCACCTTCACCCTAACCCTAGTCCTAAATCTAACCTTATCCCTAACCCTAAACCTCAACCTAACCCTAACACCAATCCTTCCACTATCCCTCACACTAACCCTCACCCTAACCCTAACTCTAACCCTAAAACTCACCCTCACCCTCACCCTAACCCTCAGCCTAAACCTAAGCCTAACTCTAACCCTAACACTAACCCTCACACTCACCCTCACCTTAACCCTGATCCTAATCCCAGCCCTAACCCTAACCCTCACCCTAACAATAACCCTCACCCTAACCCTAAACCAACACTAAACTTAACCCTAACCCTCACCCTAACCCTAAATCTATACTGAAACCTCAACCTAACCCTAACCCTAACCCTAACCTAAACATCACCCTAAACATAACCCTAAACCTCACCTTCATCCTAACCCTCATCCTAACCCTCTCCCTAACCCTAACCCTAACCATCACCCTAACCCTAACCATCAAGCTCAAACACACGCTCAGCCTAAACCCTAAGCCTAAACCTAAACCTAACCCTAACCCAGACACTCACCCTCATCCTAACCCTAATCCTAATCCTAACCCTAACAATAACCCTAACACTAACCCTCACCCCAAACATAACCCTAACACTTACCCTCACCCTAACACTAACCCTAACTCTAAAACTAACACTCACACTAACCCGAACCCTCACCCTAACCCTAAAGCTAAACTTCACCCTCACCCTAGCCCTCACTCTAACACTAATTCTAACCCTAACCCTCAACCTAACCATAACCCTCATCCTCACCCCAAACCTCACACTAACCCTAACCCTAATCCTCAATCTAACCCTCACCCTAACCCTAACCCGAACCCTTAACCAAACACTCTCCCTAACCCTAACCCTCACCCTTATCTTAACCCTCACTCTCAGCCTAACCCACAACTTTACCCTTACAATCACCCTCACTCTAACCCTAATCCTTACCCTAACCCTCACCCTAACCCTAATTCTGACCCTAATCCTCATCCTAACCCTAACCCTCATCCTCACCCTAAACCTCACATGAACCCTAAACCTAATCCTCAATCTAACGCTAACCCTAAACCTAACCCTAAACCTAACCCTACCCCTCACCCTAAGCCTCATTCTAACCCTAACCCTCACCCTAACCAACACCCTCCCCGTCACCGTAACCCTCACCCTAACCCTAATGCTAACTCTAACACTCACCCTAACCCTCATGCTATCACTTACCCACACCACAAACCTAACCCTAAACTTAAACGTCACCCTCACCCTAAACCTCACCCTAAACCTAAACCTAATCCTAACCCTCACCCTCACCCTCACCATAACCATAACCCTCACCTAACCCTAACCCTAACCTTCAACGTCACCCTAAACCTCATATCACCCAAACCCTTACCCTAACCCTAACGCTCACACACACCCTAACGCTCAAGCTAACCCTCACCTTAAACCTCACCTGATCCTCATCCTAACCCTAACCAATACCTAACCAAGACCCTCAGCCTAACCCTCAACTTCACCCTAACACTCACCCTCACTCTAGCCCTCACACTAACAATAACCCCCACCCTAACCCTAACACTCAACCTAACCATAACCCTCACCCTAACCCTAACCCTCACCCTAAAACTAACCCTAACCCTAACACTAACGCTCACACTAACCCTAACCCTCATCCGAACCCTAAACCTCACCCTAACACTAACCCTAACCCTCACCCTCAACCTAGCCCTTACAATAACCCTAACCCTTATCCTACCCCTAAACCTCACCCTAACACTAACCCTAACCCTCAACCTCAACCTAGCCCTTACACTAACCCTAACCCTCATCCTCACCCTAAACCTCACACTAACCCTAAAACTAATGCTCAATCTAACCCTAACCCTAACCCTTACCCTAACCCTCACCCAAACCCTAAACCTCACCCTTACCATAAACCTCACCCTCAGCCTAATCCTAACCCTAACCCTAACCCTAATCCTAAACCTATCCCTCTCCCTCAGCCTAACCCTAAGCCTAACCCTAACAATAACCTTAAGGCTCTCACTCACCCTCACCCTCACCCTAATCCTAAACCTAACCCCATCCCTAACCCTAACCCTCACCGTAACACTCACCCTAACCCTAATCCTAACCTTAAACCTCATGCTAACCCTCACGCTCACACTAACCCTCACCCTAACCCTTAACCTAACCTTCACCCTAATCCTAACTATCACCCTTAGGGGAACACTCTCCCTCAGCCTAACAGTAACCTTTAATCTTACCGTCACGCTCACCCTAACCCTTACCCTAACCCTAACCCTCATCCTAACACTCACCCTAACCCTAAACCTATCCATCACCCTAACATTAACCCTCACCCTAACCCTGAACCTCAGCCTAACACTAAGCCTAAGCCTAAGCCTAACCCTACCTCTCACAGTAACCCTAACCCTAACCCTAAACCTAATCCTAACCCTAACCCTCATCCTAACCCTCACCCTCACCCTAACCCTAACCATCAACCAAGACCTATTCCTCACCCCCACCCTTACCATCAGCCTAACCCTAAGCCTAAAACAAACCCTAACCCTAACCCTCACGCTCACCCTCGCCCCCACCCTAACCCTAATCCAAACCATAACCCTCATCCTAACCCTCACCCTAAACCTAACCCTAAACCTCACCCTATCCCTAACCCTAACACTCAACCTAACCCTAACCCTCACCCTCACGGTAATCCTAACCCTAATCCTCACCCTAAACCTAAACCTAACCCTAAACTTAACCCTCACCCTAGCCCTAACCCTAACACGAATCCTAACCCTATACCTCATCCTAAACCTCACCCTAACCCTAACCCTCACCCTCACCCTAACACTCACCCTCAGCCTAACCCTAAGCCTAAGCCTAACCTGAAACCTAAACCTCACACTCACCCTGACCCTAGCCTTAATCCTCAATCGAACCCTATCCCTAACCCTAACCCTCACCCCACCCTAGCCCTAACCCTAAACCTAATCCTATCCCTAACCCTCATCCTAAACCTCACCCTAACATTAACCCTAACCATCACAAAAAACCTATTTCTAATCCCCTCCCTCACCCTCAGCCTAACCCTAAGCCTAAGCCTAAACCTAACGCTAACACACACACTCACCCTCAGCCTAACTCTCAGCCTAAACCTAAACCTAACCCTAACCCACACACTTACCCTCACCCTAACACTAATCCTAAACCTAACCCTTACCCTATCCCTCCCCCTCTCACCCTAACCCTAAACTTAACACTAACCCTAACCCTAACCCTCAACCTAACCCTCACCCTAATCCTGACTCTAACCCTAAACCTCACCCTCACCCTAACCCTAACTCTAACACTAACCCTAACCCTAACCCTAACCCTAACCCTAACCCTCACCCTAATTCTAACACTAACCCTAACCCTAACCCTAACCCTAACCCTAAACCCTTAAACTCACCATCACCCTAACCCTAACACTAAACCTAACCCTCACCCTAACCCTAACCCTAAACCTCACCCTCACCCTAACCCTCACCCTCAGCCTAACTCTAACACTCACCCTAGCCCTAACCCTAATCCTCACACGAACCCTAACCTTAACCCTCACCCTTACCCTAACCATAACCCTAACACTCATTCTCACCCTAACCCTCACCCCAAACCTATTCCTCACACTAAACCTAACCCTCAAGCTAAGCCTACCCCTACCCCTCACCATTACCCTCATCCTAACCGTAACTCTAACCCTTATCACAATAACCCTAAACCTAACTCTCACCCTCAACATAGCCCTCACTCTAACACTAATCCTAACCCTCACCCACACCCTAACCCTCACCATAACCGTAACCCTCACCGTCACAATAGGCCTCACCCTAACCCTAACCCTAACTCTATCCCTCACCCTAACCCTCACCTTCACCCTCACTTTAACCATTACCATCAGCCTAACCCTCACCATCACAATTATCCCCACACTAACCCTAATCTTTACCTAACCAATACCCTAACCCTCATCCTCATCCTAACCTAACCCTATCTCTAACACTAACCCTCATACTAAACCTAACCCTCACCCTCAGCCTAACGTTCACCCTCACCATAACCCTCACCCTAACCCTTATACTCACCCTAACCTTAACCCTCACACAAACCCTAACCCTCCTCCTAACCCTAACCCTCACCTGAACCTTAACCCTCACTTTAACCATTACCCTCACCTAACTCAGAACCGAACGCTAAACCTACCCCTCACCTTAACCCTCACATTATCCTAACCCTAACCCTCACCCTAACCCTATCCCTAACCCTCACCCACACCCTAGCCCTCACCATAACCCAAATCTAACCCTAACCCTCACATAAAACTAACCCGCACCATAACCCTTACCCTCACCCTCAACCTCAACATAACCCTAACCCTAACCCTCACCCTAACGCATACCCTAATCCTATCCCTAACCCTAACCCTAAACCTAAACCTAAACATCAACCTAACACTCACCCTCACCCTAAACCTACACCTAACCCTCACCCTCACCCTAACTCTTAATCTCACCCTCACCCTAAACCTCACACTAACCCTAAACCTCAGCCTAACCCTAACCCTAAAACTCAACGTCACCCTAACCCTCACCCACAGCCTAAATCTAAACTTAACCCTAATCCTGGCCCTCACCCTAACCTTAAACATCAACCTCACCCTCACCGTCAACCTCAGACTAACTCTAACCTTAACCCTCATCCTAGCCCTCACCCTCACCCTCACCCTAATCCCAACGTTCGCCCTCACCCTCACCATGTCCCTAACCCTAAACCTCACCATAACCCTAAACCTCACCCTAACCCTAAGCCTAATCCTCACACTCACCCTCACACTAACCCTAACCCTAACCTAACCCTCACACTCACCCTCATGCTAAATCTAACAATAACCCTATCCCTAACCCTAACTCTAACCCTAACTCAAACCCTAACCCTAACCTAACCCTAAACCCTAACCGTAACCATAACACTAACCCTAACCCTAACCCTAACCCTAACCCTCACACTAAACCTTGCCCTCAACCTAACCCTAACCCTACCCCTCACCTTAACCCTAGATCTAAACCTAACCCTAAGCCTAAGCCTTTACCAGAGCCGTAACCATGACCCTAATCCTAATTTTAACCCTCACCCTAACACTAACACTCACCCTAAACCTCACCCTCAACCTCACCCTAAACCTCACCCTAACCATAACCCTAACACTCACCATAACCCTCACCCAAACACTACTCTTAACCCTACCCCTAACCCTCACCCTAAACCTCACCCTAAGCCTAACCCTAACACTAACCCTCAACCTAAACCTTACCCTAACCCTTAACCTCACCATCACCCTAACCTTCACACAAAACCTAACCCTCATCCTAAACCTAACCCTAAATATCACCTTCACCCTAAACCTCACCCTCAGCCTAACTCTAACCCTCACCCTATCCCTACCCTAATCCTCACACTAACCCTAACCCTCACCCTCACCCTAACCCTAAACTTAACCCTCACCCTAACCTTAATGCTAACCCTAACCCTCACACACACCCTAAACCTGAACCTTAGCCTTACCCTCACCGTAAACCTAACCCCAACCACAACCCTCACCCTCAACCTATCCATCACCCTAACCCTAACGCTAACCCTCACCCTAAAACTAACCGTAACCCTCAACCTAACCCTCAACCTAAACCTAACCCTAACCCTCACCATCAGCCTGACCCTAAACCTCACCCTTACCCTAACCCTAATCCTTTCCCTCATCCTAACCCTAAGACTATCCCTAATCCTCACACTAACCATAACCCTCACCCTCACCCTAACCATCACACTCACCCTAACCCTTACCCTCTTCCTAACCCTAATCTTATCCCTAAACCTAACCCTACCCCTAAAACTCACAAAACCTAGCCCTCACCCTCACCATAACCCAACCTTCACCTTAACCCTCAACTTAACCCTAACCCTCACCCTAACCCTAACCCTTACCCTCAACCTAACCCTAACCCTATCCCTAAACCTCTCCCTCACCCTAAACCTCACCCTTAACTTAACCCTAACCCTTACCCTCACCCTAACCCTAACACTAGACCTAAAACTAACCCTCACACTAACCCTCACCCCCACACTAAACCTCAACCTAAACCTCAACGTAACTCTCACCCTAACAATCACCCTAATAAACACCCTCATCCTAACTGTCACCCTCACCCTTACCCTAACCCTATCCCTAACCCTCACCCTAATCCTAACCTTAACCCTCACCCTCACCCTAACCGTAACCCTCACTCTAACCCTCACCGTAACATTTATTCTAACCCTAAACCTAACCCTCACCCTAATCCTAAAACTAGCCCTCCCCATCAAGCTTGCTCTAACCCTAACCCTAACCCTAACCCTCACCCTAACCCTTACCTTCACCCTAAACGTAACCCTCACCCTCAAAATAACCCTCACAATAACCATAACCCGAACCCTAACTCTAACACTCACATTAACCCTCACCCTCAATCTAACCCTAAAGCTTACCCTAAACCTCACCCTAACCCTAACCCTAAGACTAACTCTAACCCTGAACCTCACCCTAACACTAAACCGAAACCTAACCCTCAACTTCAACCTCATTGTAACCCTAACCCTAACAATAAAAATAAACCTAACCCATAAATTAATGCTACCACTCTTCCTCACCCTATCACTAACCCTAACCCTCACCCTAACCCTAACACTCAACCTCACCCTAGCCCTCACCCTAAACCTAATCCTAAACTTAACCCTAACCCTAACCCTCATCCTCACCCTAATCCTCATACTAACCCTAGCAATATTCCTCAATCTAACCCTCACCCTCACCCTAACCCTAAACCTAACCCTCATCCTAACCCTCACCATAACCCTAACCCTCACCCTTACTGTAACCCTCACCCTCAGCCTAACCCTAAAATTTACACTTACTGTCACCCTCAGCCTAACCGTCACCCTAACCCTAATCCTCATCCTAACCCTCACCCTAATCATAACCCTAACTATAACCCTAACCCTAACCCTCACCCTCACCCTCAGCCTCAGCCTAAACCTAAGCCTAACCCTAATCCTAACCCTAACCCTCATCCTAACCCTCAACCTAACCATAACTCTATCCATCACTCTAAACCTAATCTGCATCCCCACCATCACCCTCAGCCTAAACCTAAGCCTATACCTAACCCTAACCCTAACCCTCACACTCACCCTCACCATAACCCTAATCCTAAAACTAACCCTAACCCTAACCCTAAACCTCACCTTAACCGAAACCCTAAACCTCACCCTCAGCCTCACCCTCAACTTAAACCGAACCCTAAACATAACCTAACCCTAACCCTAACACTAACCCTTAACTTAAACCTAACCCTCACCCTCAACATAACCCTAACCCTAACCCTAACACTAAACCTCACCCTAACGCTGACCCTAACCCTCACCCTCACTCTAGCCCCCACCCTAACCTTAATCCTAACCATAAACCACATCCTAACCCTCACCCTAAGCCTAAAAGTCTAACCCTCACCCTAACCCTAACCCTCACCCTCACTCTCACGCTGGGCCTAAACCTAAGACTAACCCTAACCCTAACACTCACCCTCAACCTAACCCTAACCGTAACACTAACCCTAACCCTAACCCTAACCCTCACACTAAACCTCACCCTAACTCTAACTCTAACGCAAAACCTCACCCTCACCCTTACCCTAACCCTCACCCTCACCTGCACCCGCCGCCTAACACTAAGCCTAAACCTAAACCCAAACCAAACCATAACACTAACCCTAACCCTAACCCTCACGCTAAGCCTAACCCTAACCTCACCCTCACCCTAGCCCATACCCTAACCCTAAGCCTCAAGCTAACCTTCACCCTAACCCTCACTCTAACCATAACCCCAACCCTCACCCTAACCCTAACCCTCACCCTATCGCAATCCTAACCCTAACCCTAACGCTAACCCTCACACTCACCCTCATCTTAAATCTAATCCTAATCCTAACCCTAACCCTAACCCTCACCCTTACCTAAACATCACCCTAACCCTAACCCTAACATTAACCCTAACCCTAACCATACGGCTCAACCTCTGCCTCACCCTCACCGCAAACTTAACCCTAACCATAACACTAACAATAACCCTAAACCTAACCCTCACTCTAACCCTATCCCTAACCCTAAAGCTAACCCTAACCCAAATCCTAACCCTAAACCTAACCCTAACCCTAACCCTAAACCTAAATCTCATTCTAAACCTCACCCTAACCCTAACCCTCACCCTAAAACTAACCCTAACCCTCAACCTCATGCTCGGCCTAACCCTAAGCCTAAGCCTAATCATAACCCTAACCCTAACCCTCATACTAACCCTCACCCTAACCATAAACCTAACACTAACCCTAACTCTAAAATTTAACCTCACCCTCACCCTCACCGTACCATTACCCTAAACTTAACCCTAAAAATAACCCTAACCCTAAACCTCACCCCCAACCTCACCCTCACCCTAACCCTAACCCTACCCATAAACCTCAGCCTAAACCTAACCCTAACCCTCACCCTCACCCTCACCGTAACTTTAACCCTAACCCAAAAATAACACTAACCCTAACCCTAACACTAACCCTCACCCTCACCATAACCCTAACACTAATCCAAAACCTCACTCTAACCCTAACCCTAACCATAACCATAAACCTCACCCTAAACCTAACCCTCACCCTCACCCTAACCCTAACCTTAACACTAACCCTAAACCTCACACTAACTCTCACCATAATGATAAATCTAACCCTAAACCTCACCCTCACCCTAAACCTAACCCTCACTCTCACCCTCACCATCCGCCTAACACTAAGCCTATACCTAAGCCCAGCCCTAACCCTAACACTAACCATAACCCTAATCCTCACCCTAACCTTCACCATCACTCTAACGCTAACCCCAACCCTCACCCTAACCCTAATCCTCACCCTCAACCTAACTCTAATCCTAACGCTAACCCTAACCCTCACACCTACCCTCACCTTAACCCTAATCCTAATCCTATCTTTAACCCTCATCCCCACCCTAAACCTCACCCTAACCCTAATCCTAACACTAACCCTAACCCTAACCCTCACCCTAACCCTAACTCTAACCCTAAACCTCACCATCAGACTAACCCTAACCCTAACCCTAAACATCACCCTAACCCTAAAACTCATGCTAACACTTACCCTAACCCTAATCCTCACCCTATCCCTAACCCTAACACTCACCCTCACCCTAGCCCTCACACTAAGCCTAACACTAACCCTACCTCTCACCCGAACCCTAAACCTAAACCTAACCCTAATCTGTACCCTAAGCCTGACCCTACCCATCACCCTAACACTACCCCTCACCCTAACCCTCACCCTAAACCTAACCGTAACCTTCACCCTAATCCTAACCCTAACCCTAACCCTCACACTCACCCTAGCCCTCACACTAACCCAAACCTAACCCTACCCCTCACCCTAACCCTCCACTTAAACCTAAACCTAAACCTCACCCTAAGCCTAACCCTCACCATCACCCTCACACTCACCCTAACCCTAACCCTAACCCTAACACTAACCGTCCCCCTAAACTTAACCCTCACCCTAACCCTAAACCTCACCCTCACCCTCACTCTAACAATAACCCTAACCCTAACCCTAATGCTAATTCTAACCCTTACACTCATCATAACCCTCACCCTAAACCTTACCCTCACCCTAACTCTCACCCTTACCCCAACCCTAACCCTAAACCTCACCCTAACCCTAAACCTCAACCTTAATCTAACCCTCACCCTAACACTAAAATTATCCCTAAACCTAACCCTCATCCTAACCCTCAACTTAACCCTTACTATCACCCTAAACCTAACCCTCAACCTAACCCTAACCGTACCCCTCACCCTAACCCTCATCCTAACCCTAACCCTAACCCAAACCCTCACCCTAATCCTAACCCTAACCCTAATGCTCCTCCTAAACCTAACCCTCACCGGCATCCAGACCCTCAACCTCAGTCTAACCCTAACCCTAACCCTAACCCTAACCATAAACCTCACCATATCCCTAACCCTAACCCTAACCCAACACTATCCCTAAAACTAACCCTAAGCCTAACCCTAACCATCACCCTAACCCTAATCCTAAACACAACCCTCACCCTCAACCTAACACTTAACCTCAGCCTCACCCAAACCCTCACACTAACCCTAACCCTCACCCTAACCGTAACCCTCACCCTAACCGTAACCCTCACCGTCACACTAACCCTCACCCTAACCCTAACCCTAACTCTAATCCTCACCCTAACACTCAACCTAACCATAACCCTAACCGTTACCCTAACCCTCACCCAAAACGTAACCCTAAGCCTAACCCTAACCATCACCCTAACCCTAATCCTAAACACAACCCTCACCCTCACCCTAACCCTTAACCTCAGCCTCACCCTAACCCTCACACTAACCCTAACCCTCACCCTAACCCTAAAACTAAACGTCATCCTCACCCTAACCCACACCCTCATCCTAACTCTCACCCTCACCCTAACCCTAACCCTATCCCTAACCCTCACCCTAACCCTAATCTTAACCCTCACACTCACCCTAACCCTACCACTAAACCTAACCCACACCCTAGCCCTCACCCTAAACGTAATCCTATCCCTAACCATCACATAAACCTAATCCTCACCATAACCCTTCACCTGAACCTCAACCTAACCCTAACCCTAACCCTCACCCTCACCCTAACCCTACACCTAGACCTCACCCTCAACCTAACCCTCACTATAACTCTTAACCTCACCCTCACCCTAAACCTCACACTAACCCTAACCCTCACCCTAACCCTAACCCTAAACCTCACCCTCACCCTCACCCTCAGCCTAAATCTAAACCTAACCCTAATCGTGGCCCTCACCCTAACCTTAAACATCAATTTCACCATCACCCTCATCCTCAGCCTAACTCTAACACTAAGCCTAATCTTAGACTTACCCTCACCCTCACCCTCACCCTCAACCTCACCCTCACCCTCACCCTCACCCTAACTCTAACAATAAAACTAACCCTAAACCTAACCCTAACTCTAACCCTTACCCTAACGGTAACCCTAACCCTAACCCTCACGCTAACCTTAACGCTCACACTAAACCTAGCCCTCACCCTAACTCTAACCCTACCCCTCACATTAACCCTAAATCTAAACCTAACCCTAAGCCTAACCCTCAACCTCAACAGAGCCCTCACCCTAACCCTAATCCTAACTGTAACCCTCACCCTAACCCTAAACCTCACCCTAACCATAACCCTAAGCCTCACCCTAACCTTCACCCAAACACTATCCCTCACACTCATCCTAATCCTCACCCTAAGCCTAACACTAAAACTAACCCTCAACCTAACCCTTAACCTAGCCCTTAACCTCACCCTCACCCTAACCCTCACACTAAAACTAACCCTCACCCTCACCCTAACCCTAACCCTAAACGTCACCCTCACCCTAACCCTCACCCTCAGCCTAACTCTAACCCTCACTCTATCCCTAACCCTAATCCTCACACTAAACCTTACCCTAACCCTCACCCTTACCCTAACCCTAACCCTAACACTCACCCTCACCCTAATGCTAACCCTAAACCTAACCTTCACCCTAACCCTCACCCTAACCATAATGCTATCCCTAACCCTCACACACACCCTAAACCTCACCCTAACCATTACCCTCACCCTAAACCTAACCCCAATCCTAACCCACACCCTAACCCTATCCGTCACCTTAACCCTAACGCTAACCCTCACCCTAACCCTAACCGTAAACCTCAACCTAACACTCAACCTAACCCTAACCCTATCCCTAACTCTCACCCTCACCGTAAACCTCACCCTCACGCTAACCCTGATCCTTCCCCACACCCTAACCCTAACCCTATCCCTAACCCTCACACTAACCCTAACCCTCACCGTCAACCAAACCCTCACCCTCACCCTAAGCCTTACCCTCTCCATAACCCTAATCCTGTCCCTAAACCTAACCCTAGGCATAAACCTCACACTAAACCTAGCCCTCACCCTAACCATAACCCTACCCTCACCTTAACCCTCACACTTAAACCTAACCCTATCTTTCAACCTAACCCTCACCCTTACACTCACCCTAACCCTAAACCTATCCCTAACCCTCTACCTCACCCTAAACCTCACCCTCACCCTCAACCTAAACCTTAGCCTCACCCTAACCCGAACACGATACCTAACCCTAACCCTCACACTAACCGTAAACCTATCCCTATCCCTGACACTAGCCTAACCCTCAACCTAACACTCACCCTAACCCTAACCCTCAATCTAACTCTAACCCTCACCCTCACTCTAACCCTTAACATCACTCTCACCCTAACCCTCACACTAACCCTAACCCTCACCCTAACCCTAACCCTAAATGTCACCCTCACCCTATCCCTCACCGTCAGCCTAACTCAAACACTCACCCTAAACCTAAACCTAGCCCTCACACTAAACCTAACTCAAACCCTCACCCTCACCCTAACACTGACAATAAATCTAACCCTCAGCTTAACCTAACCCTACCCCTCACTGTTACCCTCATCCTAACCCTAACCCTAACCCTCACCATAACACTAACCCTGAACCTAACCTTTACCTTCACTCTCACAATAACCCTCACCCTAACCCTAACCATAACTCTAATCCTCACCCCAACTCTAAACCTCACCATCACCCTTACCCTCACCCTAAACCTCACCCTGACCCTAACTTTAAGCCTAACCCTTACGCTCACCCTAACCCACATGTTAACCCCCACCCTAACCCTAATCCAAAACCAAACCCTCAGCCTCACCCTAACCCTTAACCTCAGCCTTACCCTATTCCTCACACTAACCCTAACCCTCACCCTAAACCTAAGCATAAACATCACCCTCACCCTCACACACACACAGCCTAACACTAACTCTAATGCTAATCCTAACCCTGACCCTAACCCTCAACCTAACCATAACCCTAAGCCTAACCCTCACCTTCACCCTCACCCTAACCCTAACACTAGCCCTCACCCTCACCCTATCCCTAACCTTAACCCTCACCATAACCCTAAAACTCATCCTAACCCTAACCCTAATCCTCACACTCTCCCTCAAACTAACCCTAAACCTAACCCTCACCCTAAGCCTCACCCTCACTCTAATGCTAACCCTAACCCTCACACTCACCCTAAAACTCACCTTCACCCCTACCCTCAACATAAACCTAACCCTAACCCTCACCCTCACCCTCACCCTAAACCTTAGCTTACCCCTAACCATATCCTTAACCCTAAAACTCAACCTAAGCCTCACCCTAAACCTAAACCTAAACCTAAATCTCAACCTAACCTTCACACTAACCCTAACCCTATCCCTAACCCTCACCCTTACCCTAACCCTCACCCTCACCGTAATCCTTAACCTCACCCTTTCCTAATCCTATTCCTAACACTAACCCTCACACTAACCCTAACCCTCACCCTAACCCTAACCTTACCTCTCACCCTAACCCTCATCCTAACCCTAAAACTCATCCTAAGCCTCACCCTAAACCTAAACCTAAACCTAACCCTCACCCTAACCCTAAACCTCACCCTCACCCTAACCCTCACCCTAACCCTAACACTAACCTTAACAATCACCATCAGCAGAACCCTCAACCTAATCCTAACCCTAAACCTCACCCTCACCCAAACCCTTACCCTCACCAGAACCCTAAACCTAAAATTAACCCTTACCTAACCAAAACCCACAACCTCACCCTCACCCTGACCATAAACCTCACCCTTACCCTAGCCCTCACCCTAAAACTAAACCTAACCAGCACCCTCACCCTAACACTCAGACTAACTGTAACCCTAACCCTCACCCTAACCCTATCACTAACCCTAACCCTCAAGCTCATCCTAATCCTCACCCTATACCTAACACTTACCTAAACGAAACCCACAACCTCACACTCACACTCACCCTAACCCTCCACATTAACCTAGCCCTCAACCTAACCCTCACCCTAACTCTCACCCTCCCCCTCACCTTCACATTCAGCCTAACCCTAACCCTAACGCTAATCCTAACCATAATCCTCACCCTCACCCTAACCCTCAAACTAACCCTTACGCTCACCCTAACCCTAACCCAAACTGTAACCCTAATCCTCACACCAAACCTAACCCTCAACCTAACCCTAACCCTACCCCTCAAACTAACGCTCACCCTATACCTAAACCTAACCCTCACCCTAACCCAAACCCTTACCCTCAGCCTCACCATAGCCCTCACACTAACCCTAAACCTAACCCTCACACTCAACTTCACCCTCAACCTCATGTTCACCGTAAACCTAATCCTAACACTCACCCTAACCGTAATGCTCACCCTAAATCTAACCCAAACCCTCACCCTCACTCTAATCCTAAACCTAACCCTAACACTCACGCTCACACTTACCCTGACCCTGACCCTAACCTTAACCCTAACTCTCAAACTACCCCTAACTCTCACCTTAACACTAACCCTAAGCCTAAACCTCTCCCTTAACCTCACCCTCACCCTAACCCTTATCCTCACCCTAAACCTACCACTAACACTCACACTAACCCTAACACTCCCCGTTACCCAAACCCTAACCCTCACCTGAACCATAACCCTCACCATAACCCTCACCCTCACCCTCACCCTAACCCTCACCTTCAACCTAAACCTCACCCTAACCCTCACCCCAACCCTCACCCTAAACCTATCCCTAACCCTAACCCTTCACCTGAACCTCAACCTAACCCTAACCCTAACCCTCACCCTCACCCTAACCCTACACCTAACCATCACCCTCACCCTAACCCTCACCATAACTCTTAATCTCACCCTCACCCTAAACCTCACACTAACCCTAACCCTCACCCTAACCCCAACGCTAAACCTCATCCTAACCCTAACCCTCACCCTCAGCCTAAAGATAAACCTAACTCTAATCCTGGCCCTCACCCTAACCTTTAAGTTTTATGTTTAACATCAACCTCACCCTCACCCTCACCCTCAGCCTAACGCTAAAACTAACCCTAATCCTAGCACTCACCCTCACCATCATCCTCAACCTCAGCATCACCATCACCCTCACCCTAATTCTAACAATAACCCTATACCTAACCCTAATTCTAACCCTAAACCTAACCCTAACCATAACCCTAACACTCACCCTAACCCTAATCCTAACCCTCACACTAATCCTAGCCCTCACCCTAACCCTAAACCTACCCCTCACCTTAACCCTAAATCTAAACCTAACCCTTAGCCTTACCCTCACCCTCACCAGAGCCCTCATCCTAAATTTAACCCTCACTCTAACACTAACACTTTAGCTAGCCCTAACCCTCACCCTCACCATAAACCTCACACTAACCATAAACTTAATCCTCACCCTAAACCTCACCCAAACCCTATCCCTAACTTTTACCCTAACCCTTAACCTCACCCTCACCCAAACCCTCACACTAAACATAATCCTCACCCTTACCCTAATACTAAACTTCACCCTCCCCCAAACACTCACCCTCAGCCTAAATCTAACCCTCATCCTATCCCTAACCCTAATACTCACACTAACCTGAACCCTAACCCTCATCCTTACCCTAACCCTAACACTAAACCTAACTCTCACCCTCACCGTAAAGCTAACCCTAAACCTAACCCTCACCCTAAACCTCACCCTAACCCTTACCCTCACCATAAACCTAACCCAACCCTCACCCTCACCCTCACCCTATCCGTCACCCTAACCCTAACCGTAACCCTCAACCTAACCCTCAACCTAACCCTAACCCTATCCCTAAACCTCACCCTCACTCTCACCCTATACCTCACCCTCACCCTAAAACTAATCCTTACCCTCACCCTAACCCTAACCCTATCCCTAACCCTCTCCATCACCCTAACCCTCACCCTCACTGTAACCCTAACCCTTACCCTCACCCTAACCCTAACACTATACCTAACCCTAAAACTCACACTAACCCTCACCCTATCACTATCCCTGACACAAACCCTAACCCTCAACCTAACCCTAAACCTAACCCTCAATCTAACCCTAACCCTCACCCTCACCCTCACCCTTAATCTCACCCTCACCCTAACCCTCAAATTAACCCTAACCCTCACCCTAACCCTAACATTAAATATCACCCTCACCCTAACCGTCACCCTCAGCCTAACTCTAAACCTCACAACCCTAACCCTAAACCTAACCCTCACACTAATTCTAACCGTAACCCTCACACTCACCCTAACACTCACGTTAACCCTAATGCTCATTCTCACACTAACCCTCACCCTAAACCTAACCCTCACACTAAACCTAACCCTCACCCTAACCCTTACCCTACTCCTCACCGTTACCCTCATCCTAACCCTAACCCTAATCCTCACCATAACACTAAACCTAACTCTCACCCTCAACCTAGCCCTCACCCTAACCCTAATCGTTACCCTAACCCTCACCCTAACCCTAACCCTCACCCTAACCATTACCCTCACCCTCACAATAACCCTCACCCTAACCCTAACCCTAACTCTAATCCTCACACCAAACCTAAATCTCACCATCACCCTTACCCTCACCCTAAACCTCACCCTAACCCTAGCTTTAAGCCTAACCCTAAACCTCACTCTAACACTAATCCTAAACCAAACCCCCACCCTCACCCTAACCGTTAACCTCAGCCTCACCCTAATCCGCACACTAACCAAAACCCTCACCCTAACCCTAAACATAAACATCACCCTCACCCTCAGTCTCCCACTCAGCCTAACTCTAACCCTAATGCTAATCCTAACCCTCACCCTAACCATCACCCTAACCCTAACCCTAACCATAACCCTCACCTTCACCCTCACCATAACCCCAACGCTCGCCCTCACCCTCACCCTATCCCTAACCCTAAACCTCACCATAACCCTAAACCTCACCCCACCCTAACCCTAATCCTTACCCTTACCCTTAACCTCACCCTAACCCTAACCCTAACCCTCACCCTAACCCTCACCCTCACCCTAATGCTAACCTTATCCCTCACATTCACCCTAAAACTCACCCTTAACCGGTACCCAGACCGTAAACCTAACCCTAACTCTTACCCTCACCCTCACCCTAACCCTTAATGTACCCCTAACCATAACCCTAACCCTCAACCTAACCCTCACCCTAATCATAACCCTAACCCGACACCTCAACCTAACCCTCACCCTAACCCTAACCCTATACCTAACCTTCACCCTTACCCTAACCCTCACCCTCAACCTAATCCTTACGCTCACCCTATCCTAAAAATATCCCTAACATTAACCCTCACACTAACCCTAACCCTCACCCTCAACCTAATCCTTACGCTCACCCTATCCTAAAAATATCCCTAACATTAACCCTCACACTAACCCTAACCCTCACCCTAACCCTAAGCCTACCTCTCACCCTAACCCTCATCCTAACCCTAAAACTCATCCTAAGCCTCAGCCTAAACCTAAACCTAAACCTAACCCTCACCCTAACCCTAAACCTCACTCTCACCCTCACCCTCACACTAACCCTCACCCTAACCCTAAACCAAACCCTAACAATCATCCTCACCCTAACCATCACCCTAATCCTCAACCTTACCCTAGCCCTCACCCTAACCCTAAACCTAACCCGCACCCTCACCCTAACACTCACCCTCACCCTAACCGTCATCCTCACCCTAAAGAAAACCCTAACCCTAACCCTCACCCAAACCCTAACCCTCACCCTAACCCTCAATCTCACCCTAATCCTCACCCTATACCTAACACTTACCTAAACGAAACCCACAACCTCACCCTCACACTCACCCTAACCCTCCACATTAACCTAGCCCTCAACCTAACCCTCAACCTAACCCTCACCTTCACCCTCACCTTCACCCCCAGCCTAACCCTAACCTTAACCCTAATCCTAACCCTAATCCTCACCCTCCCCCAAACCGTCACACTAACCCTTACCCTCACCTTCACCCTAACCCAAACTGTAATCCTAACCCTCACACTAAACCTAACCCTCTCCCTAACCCTAACCCAACCCCTCAAACTAACCCTCACGCTATACCTAAACCTAACTCTCACCCTAACCCAAACCCTTACATTCAGCCTCACCATAGCCTTCACAGGTGAGGGTTAGGGTTTAGGTGAGGGTTAGGTTTAGGTTTAGGGTGAGGATTAAGGTACCGGTGAGGGTTAGGGTGAAGGTGAGTTTAAGGGTTAGGATTAGGGTGAGGGTTAGGATTAGGGTTAGGGTTAGGTTTAGGGTGATGGTTAGGTTTAGGGTTAGGTTTATTGTTAGGGTTAGGGTGAGGTTGAGGGTGAGGGTGAGGGTTAAGATTAGGGTTAGGTTTAGTGTGAGGGTGAGGGTGAGGGTTAGGATTAGGATTAGGTTTAGGGTTAGACTGAGGGTGAGGGTGAGGGTGAGGATGAGGGGTATGGTTAGGTTTAGTGTTAGGGTTAGGATGAGTGTTAGGGTGAGGGTAAGGTTTAGGGTGAGGGTTAGGGTTAGGGAGAGGGTTAGGGTTAGGGTTATAGTCAGGATTAGGGTTAGGGTGGATGTTAGGGTTAGGGAGAGTGTTAGGGTTAGGGTTAGGGTTAGGTTGAGAATAAGGGTGGGGGTTAGGGTTAGGATTAGTGTTCGGGTTAGGGTTAGGCTGGAAGTGATGGTGAGGGTGAGGGTTAGGGTGAGGTTTACGGTAAGGATTAGGGTGACGGTTAGGGTGTCGGTAAGGTTTAGGGTGAGGGTTATGGTTAAGGTGAGGTTTAGGGTGAGGTTGAGGGTTAGGGATAGGGTTATGGTGAGGGCTGGGTTGCGAGTGAGAGTTAGGGTTAGGGTTAGGGATAGGATGAGGTTTATGGTTAGGGTGAGGTTTAAGTTTAGTGTGAGGGTTAGGGTGAGTGGTTGGGTGAGGGTAAGGGTTATTGTGAGGGTTAGGGTTAGGGTGAGGGTTAGGTTTAGGTTTAGTGTCAGGATTAGGGTTAGGGCGGAAGTTAGGGTTAGGGTGAGGGTTAGGGTGAGGTGTAGGGTTACGTTTAGAGTGCAGGTGAGGTTTAGGGTTAGGATTAGAGTTAGGGTTAGGCTGAGGGTGAGGGTGAGGGTGAGGGTTAGTTTAAGGGTGAGGGTTAGGTTTAGGGCTAGGGTGTTGATTAGGGTTAGGTTGATGTTTAGGGTGAGGGTGAGGGTTAAGTGGAGGGTGAGGATGATGGTTCGGTTGAGTGTTTGTGTTAGGTTTAGGGTAAGGGTGAGGGTTATGGTGAGGGTTAGGTTTAAGGTTAGGGTTAGGGTTAGGGTGAGGTTGAGGGAGAGGGTTAGATAAAGGATTAGGGATAGGGTTAGGTTTAAGCTTAGGGTTAAGTGAGGGTGAGTGTTAGGGTGAGGTTAGGGTTAATGTTAGGGTTAGGGTTATTGTTAGGTTTAGGGTTAGGGTGAGATTGAGGATGAGGGTGAAGGTGAGGTTTAAGTTTAGGGTTAGGTTTAGGGAAAGGGGGAGGGGGAGGGTTAAGGTTACGATTAGGGTTTGGGTTAGGCTGAGGGTGAGGGTCAGGGTGAAGGTGAGGATGAGGGTTATGGTTAGGTTTAGGTTTAGGCTTAGGATGTGTATTAGAGTTAGTTTGAGGGCTAGGTTTAGGGTTACGGTGAGGGTAAGGGTTAGGCTGAGGGTTAGGGTGAGGGTCAGGGTTAGGGTTAGGGTTATGGTGAGGGTGAAGTTTAGGTTTAGTGTTAGCGTTACGGTGAGGGTTAGGTTGTGGGTTAGGGTTTGGGTTAGGGTTAGGGTGAGGGTGGCGGTTAGGGTGACAATAAGGTTTAGGGTGAGCTTTAGGGTTAGGGTGAGTTTGAGGGTTAGGGTTAGGGTGAGGGTTAGGGTGAGGGTAAGGGTAAGGTTGACAGTGAGGATTAGAGTGAGGGTGAGGGTTACTGTAAGGGTGAGTATTGGGTGAGGGTTAGGGTTAGGATTAGGCTGAGGGTGAGGTTTAGGGTTAGGGTGAGGTCTAGAATGAGGGGTAGGGACAGAGTTAGAGTGTGGGTTAGGTTTAGTTGACGGTTAGGGTTAGGGTTAGGGTTATGGTGAGGGCTAGGGTGAAAGTGAGAGTTAGGGTTAGGGTTAGGGTTAGGGTGAGGGTTAGTATTAGGGTGAGGGTTAGGTATAGTGTGAGGGTTAGTGTTAGGGTGAGGGTAAGGGTTAGGGTGTGGGTTAGGGTTAGGGTGAGGGTTAGGGTTAGGTTTATGGTTAGTGTCAGGATTAGGGTTAGGGTGGAGGTTAGGGTTAGTGTGAGGGTTAGGGTTAGTGATAGGGTTAGGTTTAGAGTGAGGGTGAGGTTTAGGGTTAGGATTAGAATTACGGTTAGCCTGAGGGTGAGGGTGAGGTTGAGGGTTTGGGTTAGGTTGGAGGTTAGGGTTACAGTGTGGTCTAGGGTTTGTTTTAGAGTATTGGTGAGGGTGAAGTTGAAGGTGAGGTTAGGGTTAGGGTTAGGGATATTGTGAGGGCTAGGGTGAGGGTGAGGGTTAAGGTGAGGGTGAGGGTGAGGATGAGGTTTACGGTTAGGTAAGGGTTATGGTTAGGGTGAGGATTAGGTGAGGGTGCAGGTTAGGGTGAGGGTTACATTTAGGGTGAGGGTTAGGGTTAGGGTGAGGGTTAGAGTGAGGGTAAATTTTCGTGTGAGGTTTAGGGTTAGGGTGAGGATTAGGGTTAGGATTAGGATGAAAGCTATGTTTAGGGTGAGTGTTTGGGTGAGGGTTATTGTGAGGGTGAGGGTTTGTGTTAGGTAAGGAATAATGTTAGCGTGAGGGTTAGGGTTAGGGTGAGGGTTAGCTTGAGAGGTATGGTTAGGGTTAGGGTGAGGGTTAGGGCTAATGTGAGGGTTAGTGTTGGGTAAGGATTTGGGTGAGTGTTATGGTGAAGTTTACAGTTAGGGTTAGGGTTAGGGTTAGGAATAGACTGAGGTTGAGCCTCAGGATGCTGGTGAGGGTTAGGTTTAGGGTGAGCTTTAGGGTTAGGTTTAGGATGAGGGTGATGGTTTGGGTTAGTGTTAGGGTTAGGATGATGGTTAGGGTGAGGGGTTCGTTTAGGGTTAGGGTGAGGGTTAGGTTTAGGGTGAGAGTAAGGGTTAGAGTGAGGGTTAGCATGAGGGTAGGTTTAGGGATAGTTTTAGGCTTAGGGTGAGGGTTAGGGGGAGCGTTAGGTTTAGGGATAGGGTGTGGATTAGGGTGAGGCTAAGGGTTAGATTGAGGATGTGGGTTAGGTTTAGAGTGAGGTTTAGGGTTAGGGTTAGGGTGAGGGTGAGAGTTAGGGTGAGGGTAAGGGTTTGGGTGAGGGTTAGCATGAGTGTAAGGGTTAGAATTAGCATTAGGGTTAGGGTGATGGTTAGGTTGAGTGTTATGGTTAGGGTGAGGGTGAGGGTTAGGGTTAGGGTGAGGGTTAAGTTTAGGGTGAGATTTAGTGATAGGGTTAGGGTTATGGTGAGGGTGAGGGTGATGGTGAGGGTTAGGCTTAGGGTGAGGTTTAGGGTTAGGTTTAGGTTGAAGGTTAGGGTGAGGGGTAGGGTTAGGGTGAGGGTTAGGTGAGAGTAAGGGTGATGGTGAGGCTTAGGCTTAGGGTGAGGTTTAGGGTTAGGTTTAGGTTGAGAGTTAGGGTGAGGGGTAGGGTTAGGGTGGGGTTAGTGTGAGGGCTAGGGTGAGTGTGAGGGTTAGAGTTAGGGTTAGGGTTAGGGTGAAGGTTAGGGTTAGGTTTAGGATGAGGGTTAGGGTGAGGGTTAGTGTTAGGTGAGGGTTAGGGTTAGGCTTAGGGTGCAGGTTAGGGTTAGGTTTAGGTTTAGGGTTTGGGTGAGAGGTAGGTTTAGCGTTATGCTTAGTGTGAGGGCTAGGGTGAGGGTGAGGGTTAAGGTTAGGGATAGGCGGAGGATTAGGGTTAGGGTTGAGATAAGTGTTAGGGTGAGGTTTAGAGTTAGGTTGAAGTTTAGGGTTGGGGTTAGGGTTATTGTGAGTGTGAGATTTAGGGTTAGAGTTAAGTTTAGGGTGAGGTTTAGGGTTAGGGTTAGTGTTAGGGTTGGGGTTAGGGTGAGGTTTAAGTTGGGGGTGAGGGTTAGGGTTAGGGTTAGGATTAGGATTAGGGTTAAGGTGAGGGTGAGTGTGAGAGTTCGGGTTAGGGTTAGGGTTAGGATTAGAGTTAGGGTGAGGGTGAGGGTTGGGTTTAGGGTGACGGTTGGGGTTAGGGTTAGAGTGAGGGTTAGGGTGAGTGTTAAGATTAGGGTTAGGGGTAGGGTATGGGCTAGGGTGAGGGTGAGGGCTAAGCTTAGAGGTAGGCTTAGGCTTAGGTTTACGCTGAGGCTGAGAGTGAGGGTGAGGGTTAGGGCTAGGGTGATGGTTTGGGTTACGTTTAGGGTGAGGGTTGAGTATTAGGGTTAGGGTGAGGGTTAGGGTGAGGGTGACAGTAAGGGTAAAGGGGAGTGTTAGGTTGAGGGTGAGGGTTATGGTAAGGGTGAGGGTTAGGGTTAGGGTGAGGGTTAGGGTGAGGGTTAGGGTTAGGGTTATGGTGAGGGTGACGTTTAGGGTTAGGGTGATGTTTAGGCTTAGTGTGAGGGTTAGTGTTAGGGTGAGGGTAAGTGTTAGGGTGAGGGTTAGGATTAGGTTGAGGATTATGTTTAGGGTAAGGGTTTGGGTTAGGGTTATTGTTAGGGTTAGGGTTAGGGTTACTGTTACAGTGAGGGTGAGGGAGAGGTTTAGGGTTAGATTTAGGGTTAGTGTTAGGGTTATGGTTAGGGTGAGGGTTAGTGTGAGGGTTAGGGTTAGGTTTAAGTTTAGGCTTAGGCTTAGGCTTAGGGTTAGGCCAAGCATGAGGTTGATGGTTAGGGTTAGTGTTAGGCTGAGGGGTAGGGTTAGGGTGAGGGTTAGAATGAGATTTAGGGTGAGGGTTAGGGTTGGGGTTCGGTTGAGATTAGGATTAGGTTTAGGGTTAGGGTTAGGGTTAGGGTGAGTGTTAGGGTTAGGGTTTGGGTTAGGGAGAGAGTGAGGGTGTAGATTAGGTTTAGGGTTAGTTTTATAGGGTTAGATTTAGGGTTATCATTAGTGTTATGCTTAGGGTTAAGTTTGAGGTGAGGGTGAGGGTGAGGGTGAGCATTATGGTTAGGGTTAAGGTTACAGTTAGGGTTAGTGTTAGGGTTAGGGTTAGGGTAATGTTTAGGGTAAGGGTGAGGGTTAGGGTTAGGGTCAGGATTAGGATTAGGGTTAAGGTGAGGGTGAGAGTGAGGGTTAGTGTTAGGGTTAGGGTTAGGATTAGAGTTAGGGTGAGGGTTAGGGTGAGGTTTAAGGTGATGGTTGGGGTTAGGGTTAGAGTGAGGGTTAGGGTGAAGGTTAGGCTGAGGCTTAGGGTTAGGGTATGGGCTAGGGTGAGGGTGAGGGTTAGTTTGAGGGTTAGGGTTAGGGTTAATATTACAGTTAGGGTGAGGGTGAGGGTGAATGTGATTGTTAGGGTTAGTCTTAGGCTTAGGCCCAGAGTGAGGGTGAGGGTGAGGGTTAGGGTTAGGGTGAGGGGTAGGGTTTTAGGGTTAGGGTGAGGGTTAGGATGTGATTTATAGTTAGGATTAGGGTTAGGGTGAGGGCTAGAGTGAGGGTGAGGGTTAGGGTTAGCTTTAGGGTGAGGTTTAGGGTTAGGATTATGGTTAGGGTTACGTTGAGGGTGAGGGTTATGTGTAGTGTGAGCGTTAGTTTTAGGGTTAGGGTGAGGGTGAGGGTAAGGATTAGGGTTGGGTTAGGGTTATTGTTATTGTTATGGTTAGGGTTAAGTTTAAGTTGAGGACAAGGCTGAGGGTGAGGGTTAGGCTTAGGGTTAGGGTGAGGATTAGGTTTTGGGTTAGGGTTAGGGTTAGGGTAAGGATTTGGGTTAGGGTTAGGGTTATGGTGAGGGTAAGGGTTAGGGTTAGATTTAGGGTTAGTGTTATTGTTAGGGTTAGGTTTAGAATTACGGTGTGGGTGAGGGTTAGGGTTAGGGTTAGGGCAAGTTTTAGGGATAGGGTTAGGTTTAGGGTGGGGATGAGGATTAGGGTAATAGTTAGGGTTATGTTTAGGGTGAGGGTTAGGATGAGGATTAGTGTTAGGGTGAGAGTTAGGGTGAGGGTGACAGTAAGGGAAAAGTTGAGGGTTAGGCTGAGGGTGAGGGTTACTGTAAGGGTGAGGGTTAGGGTTAAGGTGAGGGTTAGGGTAGGGTTAGGGTTAGGGTTAGGTTGAAGGTGAGGGTTAGATTGAAGATTAGTGCTAGGGTTAGTGTGAGGATTAGGGTTAGGATGAGGGTTAGGGTTAGGGTTAGGGTTCGGATTAGGGTTATGGTGAGGGCTAGGCTGAGGGTGAGTGTTAGGGTTAGGGTGAGGGTTAGGGGTAAGATTAGGGTTAGGTTGAGGCTGAGAGTTAGGATGAGGGTGTGGGTTAGGGTGAGGGAGACTTTTAGGTTTAGGATTAGGGTCAGGGTTAGGATTAGTGTGAGGGTTAAGGTGAGGGTGAGGTTAAGGGTTAGGTTGAGGTTTAGGGTCAGGTTTAGTGTTAGGGTTAGGGTTAGAGTGAGGGTTAGGGTGAGGGTTAGGGTGAGGTTTATGGTGAGGGTGAGGGTGAGGGTTAGTGTGAGGATTAGGTTTAGGTATAGTGTTAGGGTTAGGGTGAGGGTAAGGGTTAGGGTTAGGTTGAGGGTGAGGTTTAGGGTGAGGGTGAGGGTTAGGGATAGGGTTAGGCTTAGGGTGAGTGTAAGGGTTAGGGTTAGGGTGAGGTTTAGGGTTAGGGTTAGGGTGAGGGTTAAGGTGAGGGTAGGGTTATGGTGAGGGTGAGGGCTAAGTTTAGTGTGAGGTTCAGAGCTAGGATTAGCTTTAGGGATAGGATAGATAGGGTTAGCTTTAGGGAGAGGGTGAGGGTTAGGGTGAGGGTGAGCGTTAGGGTTAGTGTGAGGTTTAGGTTTAAGGATAGGGTTAGGGTTAGGGTGAGGGTAAGGATTGGGGTTAGGGTGAGGGTGAGGTTTTGGGTGAGGGTGAGGGTTAGGTTTAGGGTTAGGTTGAGGGTTAGTTTGAGGGTTAGGGTTAGGGTTAGGGTGAGGGTTATCGTTAGGGTTAGGGTGACGGATAGGCTGAGTGTGAGGGTTAGGGTTGGGGTTAGGTTTTCGTTGAGGTTAAGGGTTAGTGTGAGGTTTAGGGTGAGTATGATGGTTAGGGTTAGCATTACGGTTAGGTTGAAGGTTAGGGTGAGGTTTAGGTTTAGGGTTAGCTTTAGGGTGAGTTTGAGGGAGAGGGTTAGGTTTAGGGATAGGGTAAGTGTGAGGGTTATGGTTAGTGTGAAGATTAGGGTTAGGGATAGGGTGAGTCTTAGAGTTAGGCTGAGGGTTGGGGTTAGGGTGAGGGTGACATTTATGGATAGGGTTAGGGTGAGGGTTAGGTTTAGTGTGAGGGTTAGGGTGGTGGTGAGTTTAAGGGTTTGGGTAAGGGTTAGTTTGAGTTTTAGTGTTAGGGTTAGGCTTAGGGTAAGGATAAGGGTGAGGGTTAGGTTGAGGTTTAGGGTTAGGGTTAGGGACAGGTTTTGGGTGAGGGTTATGGTGAGGGTTAGGGTTATGGTTAGGGTGAGGGTGAGGGTTAGGGTGAGTGCTAGTATTAGGGTGAGGGTTAAAGTTAGGATTAGGGTTAGGGTTAGGGCTCTGGTAAGGGTGAGGTTTAGGCTTAGGGTTAGGTTTACACTTAGGTTTAAGGTGAGGGGTACGGTTAGGGTTAGGTTGAGGGATAGGTTTAGTGTGAGGGTTAGGGTTAGGGTTAGGGTTAGGGTGAGGGTTACGGTTAGGGTTATGCTTTGGGTTAGGGTTAGGGTTAGAGTTAGGGTTAGGGTTAGGGTTAGGGTTAGCTTTATTGTTAGAGTTAGGGTGAGGGTGAGTGTGAGGGTGAGGTTGAGGGTGAGGTTGAGGGTGAGGGCTAGGATTAGGGTTAGGGTTAGAGTTAGGCTGAGGTTTAGGGTGATGGTGATGTTGAGTTTTAGGGTTAGGGTTCGGGTGAGGGTTAGGGTTAGTGTGCGTTTTAGGGTGAGTGTGAGGTTAAGAGTTAGATTGAGGATTAAGGTGAGGGTGAGGGTTGGGTGTAGGGTTAGGGTGAAGATGAGGGTTAGGGTTAGGGTTAGGGTTAGGTTGAGTTTTAGGTTTAGGTTTAGGGTTAGGGTTAGGGATAGGATTAGGGTGAGCGTTAGGGTGAGGGTTAGGGTTAGGGTGATGTTGAGGGTGAGGGTGAGGGTAAGGGTTATGGTGAGGGTTAGGGTTAGGGTGATATTGAGGGTGAGGGTGAGGGTAAGGGTTATGGTGAGGGTTAGATTTATGTGAGGGTTAGAGTTAGGATTAGGGTTAGGGTGAGGGCTAGGTTGTTGGTGAGGGTTAGGGATAGGGTTAGGGTGAGGGTTAGGGTTAGGTTAGGGTGAGGGTTAAGGTGAGGGGTAGGGTTAGGTTTAGGTTCTTTGTTAGGTTTAGTGTGATGGTTATGGTTTGGGTTAAGATTAGAGTTAGCGTTAGAGTTAGGCTGATTGTGAGGGTGAGGTTGAGGGTTAGGGTTAGTTTTAGTGTGAGAGTTATGGTGAGGGTTAGGGTTAGGATTAGGGTTAGGGTTAGCCTGAGGGTGATGTTGAGGGAGGGTGAGTATTAAGGTTAGGGTTAGGGTTAGGGTGAGTTTTAGGGTTAGTGTGAGGGTTAGTGTGAGGGTTAGGATTACGGTTAGGGTTACGGTGATGGTTGGGGTTAGGTTTAGTGTGAGGGTTAGCGTGAGGTGTAGGTTTAGGGTTAGGGTGAGTGTTAGGTTTATTGTGAAGGATAGGGTTAGGGTGCGGGTAAGGGTTAGGTTGAGGTTTAGGTTGAGCATGAGGTTTAGGGTTAGGATTACTGTTAGGCTTAGTTTTAGGTTAAGGATTTGGGTGAGGGTGAATTTGTGTTTTAGGGTTAGTCTTAGGCTTAGGGTGAGAGCTCGGTTGAGGGTTAGGGTTAGGGTGAGCTTTACGGTTAGGGTGAGGGATAGGGTTAGGGTTAGGGTTAGGGTGAAGGTTAGGGTGAGGTTTAGGTTAAGGTTTAGGGTTTGGTTGATGGCCAGGTTGAGGGTGAGGGTTAGGGTTAGGGTGAGGGTGAGGGTGAGGGTTAGGTTTAGGTTGAAGTTGAGGGTAAGGGTGAGGGGTAGTTTTAGGGTTAGGATTAGGATTAGGGTTAGGGTTAGGCTGAGAATGAGGCTGAGGGTGAGGGTGAGGGTTAAGTTTAGGTTTAGGGTTACAGTGAGGGCTAGAGTTATAGTGAAGGTTAGGGTGAGGATGAGATTGAGGGTGAGGGTTTTGGTTAGGTAAGGATTAGAGTTAATGTGGAGATTAGGGTGAGGGTAATGGTTAAAGTGAGGGTTAGGGTTAGTGTTAGTGTGAGGGTTAGGGTGAGGGTGAGGGTGAGGTTTATGGTGAGGGTTACTGTTCAGGTGATGGTTAGGGTTAGGGTTAGGGGGAGGGTTATGTTTAATGTGAGGGTTATGATTGTGTTAGGGTGGTATAAGGGTTAGGGTGAGGGTTAGGGTGAGGGTGAGGGTTAGGGTGAGGGTGAGAGTTAGGTTTAGTGTGAGGGTTAGTGTTAGGGATAGGTTTAGGTTTCGGTGAGGGTGAGGGTTAGGGTGAGGGTGAGGGTTAGAGATAGTGTTAGGGTTTAGGGTTAGGGTTAGATTGAGGGCTAGGGTTAGGTTTAGGATTTGGGTGAGGGTTAGGTTGAGGGTTAGGGTTAGAAGTACGGTAAGTGTTAGGGTGAAGGTGAGGGTTAGGGTTAGGCTTAGGATTAGGCTGAGTGTGAGTGAGAGTGTTAGGTTTACTATAAGGGTTAGGCTTAGGCTTTGGCTTAGGGTGAGGGTGAGGGTGAGAGTTAGGGTGAGGGTTAGGCTTAGTGGGATGGTTAAATTTAGGGTAAGGTTTAGGTTTAGGGTTCTTGTTCTTACCTTATCCTCCCCCTAACCCTAACCCTCACACTAACCCTAAACCTAACCCTAACCCTAACCCTCACCCTAAACCTCACCCTAACTCTAACCCTAACCCTAACCCTTACCCTCACCCTAATCCTAACCCTTAACCTCACCCTCACCCTAACCCTCACCGGTACCATAACCCTCACCCTAACCTTAACACTCACCCATACCCTAACCCTCACCCTCACCATCACCCTAACCCTCACCCTCATCCAACACATCACCCTAACCCTAACCCTCACCCTACCCCTATCCCTATACTTCAACCTAACCCTAACCCTCACCCAAACCATAAACCTCAACTAATCCTCACCTGAAACATAACCCTTATCTAACCAAAACACTCACCCTCACCCTCGCCCTCACCCTCACCCTAGCTCTCACCATAACCCTAACCCTAAGCCTATCACTCCCCCTCACCCTCACCAGCACCCTAGCCCTCACCCTAACCCTAACCCTAATCCTAACCTTCTCCCTCACCCTGACCATAAACCTAACCCAAAATTTAGCCCTCACACTAACCCTAACCCTAACTATCACCCTCACCATGACTGTTAGCTTAATAATCACCGTAACCCTAACCCTCACTCTAACCCTCACCCTAACCCTAACCCTAACCCTAAACCTCACCCTAACCCTTACACTTACCCTAACCCTAACCCCAACAATAAACATCAACCTAATCCTCACCTCAACCCTAACCCTAACCCTAATACTAACAATTACCATCACCCTCACCCTAACCCTCAACCTAACCCTTACCCTTACCCCAACCCTAACTCTAAACCTAACCATAATACGCACAATAAACCTAATACTCACCCTAAACCTAACCCTATCCCTCACCCTAACCCTCACCCTAAACCTAAACCTAATCCTCTCCCTAACCTTATCCCGAACCCTCACCCTCACCCAAGGCCTCACCCTAACTCTAACCTTTACCCTAAACCTCACACTCACCCTCACCCTCACTGTAACACTAAACCAAAACATCACCCTAACCCTAACCCTCACCCTAACCGTCACGCTCACCCTCACCCTAATCCTAACACTAGACCTAACCCTAGACCTCACCCTCACCCTAACCCTCAACTTAACATTTACCTCATCCTAACCCTAAGCCTAACCCTCACACTAACCCAAACCCTCAACCTAACCATAATCCTAACCCTAACCCTCACCCTCATCCTCAGCCTAACCCTAACCCTAAACCTCACCCTCACCGTCACCCTATACATAATCCTAACCCCAACCCTTACCCTCACCTTCACCCTCACCCTAACCCTAGCCCTAACAAAAAGCCTAACCCTAAACCTAACCCTAACCCTCACCCTAACCCTAACTCTAACTCTCACACTAACAGTAAACTTAACCCTAACCCTAACCCTTACCCCCACCCTAACCCTAATCCTAACCCTAACCCTAACACTAACCCTCACACTTATCCTCACCCTAACACTCACGGTAAGCCTAACCCTCACTATCACCCTAACCCTCACCCTAACCCTTACCCTCACCCTAATCCTAACCCTAACCTTAACACTAATGCTCACACTAAACCTAACCCAAACTCCAACCCTAACCCTACCCCTCACCCGAACCCTCACCTTAACCCTAACTTAAACCCTCACCGTCACCCTAACCCTAATCCTAACCCTAATCCTAATCCTAACCCTCACCCTAACCCTAACCCTCACCCTCAGCCTCACCCTCGTCCTAACCCTAAACCTAATCCTAAACCTAATCCTAACACTCACCCAAAACCTCACCATAACCCTAACCCAAACCCTCACCCTCACCCTTACCCTCACCCTAAACCTTAACCTCAACCACCCAGACCCTCACACTAACCCTAACCCTTACCCTAACCCTAACCCTAATCTTCACCGTCGTCCTCAACTTCACCCTCAGCATAACTCTAAACCTAACCCTAATCCTAAGCCTAACCCTCATCTTCACACTAAACCTAACCCTAAACCGAACCCTAAGCCTAACTTTCACACTCACCTTCACCCTCACCCTAAGCCTCACCGTCACCCTCATGCTCACCCTAACCCTCACACTAATGCTAACCCTCATCCTAACCCTAACTCTAAACCTAAACTTACCCCTCATTCTCACCCTCATCCTCACCCTCAGCCTAAACCTAACCCTAATCCTAACCCTAACCCTCACCCTCACCCTCCCGCTAAAGCTAACCATAATCTTAACCCTCATCCTCACCCTCATCCTCAACCTCACCCTAACCCTAACCCTAACAATAACCCTAACCCTAACCCTAACCCTAACCATCACCCTAAACCTAACCCTCACCCTAACCCTCACCCTCAACCTCAACCTAAGCTTAACCCTAACCATATGCCTAATCCTAAACCTAAGCCTCTCCCTCACTCTCACCCTAACCTTAAGCCTAACCCTAACCCTAACCCTAATGCTCACCATCACCCTCACCCTCACCCTAAACCTAACTCAAACCCTTAACCAAACACTCATCCTCACCCTCCACCTAACACTCACCCTCAACGTAAACATCACCCTAACCCTAAACCTCAGCCTAACCCTAAACCTAACCCTCACCCTCACCCTAGCTCTCACTCTAACCCTCACCCTAAGCTTATCCCTCACCCTCACCCTCACCCTAACCCTCACCCTAGCCCTCACTCTAACCCTAACCCTAATCCAAAACCTCACCCTCACCCTGACCATAACTCTAACCCAAAACTTAGCCCTCACACTAACCCTAACCCTAAACCTCAACCTCACTCTAACCCTCACCCTAACCCTAACCCTAACCCTAAACCTCACCCTAACCCTAACTCTCACCCTAAACCTCACCCTAACCCTCACCCTAAATCTCATCCTAACCCTAACCCTAACCCTCACCCTAACTCTAACGTTAACCATGACCCTAACCCTAACCCTAAAACTCACCCTCACCCTGACCCTCACGCTAAACCTCACCCTCGCCCTCAACCTCACCCTAACCCTAACCCTATCCCTCACCTTAACCCTAACCCTCTCCCTCAGCCTCACCCTCATCCTAACCCTCATCCTAACCCTAAACCTAATCCTAAACCTAATCCTAACACTCACCCAAACCCTCACCCTAACCCTAACCCTAACCCTCACCCTCACCCTAACCCTAACCCTAAACCTAACCCTCACATTCACCCTAATGCTAGCCCTAATCCTCACACTCACCCTAAACCTCACCCTATCCCTTACCCTCACCGTAAACCTAACCTAACGCTAACCCTCACCCTCAACCTAACCCTAACCCTATGCCTAACAATCACCCTCATCCTAAACCTTAACCTCACCCTAACCGTAAACCTTACCCTCTCCATAACCCTAACCCTATCCCAAACCCTAACACTCACACTAACACTAACAGTCATCCTCACACTAATCCTCACCCGAAGCCGAACCAGTACCCTCACCCTAACCCTAACCCTATCCCTAAACCTAACCCTCACACTAACATTAAACCTCAATCTCACCCTAACCCGACCCCTCACCCTAACCCTCATCCTACCCTAAGCCTAACCCTAACCTTCACTCTAGACGTAACCCTAAACCTAACCTTCACCTGAACACTAACCCTAATTCTCATCCTCACCATTACCCTCACCGTCATCCTAACCCTCACCCTAACCCTAACCCTCACCCGACCCTAACCCTCACCCTCAAATGAAACCCCAACCTCACCCTAACCCTCATCCTCACCCTAAATAAAACCCTAACCCGAACTCTCACCCTTACCCTTAACCTCAGCCTCATACTAACCCTCACACTACTCCTAACCCTCACCCTAAACCTAAACATAAGGTCACCATCAACTTCACCCTCACCCTCACTCTACCCCTAAACCTCACCCTAAACCTAAACCTAAACATCACCCTCACCTTCACCCTCAGCCTAACTCTAACCCTAATGCTAATCTGAACCCTCAACCTCACCCTCACCCTCAACCTAACCCTCACCCTCGCCCTCATCTTGACCCTAACCTTCACCCTCACCCTCACCCTAAAGCAAACCCTAAACCTAACCCTCACTCTAACCCTCACTCTAACTGTAATGCTAACCCTAACCTTCACACAGCCTAAACCTCATCCTAACCCTTACCCTCACCGTAAACCTAACCCCAACCCTAACCCTCACCCTCACCCTATCCGTCACCCTAACCTTAAGGCTAATCCTCACCATAAACCTCACCTTAACCCTAACCATAATCCTTACCCTCACCCTAACCCTAATCCTATCCTTAACCCTGACCCTCACACTAACCCTAACCCTCACCCTCACTCTAACCCTCACCATTACCCTAACCTTTACCCTTACCCTAACACTAATCTTTTCCGTAAACCTAACCCTAGCCCTAAACTTCACACTAAACCTAGCCCTCACCCTAACCATAACCCTACCCTCAAATTAACCCTCACCCTAACCCTAAGAGTAACCCGCACCCTAACCCTAACCCTTACCCTCACACTAACCCTAAACCTATCCCTAACCCTCTCCCTCAACTTAACCCTAACCCTCACCCTAAACTTTACCCTAACCCTAACCCTCAGAGTAATCTTAGCCCTCACCCTAAACCTAACCCTAACCCTCAACTTAACCCTCACCCTAACCCTAACCCTAACCCTAAACCTAACCCTCACAATCAACCTAGCCCTCAACCTATATCTAATCCTAACCCTAAACCTCACACTAACCCTTACCCTCACCCTTACCATAACCCTCATCCTCACAATAACCCTCACAGGAACCCTAACCCTAACCCTCACACTAACCCTCACCCTCACTCTAACACTAACCCTCACCCTAAACCTAAACCTAAGCCTAACTCTAACCCTCACCCTAATCCTCACGCTCACCCTAACCCTAACCCTAACCCTCACCATCATCCTAACCCTTAATCTTAGCCTCAACCTAACCCTTACACTAACCCTAACCCTCACCCTAACCCTCACCCTCAGCCTAACTCTAACGCTAACCCTAATCCGAACCCTCACCTTCAGCCTCAGGCTAACCCTAACCCTAAACCTCACCCTTGTACTGACCCTCAACCTAATCTTCACCCTCGCACTCAACCTCACCGTAACCCTAAACATAACCCTAAACCTCACCCTAACCCTTACCCTAAACCTCACCCTCACCCTCACCCTAACCCTAACCTTAAACGTAACCCTCTCCCTAACCCTAATGCTAGCCCTAACCCTCATACTCACCCTAAACCTCACCCTAACCCTTAACCTCACCGTAAACCTAACCCTAACCCTAACCTTCAACCTAACCCTCAACCTAACCCTAACCCTATGCCTAACCCTCACCCTCATCCTAAACCTCACATTCACCCTAACCCTAACCGTTACCCTTTCTAAAACCCTAACCCTATCCCAAACCCTAACCCTTACAAGAACGCTAACCCTCAGCCTAACCCTGACCAGAACCCGAACCCGTACCCTCACACTAACCCTAACCATATACCTAAATCTAACCCTCACATTACCACTTAACCTCACCCTCACATTAACCCGACCACTCACCCTAACCCTCATCCTAACCTTAAGCCTAACCCTAACCCTCACTCTAACAATAACCCTAAACCTAAACCTAACCCTAACCCTCACACTCACCCTCACCCTCAGCCTAACCCTAACACTAAACCTAACCCTAACCCTCACCCTCATCCTAACTCTAACTCTAACCCTAATCCTAACCCTCATACTCTCCCTCACCCTCACAGTTACCCTAACCCTAACCCTCACCCTATACCTAACCCTCACCCTAATCCTAACTCTCACCCTAACCCTAACCCTACCCTTCAAGCTAACACTTACCCTAACCCTAAACATAACCCACACCCTAACACTAACACTCACCCCCACCCTAACCCTCACCCTCACCTGAAACCTCAACCACATCCTAACACTCATCCTCACCCTAAATAAAACCCTAACACTAACCCTCACCCTAAACCTAACCCTAACCCTCACCCTTACCCTCACCCTCACCCTCAGCCTAACCTTAACTCTAACCCTAATCCTAACCCTAAACCTCAACCTCACCCTGACCGTCACCCTAAACCTTACCCTCAACCTAACCCTAACCCTAACCCTAACCCTCACACTAAACCTAACCCTCACCATAACCCTAAGCCTCACCCTCACCCTAACCCCCACACTAATCCTAAACTTAACCCTCACCCTAACCCTAACGCTCACCCTCACACTAACCCTCACCCTAACCCTTATTCTCACCCTAACCCTAACAGTAAAACTAACACTAACCCTCACACGAACCCGAACCCTCCCCCTAACCCTAACCCTTACCCTCATCTTAACCTTAACCCTCACCCTAAACATCACCCTCACCGTCACCCTACCCCTCACCCTAACCCTAACTCTAACCCTCAACTTAACCCTAACCCTCACCCTAACCCTCAACCTCAAACAAATCCTCACCCTAACCCTAACAATAAATTAACTGAACCCCTCACCCTCACCATAACCCTCACCCTAAGCCTCATCCTCACCCTAGCCCTGAAATTAACACTAAACCTAATCATAACCCTCACCCTAACCCTAAACGTCACCCTCACCCTAGCCCTCAATTTAAGCCTAACCCTAATCCTAACCCTCACCCTCACCCTAACCCTCACCCTAACACTTACCCTCACCCTAATCCTAACCCTAAACCTAACCCAAACCCTCACACTAAGCCTAACCCGATCCCTCACCTTTACCCGAACCCTAACCCTAACACTAACCCACACCCTAACCCTCACCCTAACACTCACGGTAACCCTAACACTCATTCTCACCCTAACCCTCAACCTAAACCTAACCCTCACACTAAACCTAACCCTCAATTTAACCCTAACCCTACACCTCACCATTACCCTCATCCTACCCGTAGCCCTAACCCTCACCATGACCCTAAACCTAACTCTCACCCTCAACCTAGCCCTCACCCTAACCCTAATCCTAACCCTCACCCTCACCCTAACCGTCACCCTAACCATAACCCTCACCGTCACAATAACCCTCACCCTAACCCTAACCCTAAACTTAAACCTAATCCTGACCCTAACACTCACCCTCAACATAACCCTAACCCTCACCTTAACCCTCACCCTAAACCTAACCCTAAGCCTAACCCTAACCCTCACCGTAACCCTAATCCTAAACAAAACCCTCACCCTCACCCTAACCTCAACCTAACCCTTAACCTCAGCCTCACCCTAACCCTCACACTAACCCTAACCCTCACCCTAACCCTAAACCTAAACGTCACCCTCACACTAACCCACACCCTCATCCTAACTCTCACCCTCACCTTAACCCTAAACCTATCCCTAAACTTCACCCTAAACCTAAACCTAAACCTAAACCTCACCCTAACCCTAACCCTACCCTTAACCATCAACCACACCATAGCCCTCACCCTAACCCTAATCCTAACCATAACCATCACATAAACCTAACCCTCACAATAACCCTAACCCTCACCCTCACCCTAAACATCACCCAAACACTAACCCTCACCCTAACCCTCACACTAATCGTATCCCTAACCCTAAGCCTAACCCTCAACCTAAACCTCAACCTAACCCTAACTCTAACCCTTACCCTCACTCTAACCCTACACCTAACCCTCACCCTCACCCTAACCCTCACCCTGTCTCTTAACCTCACCCTCACCCTAAACCTCACACTTACCCTAACCCTCACCCTAACCCTCACCCTCATTCTGAACCTAAACCTCACTGTCACCCTCACCCTCACCCACAGCCTAAATCTAAACCTAACCCTAATCCTGGCCCTTAACCTAACCTTACACATCAAACTCACCCTCAACCTCATCCTCAGCCTAACTCTAACCCTAACCTTAATCCTAGCCCTCACCCTCTCCCTCACCCTCAACATCACCCTCACCCTAACTCTAACAATAATCCTAACCCTAACCCTAACCCTAACTGTAAACCTAACCCTAAACTTAACTGTAACCCTAACCCTAACCCTCACCCTAAACCTAACCCTAACCCTCACACTAAACCTAGCCCTGACCCTAACCCTAACCCTAACCCTCAACTTCACCCTAAATCTAAACCTAATCCTAATCCTAACCCTCACCCTCACCAGAGCCCTCACCCTAACCCTAATCCTAACTTGAACCCTCACCCTAACATTAAAACTCACCCTAATCCTCACCCTCACCCTCACTCTAAACCTTACCCTAACCATAACCCTAACCCTCACCCTAACCCTCACCCAAACACTATCCGTAACCCTAACCCTCAACCTAACCCTCAACCTAACTCTCACACTAAACCTAACCCTCACCCTAACCCTAACCCTAAACGTCACCCTCACCCTAACCCTCACCCTCAGCCTAACTCTAACCCTCACCCTAGCCCTAACCCTAATCTAACCCTAACCCTCTCCCTCACCCTAAAGCTAAACGTAAACCTAACCCGAACCCTAACCCTCACTCTCACAGTATCCAGCAGCCTAACCTTAATGCTAACCCTCACCCTAACCCTAATGGTAACCCTCAACCTAACCCTAAACCTATCTCTAACACTCACCCTCACCCTAAACCTCACCCTCACCTTAACCCTTATCTGCTCCCTAACCCTAATCCTATCCCTAAACCTATCCCTAGCCCTAAACCTCACAGGAAACCTTGCCCTCACCCGAACTATAACCCTACCCTCAACTTAACCCTCACCCTAACCCTAACCCTAACCCTCACCCTAACCCTAACCCTTTCCCTTACCCTAAAACTAACCCTATACCTAACCCTGACACTAACCTTAACCCTCAATCTAACACTAACCCTCAACCTCACCTTAACACTTAACCTCACCCTCATCCTAACCCTAACCCTAAATGTCACTCTCACCCTAACCCTCACACTCAGCCTAAATCTAACCCTCACCCTAACCCTAAACCTAACCCTCACACTAACCCTAACCCTCACCCTCACCCTCACCCTAACACTCATGGTAACCTTAACGCTCATTCTCACACCAACCCTCACCCTAACACTAACCCTCACTTTAAACCTAAACCTCATCCTAACCCTAACCTTAACCCTCACCAAAACACTAAAAATAACTCTCACCCTCAACCTAGCCCTCACCCTACCAATAATCATTACTCTACCTTAACCCTAAACGTTACCCTCAACCTCAAAATAACCCTCACCCTAACCCTAACCCTAACCCTAACTCTAATCCTCACCCCAACCCTAAACCTCACCATCACCCTTACCCTCACCCTAAACCTCACCCTAACCATAATTTTAAGCCTAAGCCTAACCCTCACCCTAACCCTCACCCTAACCCTAATCTTAAACCAAACCCTCAGCATCACCCTAACCCTTAAACTGAGCCTCACTCTAACCCTCACACTAACCCTAACCCTCACCCTAACCCTAAGCATTACCATCACCCTCACCCTCAGCCTCACGCTCAGCCTAACCCTAAACCTAATGTTAATCCTAACCCTGACCCTAACCCTGACCCTAACACTAACCCTAACCCTAACCCTCACCTTCACCCTCACCCTAACCCTAACTCTTGCCCTCAACCTCAACCTATCCCTAATCCTAACCCTCAAAATGACCCGAAACCTCACCCGAAACCTAACCCTAATTCTCACCCTCACCCTCACACTAACCCTAACCCTAACCCTCACCCTAAACCTCACCCCCTCCCTAATGCTAACCCTAACCCTCACACTCACCCTAAAACTCACCCTAACACTTAACCTCACCGTTAACCTAATCCTAAGCCTCACCCTCACCCTAAAAGTAACCGTACCCCTAACCATAACCCTAACCCTAACCCTCAACCTAACCCTCACCTTAATGCTAACCCTAACCCTAAACCTCAACCTATCCCTCACCCTAACCCTAACCCTATCCCTAACCCTCACCCTTACCCTAACCCTCACCCTCACCTTAATCCTTACCCTCACGCTAACCTAAACCTATCCCTAACACTAACCCTCACACTAACCCTAACCCTCACCAAAACCTTACCCCTACCCCTCAAGTTAACCCTCATCCTAACCCTAAAATTCATCCTAAACCTCACCCTAATCCTCACCCTAAACCTGACCCTCACCCAAACCCGAACCCTCACAATAACCCTAAACCTAACCTTAACTCTTACCTAACTAAAACCCACAACCTCACCCTAAACCTCACCCTAACCCTCACCCTTACCCTAGCCCTCACCCTAACCCTAAACCTCACCCGCACTCTCACCCTAACAATCACCCTAAACCTAACCCTATCCCTCACCCTAACACTAACCCTAACCCTAAACCTCAAGATCATCCTAATCCTCACACTATCCTTAACCTTTATCTAACCGAAACCCTCAACCTCACCCTCACACTCACCCTAACCCTCCACATTAACCTAGATGTCAACCTAACCCTCAAACTAACCCTCACCCTCACCCTCACCTTCACACTCAGCCTAGCACTAACACTGAACCTAACCCTAACCCTTAACCTCACCCTCACCCTAACCCTCACACTAAACCTAACCCTCACACTAACCCTAACCCTACCCCTCACCATTACCCTCATCCTAACCGAAACCCTAACCCTCACCATAACCCTAAACCTAACTCTCACCCTCAACCTAGCCCTCACCATAACCCTAATCTTCACCCTCACCCTAACCCTCACCCTAAACATAACCCTCACCATCACAATAACGCTCACCTAACACTAACCCTAACCCTAACTCTAATCCTCACCCTAACACTCACCCTCACCATAACCCTAACCCTCACCCTAACTCTCACCGTAAACCTACCCCTAAACCAAACCCTAAAACTCTGCCTAACCCTAATCCTAAACACAACCCTCACCCTCACCCTAGCCCTCGACCTAACCCTTAACCTCAGCCTCACCCTAACCCTCTCCCTAAACCTAAACATAATCGTCACCCTCAACCTCACCCTCACCCTCAGCCTAACTCTAACCCTAAGCTAATCTGAACCCTCACCCTCACCCTCACCCTCAACCTAACCCTCAGCCTCGCCCTCACCCTCTCCCTAACCCTAACCCTAACCCTAAACCTCACCCTCACCCTAAAGGTAACCCTAAACCTAACCCTCACCCTAACCCTCACCGTAACTGTAAAACTAACCCTAAACTTCACACTCACCCTAAACCTCACCTTAACCCTTACCCTCACCGTAAACCTAACCCCAACCCTAACCCTATCGGTCACCCTAAACCTAACGCTAACCCTCACCCTAACCCTCACCCTAAACCTAACCATAACCCTCAACCTATCTCTCAACCTAACCCTAATCCTATCAATAACCCTCAACCTCACCCTAAACCTCACCCTCACCCTGACCCTAAATCTTACCCACACCCTAACCATAAACCTGTCCCTAACCCTAACGCTCACACTAACCCTAAACCTCACACTCACCCTAACCATAATCCTTACGCTCCCACTAACCCTAACCCTTTCCCTAACACTAATCCTCACACTAACCCTAACCCTCACCCTCACCCTAATCCTCTTCTTCACCCTAACCCTTACCATCACCCTAAACCTAATCCTATCCCTAGACCTAACTCTAAATCTAAAGCTCACACTAAAACTAGCCCTCACCGAAACCATAAACCTACACTCACCTTAACCCTCACCTTAATCCTAACCCTCACCCTAACCTTAACCCTTAGCCTCACCCTAACCCTAAACCTATCCCTAACCCTCTAGCTCACCCTAAGCCTCATCATCACCCTAACACTAACCCTTACCCTCACCCTAACCCTAACACTATCCCTAACCTTAACACTCACACTAACCCTAACCCTCATCCTCACCCTAACACTCACCCTCACCCTAACCCTTACCCTCACTCTAACCCTAACCCTAACCCTAACCGTAAACCTCACAGTAATCCTAACCCTCACATTAAACCTAACCGTATCCCTCAAATTAACCCTCACCCTAACCCTAACCCTAATGCTCACCGTAACCAAAAACCTAACCCAGACCTTCACCCTAACCCTCACCGTAACACTAATCCTAACCCTAACCCTCACCCTAACCCTAAACCTCAACCTAATCCTCACCCTAAACTTTACCCTATCCCTATCCCTGACACAAGCCCTAACACTCAACCTAATCATCACCCTAACCCTCACACTAATGCTAAACCTAACACTAAACCTCACCCTAACCCTAAACATAACCCTCAACCTCAACCTAGCCCTCATGCTAACCCTAATCCTAACCCTAACCCTCACCCTAACCCTTACCCTCACCCAAACCATAACCCTCACCCTCACAATAACCTTCACAAGAACCCTAACCCAAACCCTAACTCTAACCCTCACCCTAAACCTCACACTCAATCTAACCGTAAACCTCACCCTAACCCTCTCCCTAAACCTAACCCTAAGCCTAACTCTAACCCTCACCCTAAACTTCACGCTCACCCTATTCCTAAACCTAACCCTCAACCTCACCCTAACACTCACACTAAAACTTAAGCCCCAAGCTAACCCTTACACTAACCCTAACCCTCACCCTAACCCTCATACTCATCCTAACTCTAAACCTAACTCTAATCCAAACCCTCACCCTCAGCCTCACACTAACCCTAATCCTAAACCTCACCCTCACGCTTACCCTCACCATAACCCTCAACCTCGCCCTTAGCCTCACCCTAAACCTATCCCTAGCCCTCACCCTAACCATAAAACTCACCCTAACCCTAACCCTAACCCTCACACTCAACCTCACCCTAAACCTAACTCTAAACTTAACCCTCAGCTTAACCCTAATGCTAGCCCTAACCCTCACACTCACCCGAAAACTCACCCTAACCCTTACCCTCACCGTAAACCTAACTCTAACCCTAACCCTCAACCTCAACCTAACCCTCACACTAACCCTAAACCTTACCCTCACCCTAACCCTAAGCCTAACCCTTATCCTCACCCTAGCTCTCACCCTAACCCTAATCCTAACCCTAACCCTCACACTAACCCTAACCCTCACCCCAATCCTAACCCTCAACCTCAAACTAAACCTCACCCTAACCCTAACTCTAACCCTCACCCTAACCCTCACCCTATCCCTATCCCTGACACCAACCCTAACCCTCAACCTACCCCTCACGCTAACCCTCACCCTCACCCTAACCCTAACACTAAACCTCACCCTAACCCTCACCCTAACGCATAACCTCACCCTCACCCTAACCCACACACTTATCCTAACCCTCACCTTAACCCTAAATATAAACTTCATCCTAACCCTAACCCACACCCTCGGCTTAACTCTAACCTTCACCCTAACCATAACCCTATCCATAACACTCACCATAACCCTAACCCTAACTCTCATCCTCAACCTAACCCTAACCCTAACCCTCACCCTAAACCTCACAATCACCCTCAAAATAACCCTAACTCGAACCCTAAATCTAAACTTCACCCTAACCCTCACCCACACTCTAACCCTAAACCTCACCCTAACAGTCACCCTATCCCTATCCCTGACACTAACCCTAACTCTCAACCTAACCCTTATCCTAACGCTCACCCTAACCCTAACCATAACACTAAACCTCACCCTAACCCTCACCCTGACCCTTAAACTCACCCTCACCCTAAACCTCACACTAATCCTAACCCTCACCCTAATCCTAAACTTAACCATCACCTTCAACCTAGCCCTCACCCTAACCCTAACCCTAACCCTCACCCTAAACCTAACCCTAACCCTCACCTTAACCCTATAGATAAACCTAACCCTAAGCCTATCCCTCACCCTCACCAGAGCACTCACCCTAAACCTAATCCTAACGTTAACCCTCACCAAACACTAACACTCACCCTAACCCTCACCCTCACCCTAAACCTCACCCTAACCATATCCCTAAACCTCACCCTAACCCTCACAGAAACACTATCCCTAACCCTAACCCTCAACCTAACCCTCACCCTAACCATCACCTTAAGCCTAAACCTAACACTAACCCTCAACCTAACCCTTAACCTAACCCTTAACCTCACCCTCACCCTAACCCTCACACTAACCCTCACCCTAACCCTAACACTAAACGTCACCCTCACCCTAAACCTCACCCTCAGCCTAAATCTAACCCTCACCCTATCCCTAACCCTAACCCTCAAACTAACCCTATCCCTAAACCTCATCCTTATCCTAACCCTAACCCTAACCCACTCCCTAAACCTCAACCTAACACTCACGGTAACCTTAACACTCATTCTCACCCTAACCCTCACCCTAAACATAGCCCTCACACTAAACTTAACCCTCAATCTAACCCTAACCCTACCCCTCAACATTACCCTCATCCTAACCGTAACTCTAACCCTTATCATAATCCTAAACCTAACTCTCACCCTCAACCTAACTCTCACCCTCAACATAACCCTAACCTTCACTCTAACCATAACCCTAAACCTAATCCTAAGCCTAACCCTAACCCTCACCCTAACGCTAATACTAAACACAATGCTCACCCTCACCCTAACCCTCACCCTAAACCTAAACATAAACGTCACACTCACCCTCACCTTCACCCTTAGCCTAACTCTAAGCCTAACGCTAATCCGAGCCCTCACCCTCAACCTCACCCTAACACTCAGCCTCCCAGTCACACTCACCCTAACCCTAACCCTAACCCTAACCCTCACCCTCAACCTCACCATAAAGCTAACCCAAAACCGTACCCTCACCCTAACTGTAATGCTAACCCTAACCCTCACACTCACCCTAAACCTCACCCTAACACTTACCCTCACCATAAACCTAACCCCAACCCTAAACCTCACCCTCACCCTATCCGTCACCCTAACCGTAACGCTAACCCTCACCATAACCCTAACCATAACCCTCAACCTAACCCTCAACCTAACCCTAACCCTATCCCTTACCCTCACCCTAACCCTAACAGTAACCCTCAACCTAACCCTCAACCTAACCCTAACCCTATCCGTTACCCTCACCCTAACCCTAAACCTCACCCTCACCCTAAATCTAATCATTACCAAAACATTAACCCTAACCCTATCCCTAACCCTTACCCTCACACTAACCCTATCCCTCACCCTCACCCTAACCCTCACACTCACCCTAACCCTTACTCTAACCCTAACCCTAATCGTGTCCCTAAACCTAACCCTAGCCCTAAACCTAACACTAAACCTAGCCCTCACCCTAACCATAACCCTACCCTCACCTTAACTTTCACCCTAACCCTAACCCTAACCCTCACCCTAACACTAAACGTTACCCTCAATCTAACCCTAACAATATCCCTAACCCTCTCCTTCACCCTAAACTTCACCCTCACCCTAACCCTAACCCTTACCCTCACCCTAAACCTAACACTATCCCTAACCCTAACCCTCACACTAACCCGAAAACTAACCATCAAACTAACCCTAAACCTAACCCTCACCCTCACCCTAACACTCACGGTAACCCTAACGTTCATTCTCACTCTAACCCTCACCTTAACCCTAACCCTCACACTACACCTAACACTTACTCTAACCCTAACCCTACCCATCACCATTACCCTAATCCTAACCCTTACCCTAACCCTCACCATTACCCTAAACCTAACTCTCACCCTCAAACTAGCCCTCACCCTAACCCTAAACCTAACCCTAACCCTCATCTTCAGCCTAACACTCACCCTAACCGTAACCCTCACCGTCACAATAACCCTCACTCTAATCCTCACCCTAACACTCACCCTCACCCTAACCCTAACCCTCACCCTAACCATAACCCTAAACCTAACCCTAAGCCTATCCCTAACCCTCACCCTAACCCTAATCCTAAACACAACCCTCACCCTCACCCTAACCTTCAACCTAAACCTAAACATAAACGTCAAACTCACCCTCACCCTCACCCTCAGCCTAACTCTAAGCCTAACGATAATCCTAAACCCTCATCCTCACCCTCACCCTAACCCTCAGCCTCAATGTCACACTCACCCTAACCCTAACCCTAACCGTAACCCTCACCCTCAAACTCACCCTAAAGTTAACCCTAAACCGAACCCTCACCATAACCCTCACCCTAACCCTTACCATCATGGTAAACCTAACCCCAACCCTAAACCTCACACTCAACCTATCCGTCACCCTAACCCTAACGCTAACCCTCACCCTAACCCTCACCCTAATCCTAACCCTCACCCTAACCCTAACACTATCCCTAACCCGCTCCTTCACCCTAAAGCTCACCATCACCCTAACCCTAACCCTTACCCTCAACCTAACCCTAACACTATCCCTAACCCTAACCCTCACACTAACCCTAAACCTAACCATCACACTAACCCTAACCCTAAACCTCACCCTCACCCTAACACTCACGGTAACCCTAACGCTCATTCTCACACTAACCCTCACCTTAACCCTAACCCTCACACTAAACCTAACCCTTACCCTAACCCTAAGCCTACAACTCACCATTACCCTCATCCTAACCCTTACCCTAACACTCACCATAACTCTAAACCTAACTCTCACCCTTAAGCTAGCCCTCACCCTAACCCTAATTCTCTCCCTAACCCTCACCCTAAACCTAACCCTCACCTTAAATGTTACCCTCACACTCACATAACCCTGACCCTAACCTAATCCTAACTCTAATCCTCACCCGAACCCTAAACCTCACCAACACCCTTTCCCTCACCCTAAAACTCAACCTAACCCTAACTTTAAGCCTAACCCTAACCTCACCCTAACCCTAATACTAAACTAACCCTCACCCTCACCCTAACCCTTAACCTCAGCATCACCCAAACCCTCACACTAACCCTAACCCTCAACCTAACCCTAAGCATAAACATCACCCTCAAACTCACCCTCAACCTCAGACTAACTCTAACCCTAACGCTAATCCGAAGCCTCACCGTCAGCCTCACCCTAACCCTAACCCTAACACTCACCCTCACCGTAACCCTCAACTTCGCCCTCACCCTCACATTAACCCAAACCCTCAACCTAACCCTCACCCTAACCCCAACCCTAACACTAAACCTCACCATAACCCTTACCCTAACCCTTAACCTCACCCTCACCCTAACCATCACCTAATCCAAACCCGCACCCTAACCCTAAACCTAAACGTCACCCTCACCCTAACCCATAACCTCAGCCTAACTCTAACCCGAACCCTAACCCGAACCCTATCCCTCACCCTCACCCTAACCTTAACCCTAACCCTATCACTCACCCTAACCCTGAACCTAACCCTCATCCTCAATCTAGCCCTCATCCTAACCCTAATCCTAACCCTCAACTAAACCCTTACCCTCACACTAATCATAACCCTCACCCTAACCCTAACCCTAATCCTCACCGTAACCCTCACTCTAAACCTTACCCTCACCCTAACCATAACCCTCAACCTCACAATAACCCTCACAATAACCCTAACCAATACCTGTACTCTAACACTCACCCTAACCCTCACCCTCACTCTAAACCTAACCCTCACCCTAACCCTAACCCTAAGCCTTACTCTAACCCTAACCCTAAACCCCTAAACGTAACCCTCACCCTAACCCTAAGGCTAGCCCTAATCCTCACATTAACCCTAAACCTCACCCTAACCCTTACCCTCACAGTAAACCTAACCCTAACCTTAACCCGAACCCTCAACCTAACCCTCCACCTTACCCTAACCCTATGCCTAACCTAAACCCTAATCCTGAATCTCACCCTCAACCTAACTGTAACCCTTACCTCCTCTATAACCCTAACCCTATCCCAAAACCTAACCCTCACACTAACTCTAACCCTCAGCCTCACCCTTAACCTCACCTTAACCCGAACCCGTACGCTCACCCTAACCCTAACCCTATCCCTAAACATAACCCTCACAAGAACACTAAACCTCACCCTCACATTAACACGATCCCTCACCCTAACCCTCATCCTAACTGTAAGCCTAAACCTAACCCTCACTCTAAACGTAACCCTAAACCTGAACCTAACCCTCACTCTCACCCTAACCCTCACACTCACCCTCACCCTCAGCCTAAACCTAACCCTAATCCTAACAGTAACCCTCACCCTCATCCTAACTCTAACCCAAATCCTAAACCTAACCCTCACACTCTCCCTCACACTCACACTAACCCTAACACTAACCCTCACCCTAAACCTAACCCTCACCCTAACCCTAACCCGCACACTCACCCTAACCCTCACACTAACCCTAAACCTCACCCTAACCCTAACTCTCACCCTAAACCTAACCCTATCACTCAAGCTAACCCTTACCCTAACCCTAAACCTAACCCTCACCCTAACTCTAACCCTCAACCCCACCCGAACCCTCACCCTCATCTGAAACCTCAACCTCACCCTAACCCTCATCATCACCCTAAATAAAGCCCTCACCCTACACCTCACACTAACCCTAACCCTGAACGTAACCCTCACCCTAACCCTCACCCTCAGCCTAACTCTAACCCTAAACCTAACCCTCACACTAACCCTAACCCTAACCCTCACCATCACCCTAACCCTAAACTAACACTCACCCTAACCCTCACCCTAATACTCACAGTAACCCTAAACCTCACCCTCACCCTAACTCTAACCCTCACCCTAACCCTCACCCTAACCCTAACCCTAACACTCAACCTAAACCTAACCCTATCCCTAACCGTCACACTTACCCTAAAGCTCACCCTCACCCTAACCCTAACCCTACCCCTCACCCTAACCCGCATGCTAACCCTAAATCTAAAACTAACCCTCACCCTAACCATCACCCTAACCCTAAATCTTACCCTAACCCTCACCCTAACTCTAACCCTTACTCTCACCCTAAACTAATCGTAATTCTAAGACTATCCCTCAACCTCACCCTAGCCCTTACACTAACCCTAATCCTAACCCTAAACCTCACCCTCACCCTAATCTTCGCCCTAACCCTCACCCTAACAATAACCCTAACCCTCACCCTAACTCTCACCCTAACCTTAATCCTAAACATAACCCTCACCCTCACCCTAACGCTCACCCTAACCCTTAAACTCAGCCTCACCCTAACCTTCAAACTAAACCTACCCCTCACCCTAACCCTAAACATAAATGTCACCCTCACCCTCACCCTCAGCCTCAGCCTAAATCTAACCGTAACGCTAATCCGAACCCTCACCCTCAGGCTCACCCTAACCCTAACCATAACCATCACCCTCACTCTCACCATCACCCTAACCCTCACCCTAACCTTACCCTCAACCTAACCAAACACTATCCCTGAACCTAACACTCACACTAACCCTAAAGCTCACCCTCATCCTAATCCTCTCCCTCTCACTAACGCTTACCCTCACCCTCGCCCTAACCCTATGCCTCAACCTAACCCCAACCCTAACCCTCACACTAAACCTAGCCCTCACCCTAACCCTAACCCTAGCCCTCACCTTAACCCTCAACCTAACCCTAACCATAACCCTAACCCTAAACTTCACCCTCACTCTAACCCTAACACTTACCCTCACCCTAACCATAACCCTATCACTAACCCTAACCCTCACACTAACCCTAACCCTCTTCCTCACCCTAACCCTCACCCTCACCCTAACCCTTACCCTCACACTAAAGCTAACCCTAACCCTCACCCCAACCTGTAACCCTCACTGTAACCCTAACCCTCACACTAAATCTAACCCTCACGCTAACTCTAACCCTGCCCCTCACACTAACACCCACCCTAAACCTAACAGCAATGCTCATCCTAACCCTAACCCTCACCCTCAACCTAAACCTCACCCTAATCCAAACCCTCACCCTAATACTAAGCCTAAACCTCACACTAATCCTATCCCTCACCCTAACCCTCAACCTCACCCTAATCCTCTCCCTAACACTAACACTTATCTAACTGAAACCCTCACCCTAACCCTAACCCTAACCCTAACCCTAACCCTCACCCTAACCCAAACCCTAAATCGCAGTCTCACATTAACTCTCACACTAACCCTAAACCTAACCCTTACCCTCACCCTCAGGCTTACATTAACCCTAACCCTAACCCTCATACTATCCAAAACCCTCAACCTAACCCTAACCCTACCCCTCACCCTAACCCTCATCCTAACACTAACCTAACCCTAAAACTAAACCTAACCCTCACCCACACCCTCACCCTCAGCCTAAACCTAACCCTAACCCGAATCCTAAAACTAATACTCAACCTCACTCAAACTCTAGCCCTAAACCTAACCCTAAACCTCACACTAACCCTCACCCTTACCCAAATCCTAACCACTACAATAACCCTAACCCTAACCCCAAAACTAACCGTCAACCTCAAATTAACCCTAACCCCAACCCTACCACTCACCATAACCCTAACCTTCACCATCAAACTAATCCTCACCCTAACCCAAATCCTTAGCTAACCGAAAACCTCAATCGAACTCTAAACCTAACCGTAACCCTAACCCTCACCCTACACCTCACCCTAAAACTAACCGTAACCCTAACACTCACCCTCACCCTAACCCTAACCCTACCCTAACCCTCAAACTAAACCTATCCCTCACCCTAATCCTAAGCCTAACCCTAACACTCAACCTCAACCTAGCCGTCACCATAACCCCAATCCTAACCCTAACCCTCAAACTAACCCTAACCCTCACCCTCACTTTCACCCTAACCCTAACCCTCACACTAACCCTCATCATAACCCTAACCCTAATCCTAACCCTCAGCCTCACCCTCACCTTCAACCTAACCCTAACACTAACCCTCACCCTAACCCTCACACTAACAGTCACGCTAAACCTAACCCTCACTCTCACCCTAAACCTCACCTTAACGCTTACCCTCATCCTAAACCTAACCCTAACCCTAACCCTCACACTAAACCTAACCCTCACCCTAACTCTAATCCTAAACCTCAAGCTAACACTCACCCTAACCCTAACCTTACACCTCACCCTAAACCTAAACCTCACCCTCTTCCTAAACCTAACCCTAACCCTAACCCTCACAGTAAACCTAACCCTCATCCTAACCCTAATCCTAACCCTCAAGCTAACACTCACCCTAACCCTAACCTTACACCTTATCCTAAACCTAAACCTCACCCTAATCCTAAACCTAACCCTAACCCTCACCCTCAACCTAGCCCTTACCCTCACCCTAATCATAACCTTAACCCTCAACCTACCCTAACCCTCACCCTCACCCTAACCCTCACCCTAACCCTAACCCTCACCCTAACCCTAACCCTAATCCTAACACTAACCCTCACTCTCACACTCACCCTAACCCTAACCCTAACCCAAAACCTCACAGTAAGCATAACCATCACTCTAACGCTCACCCTAACCTTAATGCTTACTCTAAGCCTTACCCTCACCCGAACCCTAACCTAACCCTGATCCTCACTCTAACCCTAAGCCTAACCCTAATCCTCACAGTACCCCTCTTCCTAACCCTAACCCTAAACCTAACCGTCACCCTCACACTAACCCTATCTCTAACCCTAACCCTAACCCTCACACTAACCCTAACCCTCACACTAACCCTAACCCTACCCCTCACCCTATCCCTCATCCTAACCCTAACCTAACCCTAAACCTAAACCTAACCCTCACACACAGCCTCAACCTCAGCCTAACCCTAACAATGATCCTAACCCTAATCCGGACCATCATCCTCTTCCTAGCCCTAACCCTAACCCTAACCCTCACCCTCACCCTCAGCCTAACCATAAACCTAACACTCACCCTAAACCTAACCCTAACTCTCACCCTCAACCTTACCCTAACCCTAAACCTAAGCCTAACCCTCACCCTAACCCTAACCCTAGTACTAACTCTAACCCTCACCCTCACACTAACCCTCACCCTAACCCTTACCGTCACCCTAACACTAACCCCAAGCCTAAGCCTATCCCTCACACTAAACCAAACCTTCACTCTAACCCTAATCCTACCCTCAGCCTAACGCTCACCATAACCTTTACCCTAAATCTAATCCTCACCCTATCTTTAAGCCTAACCCTAACGCTCACCCCCACCCAAGTCCTCACCTTAAACCTAACCATAACCCTCACCCTCACCTTACCCTTAATGCTAACCCTAGTCTTGAGCCTCAACCTAACCCTCACCCTAACCCTTACCCTCACCTTAACCCTCACCGTAACACTAACCCTCACCCTAACACTAACCCTCACCCACACCTTAACACTCAACCTCAACCGAAGCCTCACCATAACACTATTCCTCACTGTCACCCTAACCCTCACCCAAACCCTAAAGCTCACCCACACCTTAACCCTCACCCTCACCTGAACCCTCATCCTAACCCTAACCCTTAACCCTCATCCTCACCCTAAACATAACCTTAACACTAACCCTCACATTAACCCTAAACCTAACCCTCAACTTAACCCTCAACCTCACCCTCACCCTCATCCTAAGCCTAACCCTAACCCTAAAACTAATCCAAAACCTAACCCTCTCCCTCACCTTCACCCTAACCCTACGATTTAGCCTATCCCTAACCCTCACACGCACCTTAACCCTAATCCTAACCCTAATATTAACCCTCACACTCACCCTAATCCTAAAACTAACACTTACTCTGAAACTAACCCTTACCCTAACCCTTATCCTCACCCTAAATCTAACCCTAACCCTAAATCTAATCTTCACACTAAACCTAACCATCATCCTAACCCTAACCCTCACCCTAACCCTCACCCTCACTCCTTCCCTCACCCTAAGCCAAACCCTAACCCTAACCCTAGTCCTAAACCTAACACTTTCCCTCAACCTCACCCTAACCCTAAACCTAACCCTCACCCACACCCTAACCCTCACTATAACCCAAACCTTCACGCTCACCCTAACCCTCACCCTCACCCAAACATCACCCTAACCCTAACCCTCACCATAACTCAAACCATAACCCTATGCCTAACCTTCACTGTCACCCTAATGCTAACCATAAGCAGAACCCTCACCCACAACCTAACGCTCACACTCACCCTCACCCTCAACATCACCGTAACCCTCACCCTCACCCTAATCATAACCCTAACCCTACCCCTCACCCTAACCCTTAACCTAACCCTAACCTGCACACGAAACCTAACCCTCACCCTAACCTTACCCTATCCCTCACCCTCAGCCAAATCCTAACCCTACCCTAGTCTTAAACCTAACCCTTTCCCTCACCCTCAACCTAACACTAAACCTAACCCTAACCCTCACCCTAACCCTCACCATAACACTAACCCTAACTCTCACCCTCACCTTAAACCTAACCGTAACCCTAACCCTCACCCTAACCCTAAAGCTAACTCTGACTCTCACACTCCAACTAACCCTCACCCTAAACCTTAACCTCACCCTAACCCTAATTGTAACCCTAAAACTCACACTAAACTTAAGCCTCAACCAAACCTTACGCTATCCCTCATCCTAACACATACCCTAACCCTAACCCTAACACTCACCCTCACCCTAACCCTAACCGTCACCCTAACCCAAACCCGCAACCACACCCTAACCTTCACACTCACCCAAAACCTCACCCTCAACCTAACCCTCACCCACACCCTAAACCTCACCCTAACCCGAACCCAACCCTAGCCCTCACCCTAACTTTAACGCTAACCCTGAACCTAAGCCTCAAACTAACCCTCACCCTAACCCTTATCCTCAACCTAACTCTAACCCTAACCGTAAATCTAACCCTCACAATAAACCTAACCCTCATCCAAAACCTAACCCTATTCCTAACCCTAACCCTCACCCTAACCCTAACCCTAACCCTAACCCTCACCCTAACCTTAACCCTAATGCTCACCCTCACCCTAACCCTCATACTAAACCTGACACTCACCCAAACCCTATCCCTCACCCTAACCCTCACCCTAACCCTAACCCTCACCGTCACCCTAAACCTAAACCTAACCTCACCCTCACCCTAATGCTAACTGTTACCTAAACCTCACCCTACCCCTAACCCTCAGCCACACCCTAACCCTCACCCTCACCCAAACACTCACCCTCACCTTCAGCCTCACCCTCACCCTAATCCTCAACCTAACACAAACCTTGGCATAAACGAAATCCTCAACCGAAACCTAACCCCAACCCTAACCCTGACACTCACGCTACCCCTAACCCTAACCCTAACCCTAACCCTAAACCTCACCCTCATCCTTACCTTCACCCTAACCATTAACCTCAGCCTAATCCTCACCCTAAACCTCACTCTAATCCTAATCCTCACCCTCACCCTCACCCTACCTCAAACCTAACCCTAACCCTCACCGTAACCTTAACCCTCAACGTATACCTATCACTGAGTCTCACCCTAACCCTCACCCAAACCATAAAACTAACTGTAACGCTGACCCTCACCATCTCCCTAACCACCATCCTAACCCTTACCCTCACCCTAACCCTAACCCTCACGCTAACAGTCACCCTCACCCTAACCCAAATTCTAACCCTCACCCTAACCCTAACCCTAACCCTATCCCTCAACCTCAAACTACGCGTCACACTAACCCTTACACTCACCCTAATGCTAAGCCTAACCCTCACACTAACCCTAACCCTCACACTAACCATAACCCTACCCCTCACCCTAACCCTCATCGTAACCCTAAACTAAACCTAACCCTAAACCTAACCCTCGCCTTCACCCTCAACCTCAGCCTAACCCTAACCTTAACCCTAATCCAAACCCTAATCCTCACCCTAACCCTAACCATTATCCTAATCCTAACCCTAATCCTCACCCTAAACCTAACACTCAGCCTAAATTTCACCCTAAACCTAAACCTAACCCTAACGCTCACCCTCACCCTAAACCTCACCCTAACCCTTACCCTCAGCCTAACCCTCAGCCTAACCCTCAACCTAACCCTAACCCTAACCATCACCGTCACCCTCACCCTAACTCTCACCCTAACCCTAACCCTAAACCTCACCCTAACACTCACCCTAACTGTAACCTCAAACTGTACCCTGACACTAAACCTAACCCTCACCCTAACATTAACCCTAAAACCAACCCTCACCTTAACCCTCACACTAAATCTAAACGGCACCCTAACCCTCACTCTCACCCTAAACCTCACCCTAAACCTAACGCTAACTCTGACCCTCAACCTTGCCATCACCCTAACCCTATTCCTAACTCTAACCCTCACCCTAACCCTAACCCTCAAACTCACGATAACACTCACCCTCACACTACGCCTAAACCTACCCCTACCCCTGAACCTCACAGTCACCCTAATCCTAACCCTAACCCTCACCCTCACTGGAGCCCTAACCCTAACCCTCACCATAACACTAAACCTAACCCTAACCCTAACCCTAACACTCACCCTCACCCTTGCCTTCACCCTAACCCTAATCCTAACCCTAAACCTCATATAAACCTCACCCTAACCCAACCCAAACACTCACCCTAACCCTAACCCTAACCCTAACCCTAACACTAACACTAACCCTAACTCTAACTCTAAAGCTCACTCTCACCTTAACCCTAACTCTAACCCTAACCCTAAACCTAAACCTCATCCTAACCCTAATCCTAACCCTCAGCCTCACCCTCACCGTAACCGTAACCCTAACCCTAAAATAACCCTCACCCTAACTCTAACCCTTACCCTCACCCCTAAGCTTGGACTAAGCCTAAGCCTAAGCCTAAGCCTAACCCTAACCCTCACACTCACCCTCACCCTAACCCTAACTGGAACACTAACCCTAACACTAACCCTCATACTATCCCTCACGCTAATGCTAACTCTAACCCTAAACCTCACCCTCATCCTAACCCTCACCCTCACCCTCACCCTCAGCCTAACACTAAGCCTAACCCTAACCCTAACCCTAACCCTAAACCTTACACTCAACCTCACCCTAACACTAAGCCTAAGCCTAACACTAACCCTAACCCTCACTCTCACCCTATCCTTCACCAAACCCTAACCCTAACACTAACCCTAACCCTAACCCTCACCCTAACCCTCACCCTAACCCTAACTCTAACCCTAAAGCTCACCCTCACCCTAACCCTATCCCTAACCCTATCCCTAACCCTAACCCTAAACCTCATCCTCAGCCTCAACGTCACCATACCCTTAACCCGAAGCCTAACCCCTAACAATAACACCTATCCCTAACACTAATCCTATCCCTAACCTTCACCTTAACCCTCACCCTAAACATAACCCTAATCCCACCCTCACCCTAGCTCTCACCCTAACGCTAATACTAACCCTAACAATCACCCAAACTCTCACACTAATCCTAACCCTAATCCTGACACTAACCTTAACCCTCACACTCACATTCACCCTCAAACTAAACATAAACCTAATCCTAAGCATAACCCTCACTCTCACCCTCATCCTAACCCTACCCCTAACCCTAACCCTCATCCTAACCCTAATCTCCACCCTAAGCCTAACCCTCCCCTTAATGCAAACCCTCAACCTGAAAATAACCCTCACCCTAACCATAACCCTAATCCTCACCCTCACCCTAGCCCTCACCCTAACCCTAATCCTAACCCTAACCCTCACCCAAACTCTCACCCTAATCCTAACCCTAACCCTCACCCTAACCTAACCCTCACCCTCACCCTCAGCCTCAGCCTAACCCTAAACCTTATCCTAACCATAACCCTCACCCTCACCCTCATCCTAACCCTACCCCTAACCCTAACCCTCACCCTAACCCAACCTCCACGCTAAACTTAACCCTCACCTTAAAGCTAACCCTCACCCTAACCCTAAGCCTAACTCTAACACCAAACCTCATCCTCACCCTAACACTAACCCTAACACTAACCCTTACACTAAACCTCACCCTAATGCTAACTCTAACCCTAAACCTCATGCTGACCCTAACCCTAACCCTCACCCTAACCCTCACCCTCAGCCTAACCCTAAGCCTAAGCCTAAGCCTAACCCAAACCCTCACACTCACCCTCACCCTAACCCATACCCTAATCCTAATCCAAACCCTAACCCTAAACCTAACACTCACCCTAACCCTCACCCTAACCCTAACAATAACACTAAAAATAACCCTAACCCTAACCCTCACCCTAACACTAACTCTAAACCTAAACCTCACTCTCACCCTAACCCTAAACCTAAACCTAACCCTAACCCTCACCCTGACCCTAACCCTGAACCTCACCTTAACCCTAACCCTAACCCTCACCCTCACCGAAGCCCTCAACCTAACCCTAATCCTAAACCTAACCCTCACTCTAACCCTCACCCTAACCCTAACCTTAACACTCACCCTAACACTAATCCTATCCCTAACCCTCACCCTAAAACTTACCCTCACTCTTACACTAACCCTAACCCTAACACTAACCCTCACACTAACCCTAAAACTCACCATAACTCTAAACCTCACAATAACCCTCACCCTAGCGCTCACCCTAACCCTAATCCTAACCCTAAACCTCATCCTCACCCTCACCATAACCCTAACCGTAACCCTCACCCTAACCCTAACCTTAACACTCACCCTAACACTAATCCTATCCCTAACCCTCACCCTAAAACTTACACTCACTCTTACACTAACCCTAACCCTAACACTAACCCTCACACTAACCCTAAAACTCACCATAACTCTAAACCTCACAATAACCCTCACCCTAGCGCTCACCCTAACCCTAATCCTAACCCTAAACCTCATCCTCACCCTCACCATAACCCTAACCGTAACCCTCACCCTAACCCTCAACGTCACGCTCGGCCTAAGCCTAAGCCTAAGCCTAAGCTTAAGCCTAACCCTCACACTCAACCTCAGCCAAACCCTAACTGTAACACTAACACTAACACTCACAGTAACACTCACCCTAACGCTAAATCTAACCCTATACCTCACCCTCACCGTAACAATAACCCTCACCCTCAACCTCACCCTCAGCCTAAACCTAACCCTAACCCTAATCCTAAACCTAACCCTCACCCTCACCCTCACCCTAAACTTAAACCTAACCATAACCCTCACACTCACCGTCACCCTAACCGTAACCCTTAACCTAACCCTCACCCTATCCCTCATCCTAACCCTCACGAAAACCCTAACCCTCACTCTCACCCTATCCCTCACCCTAACCATCACGAAAACCCTAACCCTCACTCTCAGCCTAACCCTCACCCTAACCCTTACCCTCACCCTAACCCTAACCATAACGCTCACCTTCACCCTAAACCTAACCCTAAAGCTCACCATCACCCTAACCCTCACTTAAAACCTAACCCACACCCACACCCTAAACCTCAGTCTCACCCCCACCCATACCCTCACGCTAATCCGCACCCTCACCCTAAACATCAGCCTAAGCCTAACCCTCACCCTTACCCTAACTCTCACCCTCACCATCACCCTCAGACTAACCCTAATCCTTAACGTAATCCTAACCCTAACCCTCACCCTCACCCTCAACCTCAACCTCAACCTAACCTTAACCCTACCCCAATCCTAACCCTAAACTTCAGCCTCACCCTAACCCTAACCCTAACCCTCACCCTAACCCTAATCCTAACCCTAACCCAAACCCTAACCCTCACCCTAAACCTCACCCTAACCCTAAACCTAACACTTACCCTAACACTAACCCTCAGCCTAAACCTCACCCTAACACTAACTCTAACCCTAAACCTCATCCTCATCGTAACCCTAAGCCTCACACTCACCCTCAACCTCATCCTAACCCTAAGGCTAAGACTAACCCTAACCCTAATGCTTACACTCACCCTCAACCTAACCCTAAACCTGAACCTTTTCCTAACCCTAACGCAAACATTCATCCTAACCTTCACCCTAACCCTAACACTAACAGTAACCCTAACCCTAACCCTCACCAAAACCCTCACCCAAACTCTAACTCTAAATCTAAACCCCACCCTCACCCTAACCCTAACCCTCACCCTTACCTCACCCTCACCGCAACCCTAACCGAAACCCTAACCCTAAACTTCACCCTCAACCTCACCCTAACCCAAACCCAAACCATCAACCGAACCCTCAACCTAACCCTCATCCTCACCATCACCCTCAGCCTAACCCTAACCCTAATTTAACCCTAACCTTCACCCTCAACCTAACCCTAGCCCTAACACTTACTCTCACCCCAACCCAAACCTCCACCCTAAACTTAACCCTCACTCTAACCCTAACCCTAAAGCTAACCCTAACCCTCACACTAACCCTAACCCTCACCATAAACGTAATCGTACCCCTCACGCTACCCATCACCCTACGCCTCACCCTAACCCTAAACCTAACCCTAACCTCAACCGAACCCTAACCCTAAACCTAAACTTCACCCTCACCCTAACCCTCACTCTAACCCTAATCCTAACCCTAAAACTAATCCTAACCCTCAGCCGCACCCTAAACCTCACCGTCAGTCTAACCCTAAACATAAACCTAACCCTCACCCACACCCTAACCCTCAGACTCAACCAAACCCTCACCCTCACCCTAAAACTCACCCTAACCCTAACCCTCAACCTCACCCTCACCCACACCCAAACCCTAATCCTCAGTCTCACCCGAAATCTCACCCTCATCCTAAACCTCACCCTCACCCTAAACATCACCTAAGCCTAACCTTCACCCTCACCATAACCCTAAACCTAAACCTCACCCTAACCTTAACCCTCACCCTCAACCTAACCCTCAGCCTCACCCTAACCCTAATCCTACCCCTAAACCTCACCCTCACTCTCCACATCATCTTAAACTAACGCTCACCCTAACTCTAACCCTAACCCTCAGCCTAACCCTAACTCTTCCCCTAACCCTCACCCTCACCCCAACCTCACCCTAACCATAACCCTAAACCTAGCCCTTACCCTTAACCTAACCATCACACTCACCCTCACACTCAACCTAACTCTCACCCTCAAACTAGCCCTCAGCCTAAACCTAACACTAACCCTAAACCTCACCCTCAACCTCACACTCAGACTAAACCTAACCCTAAACCTAATCCTAACCTTAACCCTCACACTCACACTCACCATAAATCTCATCCTCACCATAGCCCTCACTCTAACCCTAACCCTAACCCAAACCCTAAACATCAACATCACCCTCCCCCTACCCTTCTCCCTCAGGCTAACCCTAACCCTAACCTTAATCCTAACCCTAACCCTAACACTCACACTAACCCTAACCCTCACTCTCACCCTAAACCTCACCCTAACACTTACCCTCAACCTAACCCTTACCCTAAGCCTAACGCTCACACTAAACCTAACCCTCACCCTAACCCTAACGCTAACCATCACCAAAACCCTAAGCCTAAGCCTAAACCTCACCCTAAACCTAATCATCACCATCACCCTAGCCCTCAAACCAACCCTAATCCTAACCCTAACCCTGACCCTTACCCTCACCCTAACCGTAAATCTCACTATCACCCTCACCCTAACACTAACCCTAACCCACAAGCTAACCCTAATGCTCACCCTAACCCTAACCCTAACCTTCACCCTCAACCTCATCCTCACCTTAGCCCTAAACTTAACCCTAACCCTCACCCTAACCCTAAGCCTAATCCTAATGCTAACTCTAAGCCTCACCCTCACCCAAACCCTCACCCTCACCCTAACCCTCACCCTAACCCTAATCATAACCCGCAACCTCATCCTAACCCAAAACCTAAACCTAAACCGAACCCGAACCCTCACCCTCACCCTCACTCAAAACCTAACTCTAACCGTAACCCTTACCCTCACCCTGACTTTAACCCTAACGATAACCCTAAACCTAACTGTAACTCTAAACCTCAACCTAACCCTAATCCTAACCCTAACTGTAACCCTCACCCTAACACGATGATAGTAACCCTCACATTCACTCTAACCCCCACCCTAACCTTTACCCTCAGCCTAACCATAACACTAGCCCTAAGCCTATCCATCCCACTAACCCCAACCCTAAACCTCACGCTCACCCTCACACTCACCCTAACCCTCACCCTCACCATAGCCCTCACACTAACCCTAACCCAAACAAAACCCTACACCTCAACATCACCCTCACCCTCAACCTCACCCTCAGGCTAACCCTACCCCTAATCCTAACCCTAACCCTCACCCTAACACTCACGATAACCCTAACCCTCACTCTCACCCTAACCCTCACCCTAACACTTACCCTCACCCTAACCCTTACCCTAAGCCTAACACTCACACTAATCCTAACCCTCACCCTAACCCTAACGCTAAACATCACCCTAACCCTAAGCCTAAACCTAAACCTCACCCTAAACCTAATCCTCACCATCAACCTAGCCCTCAAACCAACCCTAATCCTAACCATAACCCTCACCCTTACCCTCACACTAACCATAACTCTCACTCTCACCCTCACACTAACACTAACCCTAACCCTCACCCTAACCCTAACCCTACCCCTCACGCTCACCCTCAACCTCACCCTAGCCCTAAACTTAACCCTAACCCTCACACTAACCCTAAGCCTAATCCTAATGCTAACTCTAAGCCTCACCCTCACTCAAACCCTCACCCTCACCCTAACCCTCACCCTAACCCTAATCATAACCTGCAACCTCACCCTCATCCAAAACCTAAACCTAAATCGAACCCTCACCCTCACCCTCACCATCACTCAAAACCTAACCTACCCGTAACCCTTACCCTCACCCTCAAATTAATGCTAACAATAACCCTAACCCTAACTGTAACTCTAACCCTCAAACTAACCCTAACCCTAACCTTTACCCTCACCATAACCATAACCCTAGCCCTAAGAATAAACCTCCCACTAACCCCAACCCTCACCCTAACCCTCACCCTCACCCTAACCCTAAACCTAACCCTCACACTCACACTAATTCTAACCCTAAACCTAACCCTAACCCTCACGCTAACCCTCAAAGAAACTCTAAAACTAACCTCAACCTCACTCTCACCCTAACCCTCACCCTCAACCTAACTTTTATCCTAACCCTAATCCTAACCCTAACCCTCACCCTCACCCTGTCTCTAATCCTAACTGTCACCCTAACCCTAAACCTATCGCTAAACCTCACCCTATCACTAACCCTCACCTTAACCCTAAACCAAACCCTGACCCTCACCCTAACCCTAACCCTAACCCTCACGCTAAACCTCACCCTAATGCTTACCCTCAACCTAACCCTAAACCTAACCCTAACCCTAATCCTCACAATAACCCTATGCCTAACCCTAACCCTAACACTCACCCTAATGCTAAACCTCAACCTAAACCTCACCCTTAGCCTACCCCTCAACATCAGCCTAACACTCACCTCACCTTAAACATCAACCTAACCCTAACCTTCACCTTAACCCTAACCCTAACACACCCTAAACCTCACCATCACCCTCACACTCACCCTAAACCTAACCCTAACCCTACCCATAAACCTTACCCTAACCTTCATGATCACCCTCACCCTAAACCTATCCCTAACCCTAACACTAACCCTCACCCTCACCCTAACCCTACCTCTAACCCTAACCCTAACCCTCACCCTAAACCTAACCCTCAACCGCAACCTAACCCTAACCCTCACCCTAACCCTTATCCTCACCCTAAAGCTAACCCTAACAATCAAAATAACCCTAACCCTCATTCTAACCATAAACCTACCCCTCAACCTAACACTCACCCTAACCCTAACCCTAAACCTAACCCTCACCTTAGCCCTAACCTTAAGCCTCACCCTCAACTTAACCCTCACCGTCACCCTAACACTCACCCTAAGCCTAACCCTCCCCCACATCTTAACCCTCACCCGAACTGAACCCTCACCCTAACACTCACCCTCAGCCTAAACATCACCCGAACCCTAACCCGAACCCTAACACTAAAACTAAACTTCACCCACACCCTAAACCTCTCCCTAAAACTTAACATCACCCTAACCCTAACCCTAAACCTCACCCTCAGCCTAAACCTAACCCTAACTCTAATCCTAAACCTAACACCCAACCTCACCGTCACCCTAAGCGTAACCCTTAACCTAACCCTCACCCTATCACACACCCTAACCCTCACGAAAAACCTAACCCTCATTCTCACCCTATCCCTCACCCTAACCCTAACCATAACGCTCACCACCCTAAACCTAACCCTAACGCTCACCATTACCCTAACCCTCACCTAAAACCTAACCCACATCCGCACCCTAAACCTCAGTCTCACCCTCACCCATTCCCTCACCCTAACCATCACCCTCACCCTAAACATCACCCTAAGCCTAACCCTCACCCTTAGCCTAACTCTCACCCTCACCCTCGCCCTCAGCCTAACCCTAAACCTAACCCTAATCCTATCCCAAACCCTCACCCTCACCCTCAACTGCAACCTAACCTTAAACCTAACCCTAATCCTAATCCTAACCCTCAGACTCACCCTAACCATAACACTAACCCTCACCTTAACACTAACCCTCAACTTCTCCCTCAGCTTACCAGTATCCGTAACCCTAATCCTAACCCTCACACTCACCCTCACCCTAACCTAACCCTAATCCTCACCCTAACCCTAACACTAACTCTCATCCTCACCCTCACCCTAACCCTAATACTAACCCTCACCAAAACCCTAACTCTCATCCTCACCCTCACCCTAACACTCATCCTCACCCTAACCCCAAACCTCACACTAATCCTCACACTCACCCTCACCCTATCCCTTAGTATAACCCTAACCTTAACCCTAATCCTAACCCTCACACTCACCCCTTAATCTCAGCCTAACACTCACCCTCATACTCACCCTCACCCTAACCCTTAACCTCACTGTAACCCTCACTCGAACCCTGAGCTTAACCATAACCCTAATCCTAACCCTAGCCCTCAACCTCACCCTCACCCTAAACCTAACCCTAACCCTAGGCCTCACCCTCACAATCACCCTCACCCTAACCCTAACCCTCACCCTAACCCTATCCCTAACCCTAACCGTCACAGTAACCCTAACCCTAACCCTAACACTCACACTCACCCTAACCTTAAAACCCTAACCCTCACCTTAAAACTCACCGTAACACTCATGAAAACCCTAACCCTCACTCTCACCCTAAACCTCACCCTAATGCTTATCCTCACCCTAACCCTCACCCTAACCCTAACCCTAACCCTCATCCTATCCCTCATCCTAATCTTAACCCTACCCCACACCCTAACCCTAATCCTAACACTCACAGTTACACTAACCTTAACCCTAAACCTAACTCTAAACTTCCCCCTAATCCTCAACATAACCCTAACCCTAACCCTCACCTTAACACTAACCCTAACCTTAACCCTCATCCTCACCCTAAACCTCACCCTAACTCTTAACCTCACCGTAACGTTAACCTAACTCTAACCCTCAACCTCACCCTAAACCTCACCCTCACAATAACTCTTTCCTCACACCAAACCTCACCCTAAACCTAAACCTGACCCTCACCCTCACCATCACTGTAACCGTAAGCCTAACCCTAACCCTAACAATAACCCTAACCATAAACCTAACCGTCACCCTCACCAAAACCCTAAACCTAACCCAATCCCTCACCCTAACCCTACCCCTAACCCTAACCCTAAACCTCACCTAAACCCTAACCCTAACCTCACCCTCACTGTAAAGGTAACCCTAACCCTAACAATAACCCAAAAGTTGACCCTAATCCAAACCCTCACGCTCACCCTCACCATAACCCGAAGCCTAACCCGAAGCCTAACCCTAACCCTTAACCTCACCCTAATCCTAAACCTCACCCTATCCCTCACCCTCAACCTCACCTTAACCTTAATTCTAACCCTAATGCTAAACCTAACCCTAAACCTCACCTTAACCCTCACCCTCACCCTAACCCTAACACATAATCTAACAAAACACAAAACCTAGCCCTCACCCTAACCCTAAACATAACCCTAACCCTCACAGTAAACCTAACCCTCACCCTAACCCTAAACCTACGCCTCACCCTAAGCCTAATCCTAACCCTAACCATAACCCTAACCCTAAACCTCACCCTAACCCTAACACTAATCCTCACACTCATCCTCACCCTCATCTTAACTGTAACCCTAACCCTAATAATAAACATAACCCTTAACCTAATCCTAACCCTCACCCTCACCCTAACCCTAAACCTAACCCTAACCCTCATCCTAAAACTAACCCTCACTCTAACCGTAAACCTTAACCTAACCCAAACCCTCACCCTAACCCTAGCCTTATACTTAAACCTAAACCTCACCCTAACCCTAACGCTAACCCTCACCATCCCCCTAGCCCTCATCCTAACCCTAATCCTAACCCTAAACCTCATCCTAAATCTAACCCTCACCTTAATCTTAAACCTCACCCTCACCCTCAGCCTAACCCTAAGCCTAAACATAACCCTAACCCTAATAGTCACACTCACACTAATTCTATTTCTAATCCTAAAACTAACACTAACCCTAAACCTAACCCTAACCTTATCCCTAAAAGAACCCTAACCGTAACCCTAAACCTCACACTCACCCTATCCCTAAAGTTAACCCTAACCCTAACCCTAACCCTAAACCTCACCCTAAACCTTACCCTCACCCTAAACTTTACCCTCACCCTAAACCTCACCCTCACCCCCACCGTAACCGTAACTCTAACCCTAACCCTAACAATAACCCTAACCCTAAACCTAAACCTATCCCTAACCCTCACCCTCACCCTCATCGTAACCCTAACCCTCACCCTAACCCTAATGCTAACCCTCACCCTCACCCTCACCCTAACCCCAATCCTAACCCTAACCCTCACCCTAACCCTCACCTTAACCTAAACCTAACACTCACCCTACATCTAACCCTCACCCGCACCCTAAAACTAATCCTAACCCTAGGCCTCACCCTCATACTCACCCTCACCCTCAGCCTAACCATAACCGTAATCCTAATCCTAAACCTCAACCTCACACCTCACCCTAAGCCTAACCCTCACATCACCCTCACCCTCACCCTAACCTTTACCTTCAACCTTACCCTCAGCATAACCCTAACTCCAATCCTAACCCTAACCCTCAACCTCACCCTCACCCTAAACCTAAAACTAACCCTAGGCCTCACCCTCACCCTCACCCTCACCATAACCCTAACCCTCACTCTCACCCTAACCCTATCCCTAACACTTACCCTAATCCTAACCCTAAACCTAACCCTAACACTCACACTCACCCTAACCCTAAAACCCTAACCCTCACCCTAAAATTCACCATAACACTCATGATAACCTTAAACCTCACTCTCACCCTAAAACTCACCCTAATGCATATCCTCACCCTAACCCTAACCCTAACCCTCATCCTAAACTTAACCCTAACCCTCACCTTAACACTAACTCTAACCCTAAACCTCACCCTCACCTTAAACCTCACCCTCATCCTAGCCTTCATCCTAACCTTAATCCTAACCCTAAACCTCACCCTAACCCTCACCATCACCCTAAACATAACCCTATCCCTAACCCTCACCCTAACCTTAAGTCTAACCCTCACTCTAACCCTAGACTTCACCCTCACCCTCACCCTCAGCTTAACACTAAACCTAACCCTAATCCTAACCATAACCCTCGCCTTCACCCTCAACCTAACCCTAAACCTAACCCTCACCTAACCCTAACCCTCAACCTCACCCTCAGCCTAACAATATCCCTACCCCTAATCATAACCCTCACACTCATGCTCACCCTAACCCTAACACGAAACCTCACCCTAACACTAATGCTTACCCTCCACCTCACCCTCACCCTAACCCTCACCCTAACCCTAAACCTAACCCTAAACCTCACCCTCACCCTCACACTCACACTCAGCCTAACCCTAACTGTAAGCCTAATCCTAACCCTCACCCTCACCTCTCACCATCAGCCTAAACTTGACCCTCACATTAACCCTCACCATAACCCTTACCCTCACCACAACCCTCACCCTCCCGCTCAGCGTAAACCTTACCCTAATCCTAACCCTAACTGTCAACCTGACCCTCACCCTAAACCTAACCCTAACCCTAAGCCTCACCCTCACCCTCACCCTCACCCTCACCCTCACCTTAAACCTAACCCTCACCCTAACCCTCTCCCCAACCCTAAACCTCACCCTAATCCTAACCCTAACCCTAAACCTCACCCTCACCCTCACCGTCACCCTCTGCCTAACACTAACCCTAACCTTAATCCTAACCCTCATCCTAACATTTACCCTCAACCTAACACTAACCCTAAACCCATCCCGCACACTAAAACTTACCCTCAACGTGACCCTAATCATACCCCTCACCATACCCTTCACCCTAACCCTAACCCTAACACTAAACCTCACCCTCACCCAGACACTAAGCCTACCCCTCACCCTACCCCTAACCCTAACCCTCAGCCTCACCCTAAACATCAACCTAACCCTAACCCTCACACTAATTTTAAGCCTAACCCTCACCCTAAACCTTGCCCTCAACCTCACCCTCAGCTTAACACTAAACCTAATGCTAACCCTAACCGTCAAACACACCCTCAACCTAACCCTAACCCTAACCCTCACCCCAATCCCTTATGCTCACTCTCACTTTCACACTCACCCTCACCCTAACCCTAAACCTAAGCCTAAATGTCACCCTCACCCTCACACTCACCCTCAGCTTAACCTTACTGTAACCCTAATCCTTACCCTCACCTTCACCCTTCACCCTCAGCCTAAAACTCACCCTCATATTAACCCTCACCCTAACCCTTACACTCACCCTAACCGTCACGTTCACCCTCAGCATAACCCTAACCCTAATCCTAACCCCAACGCTCAACATCACACTCACCCTAAACCTAAACCTAGCACTAAGCCTCAAACTCACACTCACTCTCACACTCACCCTAACCTTAACCCTCACCCTAACACTATCCTAAACCTAACCCTCACCCTAACCCTAACCCTATCCCTAACACTCACACTCACCCTAACACTAAAACCCTAACCCTCACCCTAAAACTCGCCCTAACACTCATGATAACCCTAACCCTCATTCTCACCCTAAACTTCAACCTAATGCTTATCCTCACCCTAACCCTCACCCTAAACCTAACCCTAACCCTCATTCTAACCCTAATCCTAACCTTAACCCTAACCCTCACCCTAAACCTAACCCTAACCCTAAACCTCACGCTCACCCTCACTCTCACCCTAACCCTAACCCTAACTCTAATCCTAACCCTCACCCTCAACCATCACCCTCAGCCTAATCCTCATCCGCATACTAACCCTCACCCTAAACCTTACCCTCATCCTAACCCTCACCCTCAACCTCAGCGTAAACCTAACCCTAATCCTAACCCTAACCCTCATCCTCAACCTCACTCTAAACCTAACCCTAACCCTAGGCTTCACCCTCACTCTCAACCTAACTCTCACCCTAACTCTTACCCTCAACCTAAACCTAACGCTAACCCTAACCCTCACACTAAATTACCCTCAGCCTAACCCTAAACCTCACCCTCATCCTAGCCCTCACCCGAACCCTAAACGTAACACTCACCCTCACACTTAACTTAACCCTAACCTTAACCATCAACCTAATCCTAAACTTAACCTTAACCTTCCCATTTAACCCTCAACCTAACCCTAACCCAAACCCTCACTCTAACACGAACCCAAACCTTAACCCTCACCCTCACCTTAACCCTCAACCTAACACTTAATCTCACCATAACGTTAACCCTAACCCTAACCCTCAACCTCACCCGAAACCTAACCTTCACCCTAACTCTTACGTCACCCTAAACTTCACCCTAAGCTAACCCTAACGGGAAACCTCAACTTAACCCTCACTCTCACCCTAACACTCACCTAAACCCTAACCCTCAACCTAACCATCACCCTAACCCTAAACCTAACCCTAACCCTCACAGTAACCCTAACACTCACCCTAACCCTAACCGTACCCCTCACCCTAAGCCTCATCCTAACCCTAACCATAACCCTAACAATAACCCTAACCCTAAAGCTCACCCTAACCCTAACACTAACCCTCACACTCATCCTCACCCTCACTGTACCTGTAACCCTAACCCTAACACTAAAAATAACCATAAACCTTAACCTAATCCTAACCCTCATCCTCACCCTAACCCTAACCATAACCATAACACTAACCCTAACCGTACACCTCACCCTAACCGTAAACCTTACTTTAACCCTAACGCTCACCGTAACCCTAACCCTATAGTTAACCCTAAACCGCACCCTAACCCTACCCTAACCCTCACCATCAACCTAGCCCTCACACTAACCCTAATCGTACCCCTAACACTCATCCTAAACTAACTCTAATGCTCACCCTCACCCTCAGCCTAAACCTAACCCTAAGCTTAATCCTAACTCTAACCCTCACACTCAAACTCAATCTAACCCTAACCCTAAAACTAATCCTAACCGTAACCCTCACCCTAACCCTAACACTAACCCTAACTGTAACCCTAAACCTCACCGTCACCCTAAGCCTAAACCTAACCTTAACTCTAACCCTAAACGTAAACCTCACCCTAAACTTACCCTAAACCGAACCCTCACCCTCACCCTCACCGTAACCGTAACTCTAACCCTAGCGTAACAATAACACTAACCCTAAACCTAACACTACCCCTAACCCTAAACCTAAACCTCACCCAAACCCAAACCCTAAACTCAGCCTTAGCCTCACACTCACCGTAAAGTTAACCCTAAACCTAACCCTAACAATAACCCTAAACCTAACCCTAATCCTAACCCTCACCCTAACCCTAACCCTAACCCTAATCCTAAGTCTCAACCTCATTGTAACCCTAACCCTAAATCTCACCCAAACACTAAACCTAACCCTAAACGTGACGTTTAGGTTCTCACTCTCATCATAAACGTAACCGTAAGTATAACCCTTACCCTAACAATAATCCTAAACCTAACCCTATTCCTAACCCTCACCCTTACCCTAAGACTAACCCTAACCCTAAACCTCACCCTAACCCTAACACTAATCCATACCCTTATCCTAGCCCTAATCCTAAAACTAATCCTAACCCAAACCCTCACTCTAACCCTAACCCTAACACTAACCCTAACTCTCTCCCTAACCCTAATCCTAAAGCTAACATTCACCCTAACCCTCACCCTACCCTAACCATAATCCTCACCCTCACCCTAGCTCTCACCCTAACCCTAATCCTAACCCTAACCCTCAACCTCACACTCAACCTAAACCTACACCTAACCCTAACCCTCACCCTAAACCTAACCTCCATCCTAATTCTCACCCTAACCCTAACCCTATCCCTAAACCTCACCCTAAACCTCACCCTCAACCTAACCCTAACCCAAACCCTAACCCTCAACCTAACCCTCACCCTAACCCTAACCCTAACCCTCACCCTCACCCTAACCCTAACCCTAACCCTAACCATCACCTTCATTGTAACACTAACCCTAAACCTCACCCAAAACCTAACCCTCACCCTAACCCTCACCCTAACCCTAACCCTCAACATAACCGTAACCATAACCCTAACACTAAACCTAAACCTAACCCTAAATCTCACCCTAACCCTAACCCTCAACATAACCGTAAACCTAACCCTAACACTAACCCTAACCCTAACCCTAAACCTATCACTAACCCATACCCTCAACCTAGCCCTAACGCTAAAACTAATCCTAACCCTAACCCTCACTCTAACCTTAACCCTAACAGTAACCCTAACTCTCACCCTAACACTAATCCTAAAGCTAACTCTCACCCTAACCCTCACCCTACCCTAACCATAACCTCACCCTCACCCTAGCTCTCACCCTAAACCTAATCCTAACCCTAACCCTCAACCTAAACCTACTCCTAACCCTAAACCTCACCCTAACCCTAACCTCCATCCTAACTCTCACCCTAACCCTAACCCTAACCCTAAACCTCACGCTAAACCTCACCTTCAACCTAACCCTAACCCAAACCCTAGCCCTCAACCTAACCCTCACCCTAACCCTAAACCTAACCCTCACCTTAACCCTAACGTTCACCCTCACCCTAGCCCTCAACCTAACCCTAATCCTAACCTTAACCCTCATCCTAAACTTCACCCTAATCCTAAACCTAAACCTCACCCTCACCCTAAACCAAAACCTAACCCCAACCCTAACCCTCACCCTATCCCTCAAGAAAACCTGAACCCTCGCTCTCACCCTAACCTTCACGCTAACGCTCACTGTCACCCTAACCCACACCCACACCCTAATCCTCAGTCTCACCCTCACGCATACCCTCACTCTAACGCTCGCCCAATTCCTAAACCTCACCCTAAGCCTAACCCTTACACTTACACTAACCCTCACCCTAACCCTCAACTTAAGCCTAAACATAAACCTAAGCCTAATCCTAACCCTAACACTCACCCTTACCCTCAACCTCAACCTAACCATAACCCTAACCCTAATCCTAACCCTAACCCTCAGCCTTACACTAACCCTAACTCTAACCCTAAAACTAACCCTCACCCTAACCATAATGCTAAGCCCAATGCTCACCCTAACCCTCACCCTAATACTTACCCTGCCGCTAACCCTCACCCTAAAGCTAACCCTAACCCTAACCCTAAAGATCACTATAACCTTCACCCTAACACATACGATAACTCTAACCCTCATTCTCACCATAACCTTCACCCTAACCCTTGCCCTCACCCCAAACCGAACCCTAAACCTCACACTAAAACTAACCCTCACTCTTACCTAAACCTTACCCTCACCCTCATCTTAAACCTAAACCTAACCTTAAACCTAAGCCTCACCATAACCCTCACACTTGGACTAAGGCTAACACTAACCCTCCCTATCACCCTAACCCTTACCCTTAATCTTAAACTCACCCTAACCCTAACCCTAACCCTCACACTATACGTAATCCTCACCCTCACTAACCCTACCCCTCACCCTCATGCTCACCCTCACCCTAACACTTAGACTCTCCCTAACCCTCACCTTAAGCCTTAGCCTTGCCCTAACCCTAACCCTAACCCTAACCCTATCACTAACCCTCACACTAACCCTCAACATAAGCCTCACACTAACCCTCACCCTAACCCTAGCCCTCACCCTCAACCTCACCCTCAGTTTAACACTAAACCTGACCTTAATCCTAACTGTAACCCTCGGCCTCAACGTCACCCTAACCCTAACCCTAAACCTCAACCTAAACCTAACACCCACACTCATCCTCAGCATAAAAGTATCCCTAATCCTAATCCTAACCCTCACACTCACCCTCACACTAACCCAAACCCTAACCCTAATGCTAACCCTCAACCTCAGTCTCACCCTCAGCCTAACCCTCACCCTCACACTAACCCTCACCCTCACCCTCAGCCTAACCCTAACCAGAACCTTAATCCTAACCCTCACCATCAACCCTAACCCTCAGCCTAACCCTCACCCTCACAATAACCCTCACCCTAACACTTACCCTCACCCTAACCCTCACCCTCACCCTCAGGGTTACCCTTAATCCTAACACTAACCCTCAAACTCACTTTCACCCTAAACCTAACCCTAAAACTAAGCCTCAACCTCACCCTAACCCTAACCCTAACACTCACACTAATCCTAACCCTAACCCTAACCCTAACCCTAACCCTAACCCTAAAGCTAACCCTCTCGTTCACCGAAATCCTAAACCTAACCCAAAACCACACCCTAACCCTAAACCTAACCTTAACCGTAAACCTCACCCTATCCCTAACCCTAATCTTCACCCTCACCCTCACCCCTCATCCTCAGCCTAACACTCACTCTCACACTAACCCTCACCCTAATCCTTACCCTAACCCTAACTCTCACCTTCATCCTCAGCATATCACTAACCCTAACCCTCAACCTAAACCTCACCCTAAAACTAACCCTAATTTTAAGCCTCACCCTACCTCTCCCCCTCCCCCACCCCCTAACCCAAACCTCACCCTAACCCTATCCCTAACCCTATCCCTAACCCTAACCCTCACCCTACCCCTAACCCTAACACTCACACTCTCCCTAATCCTAACCCTCACCCTAACACTCACCCTAACACTCATGATAACCCTAAACCTCACTCTCACCCTAAACCTCACCCTAATGCTAATCCTAACCCTAACCCTCACCCTAACCCTCATCCTAACCGTCATCCTAACCTTAACCCTAACCCTCACCCTAACCCTAACCCTTACCCTAAAACTCACCCTCCCCCTCCCCCTCCCCCTCAGTCTAAACGTAACCCTAACCCTAATCCTAACCCTCACACTCACCTCTCACCCTCAGCCTAAACCTCGACCCAACCCTTACCCTCATCCTAATCCTCACACTCACCCTCAGCGTAACACTAACCCTAATCCTAACCCTAATCTTCAACCTCACCCTCACACTGAACCTAAACCTAAACATAATCCTCACCCTCGCTCTCACCCTAAACCTCACCCTAATCCTTACCCTCAAACTATCACTAACCCTAAACCTAACTCTCACACTAAAACTTACCATCACCCTAACACTAAAACTACCGCTCCACCTACCCCTCACCCTAACCCTAACTCTAACCCTAAACCTCACCCTCATCCTAGGCTTCAACCTAATCCTAATCCTAACACTCACCCTCACACTAACCTTAACCCTAACCCTAGCCTTCCCTCTAACCCTCAACCTAACCTAACCCTAACCCTCACCCTAACACTAACCATAACCTTAACCCTCACCCTCACCCTAACCCTTAACATCACCATAACGTTAACCCTAACACTAACCGTAACCCTCACCCCTCACCCTGAGCCTAACCTTCACCCTCACACTAAACCTCACCCAAACCCTAAACCTCACCCTAACGCTCACCCTCACACTCAGCATAACCCTAACCCTAACCCTCAAACTCAACCTCACCCTAAACCTAACCATTTCCCTAAGCCTCAACCTCACCTTCAAGCTCACACTCACCCTCACCCTAACCCTCACTCTAACGCTATACCTAACCCTAACCCTCACCCTAACCCTAACCCTAACACTCACACTCACCCTAAACCTAACCCTAACCTAACCCTCACCCTAAAACTCACCTCAACACTCATGACAACCTTAACCCTCACTATCACCCTAAACCTCACCCTAAAGCTTATCCTCACCCTAACCCTAACCATAACCCTCAACCTAACCCTCATCCTAACCTTAACCCTAACCCTCAATCTAACCCTAACCCTAACCCTAAACCTAACCCTCACCCTCACCCTCACCCTCAGCCTAACATTAACCCTCACCCTAATTCTAACCCTCACACTCACCCCTCAAACTCAGCCTAACCCTCAGCCTCACACTAACCTTCACACTAACCCTTACCCTCACACTAGCCCTCCCCCACCCCATCAGCTTAACCATAACCCTAATCCTAACCCTAATCCTCAAACTCAACCTCACCCTAAACCTAACCCTAACCCCAAGCCTCACCCTCATTCTCACCCTAACCCTCACCTTAATCCTTACCCTCAACCTAACCCAAACACTGACCCTAACACTCACACTAAAACTTACCCTTACCCTAACCCTACACCTCACCCTACCCCTCACGCTAACCCTAACCCTAACCCTAACCCTCACACTAGCCCTCACCCTAACCCTAATCCTAACACTCACCCTCACACTAACCTTAAACCTAACCCTAATCCTAAACCTAACACTAAACCTAACCTTCCCCCAAACCCTCAACCTAACCCTAACCCTAACCCTCACGCTAACACTAACCCTAAACTTAAACCTCACCATTACTCTAACCCTCACCCTAACTTTTCACCTCACCCTAACGTTAACCCTAACCCTAACTCTAACCTCAACCCAAACCTCTCCCTAACCGTCAATCTGTCCCTCACCTTTACCGTAACCCTAACCCTAACCCTCACCGTAAACCTCACCCTAACACTAACTCAAAACCTCACCGTAACCCTACATGTAACCCTAACTCTAAACCTCACCAAAACCCTAACCCTAACCTCACCCTCAGCCTCACCCTCACCGTAAAGATAACCATAACACTAGCCCTAACATTAACCCTAAACCTAACCCTAATCCTAACCCTCACCCTCACCATAACCATAACCGTAACCCTAACCCTCACTGTAACCCTAACCCTAAACCTCACCCTTACCCTAACCCTAAACCTAAACCTCACCCTAACCCTAACCCTAACCCTAAACCTCAACCTAACCCTAACCCTAGCACTAACACTCAAACTCAACCTCACCATAACTGTAACTCTAACCCTAATTCTAAAATTAACTCTAACCCTAACCCTAACCCTAAACCTAACCATAACCCTCACCCTCACCGTAACCCTAACCCTAACCATACACCACACCCTCACTGTAACCCTAACCCTAAACCTGACCCTCAGTCTCACCCTAACCACAAAGGTAAACATAACCCTAACCCTAACCCTAAAAATAACCCTAAACCTAACCCTAATCCTAACCGTCACACTCACCCTAACCTCAACCCTAACCCTAACCCTCACCTTCATTGTAACCCTCACCCTAAACCTAAACCTCACCCTAACCTTAACCTTCACCCTCACCCTCAACCTCAGCCTAACACTAAGACTAACCCTAACCCTAAACCTCAAACTCAACCTCAACCTACCCCTAAACCTATCCCTAACCCTAAACCTAACCATCACCCTAACCCTAAACCTAACACTAACCTTAACACTAACCCTAACCCTCAGCCTCACCCTCACCCTAGCCTTCAACCTAACCCTAATAGTAACGCTAAACCTCACCCTAAATCTAAACCTAACACTCACCCTTAATCTAACCCTCACACTCACCCTCACCCTACGCCTAACCCTAAGCCTAACCCTCACCCTAACCCTAACATTCACACTCACCCTCATCCTCACCCTAAACCTCAGCCTAACCCTAACCCTAACACTAACCTTAATCCTCACCATAACCCTCACACTAAGACTAAGGCTAACCCTAACCCTCACTATCACACCAACCCTCACCCTATCTCTTACCCTCACCCTAACTCTAAACCTAACCCTAATATTAAACCTAACCCTCACCTTAACCCTAAACATACCCCTCACCATAACCCTCACCCTAACAGTCTCACCCTGACACTCACCTTAAGACTTAGCCTTGCCCTTACCATCACCCTAACCCTAAATCTATCACTAACCCTCACCCTAACCCTCACCCTAACCCTCATGCTAACCCTCAACCTAACCATCACCCTAACCCTAACTCTAGCCCTCATCCTAAACCTCATCCTAACCCTAAACCTAACCCTCAACCTAAACCTAACCCTAAACCTCACCCGCACCCTAACCCTCACATTAACCCTAACCCTCACCCTAAACATCACCCTAACCCTAACCCTCACACTAACCTTAAGCCTAACCCTGACCCTAACCCTAGCCCTCACCCTCACCCTCAGCCTCAGCATAGCACTAAACCAAACCCTAATCCTAACATTAACCCTCACCCTCACACTCATCCTAACCCTAATCCTAACCCTCACCCTAACCATAAACCTCACCCACACCCTCAGTGTAAAAGTATCCCTAACCCTAATCCTAACCCTCTCCTTAACCTAACCATAACCCTCACCCTAACCCTAATGCTAACCCTCACCCTCACACTCACCCTAACCCTCACCCTCACCCTAACCCTAAACCTAACCCTAAACCTCACCCTCAACCTCACCCTCACCCTCACACTAACCCTCACCCTAACCCTTACACTCACCCTGACCCTTACCCTCAGCCTAAGCATAACCCTAACCCTAACCCTCAACCTCACCCTCATCCTAAACCTAACCCTAATTCTAAGCCTCCCCCTCCCCCTCCCCCTCACCCTTACCCTAATCCTAACCCTCACCCTAACCCTATCCTTAACCCTAACCCACACCCTAACCCTAACTCTAACCCTAACTCTCACACTCACCATCACCCTAATCCTAACCCTCACCCTAACACTCACCCTAACACTCATGATAACCCTAAACTTCACTCTCACCCTAAACCACACCCTAAAGCTTATCCTCACCCTAACCCTCACCCTAACGCTCATCCTAACCCTCATCCTAACCTTGACCATAACCCTAACCCTAAACCTAAACCTTACCCTCAACCTAATTCTCACCCTCAGCCTAACCCTAACCCTAATCCTAATCCTAACCCTCACACTCACCACTGAAACTCAGCCTAAACCTCACCCTAACCCTTACACTCTCCCTATCCCTCACCCTAACCCTCAGCATAACCCTAACCCTAATCTTAACCCTAAACCTCAACCTCACCCTCACCCTTAACCTAACCCTAACCCTAAGCCTCAACCTCACACTCACCCTAATCCTCACCCTAACCCTTACCCTCAACCTAACCCTAAGCCTAACCCTAACTCTCACACTAAAACTTACCCTCACACTAACCCTAACCCTACCTCTCACACTAACCCTAACACTAAACTTCACACTCACCCTAGCCCTCACCCTAATCCTAATCCTAACACTTACACTCACACGAACGTTAACCAAAACACTAACCCTAACCCTCACCCTAGCCTTCCCTCTAACCCTCAGCCTAACCTAAACCTAACCTTCACCGTCACACTAAACCTCACCCTAACCCTAACCCTCACCCTAACCCTCACCCTCACACTCAGCATAACCCTCACCCTAACCCTCAAACTCACCCTCAACCTGAACCTAACCCTAAACCTAAGCCTCACCCTCACCCTCACCCTTACCCTAACCCTAACCCTCACCCTAACCCTATACCTAACCCTAACACTCACCCTAACCCTAACCCTAACACTCACACTCACCCTAAACCTAATCCTAACCCTAACACTCATAATAACCTTAACCTTCACTCTCACCCTAATCCTCACCCTGATGCTTATCCTCACCCGAATCCTCACCCAAAATCTCAACTTAACGCTCATCTTAACCTTAACACTAACCTGCACCCTAACCCTAACCCTAAAACTAAACCTCCCCCTCCAGCTCCCCCTCACCCTCACCCTCAGCCTAACATTAACCCTCACACCAATTCTATCCATCACACTCACGCCTCACCCTCAGCCAAACCCTCACCCTCACACTAACCCTCACCCTAACCCTTAACCTCACCATAACCCTCCCCCTCTCCCTGAGCTTAACACTAACCCTAATCCTAACCCTAAACATCAACCTCACCCTCACCCTAAACCTAACTCTAACCCTAAGCTTCACCCTCACTCTCACCCTAACCCTCACCTTAAACCTTACCTTCAAGCTAACCCTAACCCTAACCATAAACCTCACACTAAAACTTACCCTCACCCTAACCCTAACCCTATCCCTCACCCTACCCCTCACACTAACCCTAACCCTAACCCTAACCCTCACCCTCACACTAGCCCTCACCCTAACCCTCACCCTCACACTAGCCCTCACCCTAACCCTAAACCTAACACTCGCCCTCACATTAACCTTAAACCTAACCCTCACCCTAACCCTAAACCTAACCTTAACCTTCCCCCAAACCCTCAACCTAACCCTAACCCAAATACTCACACTAACACTAACACTAAATTTAACCCTCAACCTTACCCTAACCCTCACCCTTTTAACCTCACCCTAACGTTAACCCTAACCCTAACCCTCAACCTCACCCTAAACCTCACCCTAACCCTAACCCTCAGCCTAACTCTAAGCCCATCCTAAACCTCACCCTAACCCTAACCCTAACCCTCACACGCACCCTCACCGAAACAGTACCTCTAACCCTAACACTAAAAATAACCCTAATCCTAACCCTAAAACTAACCCTAACCCTCACCCTCACCATAACCGTAACCCTAACCCAAACCCTCACCCTAACACTACCCACAACCCTAACCCTAAACCTCACCCAAACCCTAACCTCACCCTCTGCCTCACCCTCACCGTAAAGGTAACCCTAACACTAACCATAACAATAACCCTAAAACTAACCCCAATCCTAACCCTCACCCTCACCCTCACCATAACCCTAGCCCTAACCCTAACCCTCCCTCTAACCCTAACCCTAAACCTCACCCTAACCCTAACCCTAAACCTAAACCTCACCCTAACCCTAACCTTAACCTAAAACTCACCATAACCCTAACCCTAACTGAAACACTCACCTTCAACCTCACCGTAACCGTAACTGTAACTCTAACTCAAACATTAAAAATAACCCTAACCCTAAACCTAAACCTAACCCTAACCCTCAACCTCACCGTAACACTAATCCTAACCATAACCCTCACCCTCACTGTAACCCTAACACTAAACCTAACCCTCTGTCTCACCCTCACCGTAAAGGTAACCCTAACCCTAACAGTAACAATAACCCTAAACCTAACCCTAATCCTAACCCTCACACTCACCCTAACCATAACCCTAAACCTAACCCTCACCCTCACTGTAACAGTAACCCTAAACATCACCCTCACCCTAACCCTAACCCTCCCCCTCACCCTCAACCTCAGCCTAACACTAAGCCTAACCCTAAACCTAAACCTAAACCTAACCCACAAACTCATCCTCTCTGTCGTGCTAATCCTAACCCTAACCCTAAACCTAACCCTCACTCTAAACCGAACGCTCACCCTAACTCTAACCCTAACCCTAACCCTAAACCTCTCCCTAACCCTTAGCCTAAAAATTACCTTCACCCTCACCCTCACCTTAACCCTAACCCTAACCCTAACAATAACCCTAACCCTAACCCTAACCCTCTCCCTCCCCATAACCCTAACCCTAACCCAAAACCACACACTAATCCTAAACCTTACCATAACCATAAACCTCACCCTAAACCTAACACTAAACCTCACCCTCACCCTAGCCTTCATCCTATCCCTAATGCTAAACCCAACCCTAACCGTAACCCTCATCTTAACCTTAAACCTAACACTCACCCTAAATTTAAACCTCACCCTCATCCTCACCGAACGCCTAACCATAAGCCTAACCCTAACCCTAACCCTAACACTTAACCTCATCTTCACCCTCACCCATAGCCTAACCCTAACCCGAACCCTAACCTTAAGCCTCACCATAACCCTCACACTAAGACTAAGGCTAACCCTAACCCTCACTATCTCCCCAACCCTCACCCTAACTTTTACCCTCACCCTAAATTTAACCTTAACCCTCACACAAAACCTAACCTTCACACTTACCCTAACCCTACCCCTCACCTAACCCTACCCCTCACTCTAACCCACACCCTAACACTTAGCCTCAACCTAACACTTAGCCTCACCCTAACCCTCACATTAAGCCTAACCCTCACCCTAACCCTAACCCTAGCACTCATCCTAACACTCTTCCTAACCCGAACCCTAAGCCTCACCTGCACCCTATCCCTCACCCTAACCCTAACCCTCACCCTAAATATCACCCTAACCCTAACCCTCACCCTAACCTTAAGCCTAACACTCACCCAAACCGTAGCCTTCACCCTCACCCTCACCCTCAGCTTAACACTAAACCTAACTCTAATCTAAACTGTCACCCTCACCCACACCCTCACCCTAACCCTAACCCTAATCCTCACCGTAACGCTAACCCTCATCCTCACCCTCAGCCTAACAGTATCCCTACCCCTAATCCTAACTCTCACATTAAACCTCACCCTAACCCTAACCCTAACACTCACGCTAACCCTAATACTAACCCTTACCCTCACCCTAACCCTCACCCTCACCCTAACCCTCACCCTCACCCTAACCCTAAACCTCACTCTAACCTTAAGCCTAACCCACACCCTAACCTTAGCCCTCACCCTCACCCTCAGCTTATCACTAAACCTAACCATAATCCTAAACGTAACATCCACCCTCACATTAAACCTAACCCTAAAACTCACCCTAACCATAACCTTCAAATTCTCCCTCAGCCTAACAGTATACCTAACCCTAAACCTAACCCTCACACTCACCCTCAACCTACCATAACCCTAAGCTTCACCCTAACCCTAATGCTAACCATCTCCCTCACCCTCAACCTCACCATAACCATCACCATCACCCTAACCCTAAACCTCACCTTCACACTCACCCTAAACCTCAGCCTAACCCTAACCCTCAACCTCAACCTCACCCTAAACCTAACCTAACCCAAGGCCTCACCCTCACCCTCACACTCACCCTAACCATAACCCTCACCCTAACCCTATCCCTAAACCTAACCCTCACCCTAACCCTAACCCTAACACTCACACTCACAAAAACCCTAAAACCCTAACCCTCAACCTAAAACTCATGATAATCCTAACCCTCACTCTCACCCTAAACCTCAACCTAATACTTATCCTCACCCTAACCCTCACCCTAAACCTAACCTTAACCCTAACTCTAACTCTAAACTTCACCCTCACCCTCACCCTCAGCTTAAACCTAACCCTAACGCTAATCCTAACCCTGACCCGCACCCCTCACCCTAACCTTCAGCATAACCCTATCCGTAACTCTAATCCTAAACCTCACCCTCACAATAACCCTCAACCTAACTCTTACCCTCACCCTAACCCTCACCCTCACCCTCAGCATAATCCTAACACTAATCCTAACCCTAACGAACCTAACCCTAAACCTAACCATCACCCTAACACTAACGTTAACCTTAACCCTCACCCTCAACCTAAACTTCACCCTGACTCTTATCTCACCCTAACGTTAACCCTAACCCTAAACCACAACGTCACCCTAAACCTCACCATAACCCTAACCCTCACCCTAACTCTTACCTCACTCTAAACCTCACCCTAACCCTAACCCTAAACCTCACCCTCACCCTCACCGTAACCTTAAGTCTAACCCTAACCCTAACAATAACCCTAACCCTAACCCTAACACTAATGCTAACCCTAACCATCACCCTCACCATAACCCTAACCCTAACCCAAACTCTCACCCTACCCCTACCCCTAAACCTCACCCAAACCCTAAGCCTAACCTCACCTTCAGACTCACCCTCACCGTAAAGGTAACCCTAAACCTAATTGTAAAAATAACCCTAAAGTTATCCCTAATCCTAACCCTGAAGCTCACCCTCAACATAAACCTAAACCTAACCCTAACCTTAACCCTAATCCTCAATGTAACCCTAACCCTAAACCTCAGCCTAACCCTAAACATAACCCTAAACCTCATCCTAACCCTAACTCTAACCTAAACCTCAACCTTATCGTAATCCTTACCCTCACCCTCAACCACAACATAACCGTAACTCTAACCCTAACCCTAAACCTAAACCTCACCTGAACCCTCACCCTCAACCTAACCCTAACCCAAAACATAACCCTCAACCTAACCCTCACCCTAACCCTAAACCTAACCCTACCCCTCACAGTAACCCTATCCCTAACGCTACCCCTCACCCTAACCCTCACCCTAACCTCACCCTAAGCCTTAGCCTTGATCCAACCTTCACCCTAACCCTAACACTATCATTAACCCTCACCCTAAATCTCACCCTAACCCTCACCCTAACCATCACCCTAACCCTAAACCTAACCCTAACCCTCACATTAAGCCTAACCCTCACGCTAAACCTAAGCCTAGCCCTCATACTAACAGTCTTCCTAAACTTAAACCTAACCCTCATCCTAACCCGAACCCTAAGCCTCACCTGCACCCTATCCCTCACCCTAACCCTAAGCCTCACCCTAACCTTAAGCCTAACCCTCACCCTAACCCTAGCCCTCACCCTCACCCTCACACTCAGCTTAACACTAAACCTAACCCTAATCTAAACTGTAACCCTCACCCTCACCCTCACCCTAACCCTAACCCTCATCCTCACCCTCAGCCTAAGATTATCCCTACCCCTAATCCTAACCCTCACATTAAACCTCACCCTAACCCTAACCCTAACACTCACGCTAACCCTAATACTCACCCTCACCCTCACCCTAACCCTCACCCTCACCCTAAACATCACCCTAAACCTAACCGTCACACTAACCTTAGACCTCACCCTCACCCTCACCCTTAGCTTAGCACTAAACCTAACCCTAATCCTAACCCTAACCCTCACCCTCACAGTAAACCTAACCCTAACCCTAACCCTCACCCTAACCATAACCTTCACCTTCTCCCTCAGCCTAACAATATTCCTAACCCTAATCCTAACCCTCAAACTCACTGTCACCCTAACCTAATCCTAACCTTCACCCTATCCCTAATGCTAACCCTCACCCTCAACCTCACCCTCACCCTAACCCTAAACCTCACCTTCACCCTCACTCTAACCCTCAGCCTAACCCTAACCCTAAACCTAACCCTCACCCTCACCTTTACCCTCACCCTAACCTCAGCTTAATCCTATCCCTAAACCTAACCCTCACCCTAACCCTAACCCTAACACTCACACTCACAATAACCTTAAAACCCTAACCCTCACCCTAAAACTCACCCTAATACTCATGATAACCCTAACCCTCACTCTCACCCTAAACTTCAACCTAATTCTTATCCTCACCCTAACCCTCACCTTAAACCTAACCCTAACCCTCATCCTATCCCTCATCCTAATTTTAAACCTAACCATCACCCTAACCCTAATTCTAAGTCTAAACCTCACCCTCACCCTCACCCTCAGCTTAACCCTAACCCTAACCCTAATCCTAACACTCACCCTCACCCCTCACCCTCAGCGTAAACCTCACCCTCACACTAACCCTTAACCTAACCCTTACCCTCACCCTCACCCTCACCCTCACCCTCAGCATAACCCTAACCCTAATCCTAAACCTAACCCACATTCTCAACCTCACACTAAACTTAACCCTAACCCTAAGCCTCACCATCACTCTCGCCCTAACCCTCACCCTAACCCTTACCCTTAAACTAACCCTAACTCTAACCCTCACACTAAAACTTACCCTCACCCTAACCCTAACCCTACCCCTCAAACTACCCCTCACCCTAACCCTAACCATGAACCTAAACCTCACCCTTACCCTAGCCCTCACCCTAACACTAATCCTAAAACTCACCCTCACACTAATCTTAACCCTAACACTAACCCTTATCCTAATTTTAATCCTAACCTTCAACCTAACCCTAACTCTAATTCTAAACCAGACCCTCACCCTCACCCTCAACATCAGCTTAACCCTAACCCTAACCCTAATCCTAAATCTCACCCTCAGCCTAACCCTCACCCTCACACGATCCCTCACCCTAAACCTTACCCTCAAACTAACCCTCACACTCACCCTCAGCATAAACCTAACCCTAATCCTAACCCTAAACCTCACTCTCACGCTAAACCGTACCTTAAACCTAACCCTAACCCTAACCCTCACACTCACCCTCACCCGAAACCTAACCCTAACCATCACCCTATCCTTCACACTAAACCTAAGGCTAACCCTAACCCTCACTCTTACCCTAATCCTCACCCTAACCCTTACCCTCACCCTAACCCTAACCCTAACCCTCACTCTAAACCTAACGCTCTCCCTAACCTTAACCGTACCCCTCAAACTGCCCCTCACCCCAACCTAACCCTAACCCTCACTATAACCCTCACCCTAACTCTAACCCTAACTCTAAAACCCACCCTCACCCTAAACCTCACCCAAAACCTTACTCTCCCCCTAACCCTCACCCTAAACCTAACCATAACCCTAACTCTCACCCTAACCCTCACACTCACAACAACCCTCACCCTAAGCCTAACCCTCAAAATCACCCTAACCCTCACCCTCACCCTCAGCCTAACCCTAAAACTAATCCTACCCCTCACCCGCACCCTCACCTAAGCTCACCCTAAAGATAACCCTAACCCTAACCCTCACCCCCACCCTAACCCTCACCCTAACCCTAACCCTAACCCTCACTCTCTGGCTAAACCTAACCCTAAACCTAATCCTAAACCTAACCCTCACCCTCACCCTCAACATGAACCTAAACCTAACCCTAACCCTCACCCTCACCATCACACTATCCGCAACCCTTAAGCTAACCCTAACCCTCAACCTAACCCTAACCCTAAACTTAACCCTCACCCTCACCCTAAACCAAAGCCTAAAACCCAACCTAACCCTCAACCAATCCATCACCCGAACCCTCACGATAACCCTAAGCCTCACTCTCACCCTAACCCTCACCCTAACCCTTACCCTCACCCTCACCCTAACCCTAAACCTCACCAGACCAAAACCCTAACTCTCACCGTCACCCTAAACCAAACCCTAACACTCACCCTCAACCTAACCCTCACCCTAAACCTCACCCTCACCCAAATCCTAACACTCAGGCTCACCCTCACCCATACCCTCACCCTAACCCTCACCCTCAACCTCACCCTCAGCCTAACCCTAAACCTAACCCTAATCATAACCCTAAACCTCACCCTCACCCTCACCCTCAACATAACCTGAAACATAACCCTAATCCTAACCCTCACCCTCACCCTAAACGTAACTCTAACCCTAACCCTAACCCTCACTCTAACCCTCACCCTAACCCTAATGCTAAGACTAACCCTCACCCTAACTCTCACCCTAACCCTTAACTTCAACCTAACCCTAACCCTCACCCTCACCCTGAACCTCACCCTAACCCTAATCCACAACATAATCCTTACCCTCCCGCTAACCCTCACCTTAACCCTAACCCTAACACTCAGCCTAACCCTCACCCTAACACTCACAATAACCCCAACCCTCAATCTTGCACTACCCTTCACCCTAAACCTTACCCTCACCCTTACCCTAACCCTAACCCTAATCCTCACACTAACCCTAACCCTCACCCTAACCCTAAACTAACCCTCAACCTCATCCTAAACATAAACCTAACCCTAACCCTAACCCTCACCATAACCCTCACATTAAGACTAAGGCTAACCCTAAACTTCACTATCACCCTAACCCTGACCCTAAATATTACCCTCACCCTAAAACTAACCCTAACCCTAACCCTCACACTAAATCTAAACCTCACCCTAACCCTAACCCTACCGCTCACCCTAACCCTTAGCCTTACCCTAACCCTCACCCTAAGCCTTAGCCTTGCCCTCACTCTCACCCTAACCCTAACCCTATCACTAACCCTCACCCTAACCCTCACGGTAACCCTCACCCTAACCATCACCCTAACCCTTAACCTAAACCTAACCCTCACCCTAAGCCTAACCCTCACCATAACCCTAACCTTAGCCCTCATCCTAAACCTCATCCTAACCCTAACCCTAACCCTTACCCTAACCCTAATGCTAACCCTCACAATCACCCTCATCCTCACCCTCAGCCTAACCCTAACAGTAACCCTAATGCTAACCCTCACCCTCACCCTTCACCCTTAGATTAACCCTCACCCTCAACCTAACCATAACCATAACCCTCACCAAACCCTCACCCTAACACTCACGAAAACCCAAACACTCACTCTCACCCTAACACTTACCCTAACACTTACCCTCACTGGTAACCTAAACCTAAACCTAACCCTAACCCTCACACTAACCCTAACCCTCACCCTAACACTCACCCTCACCCTAACACTCACCCTCATCCTAAACCTAACCCTAACCCAAACCCGCACCCTTACACTCAAACTCACCCTAAGGATATCCCTAACCCTCACTCTCACACTAAACCTCACCCTTAGCCTTAACCTCACCCCAAACCTCACCCTAACCCTAAACCTCAAACTAAACCTAACCCTCATGCTAACCCTAACCCTACCCCTCACCCTAGCCCTAACCCTAAACCTAACCCTAAACTTCAACCTAACACTAAACCTAAAATTCATGCTAAATCTAACCCTCACCCTCACCCTCACCCTCAGCCTAAACATAAGCCTAATACTAACCTTAACCATAACCCTCACACTCACCCTCACCCTAACCCTAATCCTAACCCTGATCCTCTTCCTCACCCTCACCCTAACCCTAATACTAAACCTAACCCCAACCCCAACCCTAAACCTAACCCTCACTCTCACCCTCACCCTCTGCCTAACCCTAAGCCTAAGCCAAAACCTAACCCTAACCCTCACACACACCCTCATTCTCACCCTCACCCTCAGCCTAACCCTAAACCTAATCCTACCACTAACCCTCAACCTCACCCTCAACCTAAACCTATGCTTAAACCTAACACTCATCATAAACCTAAACTCCACCCTAACCCTAACCCTAACAATAACCCTAACCATCACCCTAACCCTACCGCTGCCCCTCACCCTAACCCTCATCCTAAAGCTAACCCTAACCCTAACCTTAATCCTAACCCTAACCCTAAACCTCATCCTAACCCTAACCCTAAACCTCACCCTCACTCTCACCCACATTGTAAAGGTAAACTTAAACCTAATCCTAACCCTAACAATAACCCTAAACCTAGTCCTCATCCTATCCCTCTACCTAACCGTAACCCTAAAGAGAACAAAAACCCTCACCCTAACCCTAACCCTAACCCTCACCCTTAACCTAGCCGTCACCTAAAACTAATTCTAACCATAACCTTCACTCTGAAACTAACACTAAACCTAAACCTAACTCTCACCATAACCCTAATCCTAACCCTAACCCTCACCCTAACACTCACTGTAAATCTAACCCTAATCCTCACCTTCACCCTAGCCCTCACCCTAACCCTAATCATAACACTAACCCTCACCCTCACCCTCAACTTAACCCTACCCCCAACCCTAGCCCTCACCCTAACCCTCACACTAACACTAAACCTCACCTTAAACCTCACCCTCAACATACCCCTAACCCAAACACTAACCCTCAACCTAACCCTCACCCTAACCCTAACCCAAACCCTAACACTAACACTCACACTAAAACTAAACCTCACCCTAGCCCTAACCCTACCCCTCACGCTAAGCCTCATCCTAACCCTAACCATAACCATAACCCTAACCCTGAACCTCACCCTAACCCTAAACCTAAAAATCACCCTCACCCTCACCCTAAACCTTAGCCTTACCCTAACCCTCACCCTAAGCTTTAGCCTTGCCCAAACCCTCACCCTAACCCTAAGCCTATCACTAACCCTCACCCTATCCCTCACGGTAACCCTCACCCTAAACCTTAACCTAACCCTAACCCTCACACTAAGCCTAACCCTCACCCTAACCTTAGCCCCCATCCTAAACCTCATCCTAACCCTAAACCTAACCCTCACCCTAACACTAACCATAAACCTCACCCGCACCCTAACCCTCACCCTAACCCTAAACCTCACCCTAAACATCACCCAACCATAACCTTCACAATAACCTTAAGCCTAACCCTCACCCTAACCCTAGCCCTCCATCTCAACCTTACCCTCATTCTAACCCTAACCATAATTTAACCGTAACCCTCACCCTCACCCTCAACCTAACCCTGTGCCTAACCCTTACCCTCACCCCAACCCTAACCTCCACCCTAAACTTCATGCTCACCCTAAGCCTAACCCTAAATCTCACCCTAACCCTAACCCTAACCCTCACCATCACCTAACCCTCGCCCCTAACCCTAACCCTAATCCTCACCCTCAACCTGACCCTCAGATTAACCCTAAGACTAACCCTAACCCTCACCCTAACCCTCAAACTCACCCTCACCCTAACCCTAATCTTAACCCTAAGCCTAAACTTAACCCTAAACCTCATCATAAACCTCACCCTAACCCTAATCCTAACACTAAACCTAAACCTATCCCTCACCCTAACCTTAACTCTAACCCTAACCCTCACCCTCACCCTTACCCTATCCCAAAACCTAAACCTCAACCAAACCCTAACCCTAACACTAACCCTTACCCTGACCTCACACTCACCGAAACCCTAACCCTATACACTAAATTTCACCCTCAACCTCACCCTAATTCTAACCCAAACCCTCAACGGAAACCTCACGCTCACCCTCATCCTCACCATCACCCTCAACCAAAACCTACCCCTAACCCTTAATCTTACCCCAACCCTAACCTCCACCCTAAACCTAACCCTCACCCTAACCCTAACCCTAACGCTAACCCTAACCCTCACAATAACTTTAACCCTCACCCTAAACCTAAACCTAACACTCACACTACCTCTCATAATAACCCTAAACCTAGCACTAAACTTAACCCTAACCCTAACCCTAAACCACACCCAAAATATAACCCTAATCCTAACCCTCACCCTCACCCTAACACTAACATTAACCGTAACACTAAACCTAAGCTTAACCCTAAACCTAATTCTAACCCTCACCGTAACCATAACCATAACCTTAACCCTCCCCTGAACCCTAACCCTAACCCTCACCCTCACCCTAACCCTAAACCTAAACCTAACCCTAACCCTCACACTAATCCTCACCCTAACCCTAACCCTAAACTTCACCCTAATCCTTACCCTATCCCTAACCCTAACCCTAACACTCACCCTAATACTAACCATAAACCTAACCCTCACCCTCAGCCTAAATATAATGTTCAGCCTAACACTCACCCTCACCCTAAACATCACCCTAACCCTAACGTTCACCCTAACCCTAACCCTAACACTCACCCTAAACCTCACCCTCACCCTCACCCTCACACTAAGCATAACCCTAACACTACCCCTAATCCTTAACCTAACTTTCTCCATCACCTTCACCCTAAACCTATCCCTACACCTAACAGTAACCCTCACCCTCACCCTCACCCTAACACAAACCCTAAACCTAACCCTAAACCTCACCTTAAACCTAACCCTCAACCACAACCTAATCCTAACCCTCACCCTAACCCTAACAATCACAATAACCCTAACCCTCACTCTAACCATAAACCTACCCCTCAACGTAACACTCATCCTAAGCCTAACCCTAAACCTAATCCTCACCCTAACACTAACCCTAACCCTCACCCTCACCATAACCATCACCATCACCCTATCACTCACCCTAAGCCTAACCCTCACCCACACCTTAACCCTCAATCTCACGCGAACCCTCACCCTCACCCTAACTCTCACCCTCAAACTAAACATCACCCGAACCCGAACCCTAACCTTAACCCTAACCCTAACCCTCACCTTAAGCCTAACCCTCAACCTCACCCTAAATCTCACATTAACCATCACCCCTACCTAACCGAAACCCTCACCCTCAGCCTCACCCTAATCCTCACCCTCACCCTCACCCTAGCCCTCACCCTAACCCTAACCCTAACCCTCATCCTCACCCTCATACTCATCCTAACCCTAAGCCTAACTCTAATCCTAACCCTCACCCTCACCCTCACCTGGAAGCTAACCCTTAACCTCACCCTAACCCTTTCCCTAAACCTTAACCTCAACCTAAGCCTCACCTTACCCTCACCCTCACCATAAACCTAACCCTAACCCTCACCCTCACCATCACCCTAACCGTAACCCTCACCTACACCCTAAACCAAACCCTAACCCCAGCCTGAACGCTCACCCTAACCTTCACCCTAAACCTCACGATAACCCTAACCCTCACTCTCACCCTAACTCTCACCCTAACCCTTAACCTCACCCTAACCCTAACCCTAAACCTCGCCCAGACCCAAACCTTAACGCTCAACGTCACCCTTAACCTAACCCTAATGCTCACCCTAAACCTCAAAATCACCCAAACCCTAACCCTCAGTCTTACTCTCACCCATACCCACACCCTAACCCTCACCCTCAGCCTAAACATCACCCTAAGCCTAAACCTCCCCCTTATCCTAACCCTCACCCTCACCCTTAGCCTAACCCTAAACCTAACCCTAATCCTAACCCTAACCCTCAACCTCACCCACACCCTCAACCTAACTGTAAACATATCCCTAATCCTAACCCTCAACCTCACCCTCACCCTAAAACTAACTCTAACGCTAACCCTAATCCTCACCCTAAACCTCACCTTAACCCTAATGCTAAGCTTAACCCTCAACCTAACAGCAAACCTAACCCACACCCTCATGCTAAACCGAAACCTAACCTTAAACCTAACCCTCACCATAACCCTCACAATAAGACTAAGGCTAACCCTAACCCTCACTATCACCCTCACCCTCAACCTATCCCGAACCCGAACCCTCACCCTAACCCGAAACCTAACCCAAAACATCACCCTAAAACTAACCCTCACCCTAACCCTAACCCTAACCCTCACCCAAACCTTAACTCTCACCCTAACCCTCACCCTCACCCTAACCTCACCCTAACCCTAAACCTAAACCTAGCCCTTACCCTAACCCTAACCCTCACCCTATCACTCACGCTAACCCTAACCCTCACTCTCACCCTAACCCTCACCCTAACACTTACCCTCACCCTAACCCTTACCCTCAGCCTAACGCTCACACTAAACCTAAATCTCAGCTTAACCTTAACGCTAACCATGACCCTAACCCTACGCCTAAACCTCACCCTAACCCTAAAACTCACCCGCACCCTAGCCCTCAAACCAACCCTAAACCCAACCGTAACCCTCGTTCTTACACTCACCCTCACCCTAAAACATACACCCACCCTCACCCTAACATTAACCCTTACACACACCCTAACCCTAAACCTCACCCTAACCCTAACCCTAACCCTGACCCTAAACCCTCACCTTCCCCCTAACCCTAATTCTAACCCTAAACCTCACCCTAACCCTAAGCCTAAGACTAATGCTAACTCTAACCCCCACCCTCACCATCACCCTAACCCTAAACCTATCCCTAACCTCACCCTTTCCCTAACCTTCACCCTAACCCTAACCCAAACCCTCATCCTCACCCTAACCCTAACACTACCCTGACCCTATCCCTAACCCTAAACCTAACCTAACCCTAAACCTAACCCTAACCCTAGCCCTTACCCTAACCCTAACCCTCATATTCACCCTCACAATCACCCTAACCCTAATCCTAACCCTAGCCCTCACCCTAAACCTAAACCTCCCCCTCACCCAAACACTCAAACTAAGCCTAACCCAAGCCCTAACCCTAATCCTAACCCTAACCCTCACCCTCACCCTCACACTCACCCTAACACTTACCCTCACCCTAGCCCACACACTAACACTAACCTTAAGCCAAACCATAAACCTCAACCTCATCCTCAGGCTAACCCTATCCCTAAACCTAATCCTAAACCTAACCCTCACCCTAACACTCACGCTAAACCTAACCCTCACTCTCACGCTAAACCTCACCCTAACACTGACCCTCACACTAACCCTTACCCTCAGCCTAACACTCAAACTAAACTTAAATCTCACCCTAACCCTAACACTAAACATGACCCTAACCCTAACCCTAACCCTAAACCTCAGCCTTACCCTAAACCTTACCCTCACCCTAGCCCTCAAACCAACCCTAATCCTAACCCTAACCCTCATTCTTACCCTCACCCTCACCCTAAATCACACTCTAACCCTCACCCTAACACTAACCCTAACCCACACCCTAACCCACACCCTCACCCTCACTTTCCCCCTAACCCTAATTCTAAGCCTAACCCTCACCCTCACCCTAAGCCTAAGCCTAATGCTAACTCTAACACTCACCCTCACCGTCACCCTAACCCTAAACTTATTCCTTAACCTCACCCTATCCCTAACCTTCACCCTAACCCTAACCCAAACCCTCATCCTCACCATAACACTAACACTAACCCTGATCCTAACCCTAACCCTCACCCTAAACCTCACCCTAATGATTACCCTCAACCTAACCCTAACCCTGATCCTCACACTAATCCTCACCCTAACCCTAAACTTCACCCTAACCCTAACACTAACACTCACCCTAAACCTCACCCTCACCCTCACCCTCACCCTAAGCCTAACCATAACCCTACCCCTAATCCTTAACCTAACCATCTCCATCACCTTCACACTAAACCTATTCCTACCCCTAACACTAACCCTCACCCTCACCCTCACCCTAACACGAACCCTAAACCTATCCCTAAACCTCACCTTAAACCTAACCCTCAACCACAACCTAATCCTAACCCTCACCCTAACCCTAACAATCACAATAACCGTAACCCTCACTCTAACCATAAACCTACCCCTCAACGTAACACACATCCTAAGCCTAACTCTAAACCTAACACTCACCCTAAACCTAACCCTCACCCTCACCCTCACCGTAACCCTCACCATCACCCTAACACTCACCCTAAGCCTAACCCTCACCCACACCTTAACCCTCAACCTCAAGCGAACCCTCACCCTCACCCTAACACTCACCCTCAACCTAAACATCACCCGAACCCTAACCCTCACCTTAACCCTAACCCTAACCCTCACCCTAAACCTAACCCTCACCCTGACCCTCACCCTCACCCTAATCCTCACATTAACCCTCACCCCTACCTAACCGAAACCCTCACCCTCAACCTAACCCTAACCCTCACCCTCACCCTAGCCCTCACCCTAACCCTAACCCTCACCCTCACACTCATCCTAACCCTAAGCCTAAATCTAATCCTAACCCTCAACCTCACCCTCATCCTCAGCCTAACCCTCACCCTCACCCTAACCCTCTCGCTAAATCTTACCCTCACCCTAACCCTAAACCTAAACCTCACCCTCAACTTAAACCTAACCCTAACCTTAACCCTAAACCTAACCCTCACCCTCACCCTCACCCCAAACCTAACCCTAACCCTAACCCTCACCCTCACCCTAACTGTAACCCTCACCCTCACCCTAAACCAAACCCTAACCCCAACCTTAACCCTCACCCTAACCATCACCCTAAACCTCACGATAACCCTAACCCTCACTCTCAACCTAACCCTCACCCTAACCTTTACCCTCACCCTAACCCTAAACCTAAACCTCACCCAGACCCAGACCCTAACCCTAACACTCACCCTAAACCTCACCCTAACCCTAATGCTAAGCTTAACCCTCAACCTAACAGTAACCCTTACCCACACCCTCATTCTAAATCGAACCATAACCATAACCCTAACCCTCACCATAACCCTCACAATAAGACTAAAGCTAACCGTAACCATCACTATCACCCTAAACCTCACCCTAACTCTTACCCTCAATCTAACCCTAACCCTAACCATAACCCTCACACTAAACCTAAACTTCACCCTAACCCTAACCCTAACCCTCACCCTAACTCTTATCCTTACCCTAACCCTCACCCTAAGCCTTAGCCTTGCCCTAACCCTCACCGTAACACTAACCGTATCACTAACTCTCAACCTAACCCTCACCGTAACAATCACCCTAACCCTAATCCTAACTCTCACACTAAGCTTAACCCTCAACCTAACACTAAACCTAATTCTCACACTCACACTAACCGTAAACCTCACCAGCACCCTAACACTCACCCTCACGCTAAATATCACCCTAACCCTAACCCTCACACTAAACTTAAGCCTACCCCTCAACCTAACCCTAGTGCTCACCCAATTCATGACCCTCAGCTTAACACTAAACCTAACCCTAATCCTCACGGTAATTCTGGCCCTCACCCTCACCCTCACCTTAACCCTAACCCTCACCCTAACCCTAACCCTCACCGTCACCCTCAGCCAAACAGTATCCCTAAACCTAATCCTAACCCTTCCACTCACCCTCACCGTAACCCTAACCATAACGCTCACCCTAACCCTAATGCTAACCCTCACCCTCACTGTCACCCTCAACCCTCACCCTCAGCCTAACCCTCACCCTCAACCTAACCCTAAACCTAACCCTCACGCTAATTCTCAACCTAACACTCATGATAACCATAACACTCACTCTCACCCTAACAATCACCCTAACCCTTACCCTCACCCTAACCCTAACCCTAAACCTAACCCTAACGTTCACATTAACCCTAACCCTCACCCTAACCCTAACCCTCACCCTAACAATCACCCTCATCCTAAACCTAAACCTAACCCTAACCCGTACCCTTACCCTCACACTCGCCCTAAGGCTAAACCTAACCCTCACTCTCACTATAAACCTCATCTAAAGCCTTAACCTCACCCCAACCCTCACCCTAACCCTAACCCTCCAACTAAACCAAACCCCTACCCTAACCCTAAACCTAACCCTAACTCTAACTCTAACCCTCATACTCACCCTCATCTTCACCCTCACCCTCAGCCTAACCCTAACCCTAATCCTAACGCTAACCCTCACTCTCACACAAAACCAAACCCTATGCCTAACCCTAACCCTCACCCTAACCCGAACATGCACCCTGACGCTAACCCTCATCCTAAACCTAACCCTAACACTAACCATAACCCTCAGACTAACCGTAACCTACACCCTAACCCTACCCCTACCTCTCGCCCTATCCCTCATACTAACCCTGACCCTAACATTTATCCTAACCCTAACCATAACCTCACACTAACCCTAACCCTAAACCTTACCCTCACTCTCAACCTAATGGTAACCATAACCTTAAACCTAACCCTAACCCTAACAATAACCCTAAACCTAACCCTAATGCTAACCCTCACCCTCACCCTAACCCTAACCCTCACCCTAACCCTAACCCTCAATCTAACCGTAAGCCTAAACCTAACACTAACCCTCACCCTCAACCTAACTGGAAATCTCAACCTAACCCTAAGCCTAACCCTAACCCTCTACCTAGCCCTCACCTAACACTAATCCTAACCCTAAACCTCACTCTGACCCTAACCCTAACCCTAACCCTATCTCTCACCATAACCGTAATCCTAACCCTAACCCTCACCCTACCCCTAAACCTAATCCTCAAGTTCACCCTAGCCCTCACCCTAACCATAATCATAACTCTAACCCTGATACTAAACCTAACCCTCACCCTAAACCTAACCCTAACCCTCACGCTAACCCTGATCCTAACCCTAACACTAAACCTAACCATGAAACTCACCCTAACACTAAACCGAACCCTCACCCTCAACCTAACCCTTTGCCTTACCCTAACCCTCACTCTAAGCCTTAGCCTTGTTCTAACCCTCACACTAATAATAACCCTATCACTAACCCTCACCCTAACCCTCACCCTAATCATCACCCTAACCCTAAACCTAACCCTAATCCTCACACTAAGGCTACCCCTCACCCTAACCCTAACCCTAGCTCTCATGCTAACCATCATCCTATCCCTAAAACTAACCATCCCCCTAACACTAACCCTAAGCCTCATCCGCAAATTAACCCTCTCCCTAACCATCACCCTCACCCTAAACATCACCCTAACCCTAACCTCACCATAACGTTAATGCTAACCCTCACCCTAACCCTACACACTCACCCTCACCCTCACCCTCCAGTTAAAACTAAACCTAAACCTAATCCTAACCGTAAATCTAGCCCTCACCCGAACCCTAAACCTAACCCTAACCCTCGCCCTAAACCTTACCGTCACACTCACCCTCAGCCTAACAGTAACCCTAACCCTAATCCTAACCCTCACACTCACCCTCACACTAACCCTAACACTAACACTCACCCTAAACCTAATGCTAATCCTCTCCCTCACCGTCAGCCTAACCATAACCATAACCCTAATCCTAACCCTCACACTCACCCCTCTCCCTCAGCCTAACCCTCACCCTCAACCTAAACCTAATCCTAACCAAAAGCCAAACCCTCACCCTAACACTCACGATAACGCTAACACTCACCCTAACCCTTACCCTCACCCTAACCCTAAACCTAAACGTTACCCTAACCCTCACATTAAACCTAACCCTCAACTGAACGCTAAACCTCACCATAACACTCACCCTAATCCTAAACCTAAATCTAACACTAAGCCGCACCCTTACCTTCACACTCACCCTAAAGCTAACCCTAACCCTCACTCTCACCCTAAACCTCACCCTAAGCCTTAAACTCACACAACCCTCAACCTAACCCTAAACCTCAAACTAAACCTAACCCTCACACTAACCCTAACCCTACCCCTCACCCTAACACTAACCCTAAACCTCAGCCTAACCTTAAACCTAACCCTCATCCTCACCCTAGAGCTCACACTAACCCTAAACCTAAGCCTCAGCCTCACCCTCACCCTAAACCCAACCCTCACTCTTACCTTAACCTAAAGCTCACCCTAAGCTAACCCTAACCCTCACACTAACCCTAACCCTCACCATAACCCTAACCCTACTCCTCAGCCTAACCCTCATCCTAAACCTAAACCTAACCCAAACTCTCACCCTAACCCTAACACAAACACTCACCCTAAACCTAAGCCTAACCCTAACCTTAACCCTAACCCTCACCCTCACCTTCAACGTAACCCTTTCCCTAAACCTAATCCTAACCCTAACCCTCACCCTCACCCTGTCTCTAAACTTAACCTTAACCCTAACTCTCACCCTCACTGTAACCCTAACCCTAACCCTATCCTTAAACCTCACCTTAGCCCTAATCCTCACCCTAACCCTAAGCGAAACCCTCACCCTCACCCTAACGCTAACCCTAACCATAACCCTAACCCGCACCCTAAACCCAACCCTAATCCTAACCCTAACCCTCACCCTAATCCTAAACCTAACCCTAAACCTAACATTTACACTAAATCTAACCCTCACCCTCAGCCTACCATTAAGCCTAACCAAAACCCTAACCCTAATCCTCACACTCACCCTTACTCTAAACCTAAGCCTAACCCTAACACTAACCCTAACCCTCACACTCACCCTCATCCTCAACCTCACCCTCACCGTAACCCTAACCCTAATCCTAATGTTAACCCTAACCCTCAGCCTCAACCTAAACCTATGCCTTACCCTAACCCTCACCCTCACCCTAACTCTAAGCCTAACCCTAACCCTAAACCTCACTCTAACCCTAACCCTAAGCCTCACCCTCACCTCACACTCACCGTAATGCTAACCCTAACCCTAACCCTAAACCTCACCATCACCCTCACCCTAACCCGAACCCGAACCCTCAACCGAACCCTCACCTGAACCCTCATCCTCCCCACCACTCTCAACCTAAACCTAACCCTAATTTAACCGTAAACCTTACCCTCAACCTAACCCTGACACTAACCCTTACTCTCAATCCAACCCTAAACCTAACCCTCATCCTAAACCTAACCCTAATCTTCACACTAACCCTCACACTAAACATAACACTCAACCTATTCCTAACCCTAACCCTCACCCTAACACTTAGCCTTACCCTAACCTTCACCCTAAGCCTTAGCCTTGCCCTAACCCTCACCCTAACACTAAACCTATCACTAAAGCTCAACCTAAACCTCACCCTAACCATCACCCTAACCCTCACACTCAGCCTAACCCTCACCCTAAGCCTAACCCTAGCCCTCATCCTAACCCTCATCCTGTCCCTAAACCTAACCCTCAACCTAACCCTAACCCTAAACCTCACCCGCAACCTAACCCTCACCTTAACCCTCACCCTCACCCTGAACATCACCCTCAACTTCACCCTCACCCTAATCATTAGCCTAACGCTCACCCACACCCTAGCCCTCACCCTCACCCTAACCCTAATGCTAACCATCACTCTCATACTCACCCTCATCCTAACCCTAACAGTAACCCTAATCCTAACCCTCATCCTCACCCCTCACCCTCAGCCTAACCCTCACCCTCACCCCTCACACTCAGCCTAACCCTCACCCTCAACCTAACCCTAACCCTAACCCTCACACTAACACTCACGATAACTCTAACACTCACTCTCATCCTAACACTCACCCTAAACCTTTGCCTAACCCTAACCCTAAACCTAAACCTAACCCTAACCCTCACATTAACCCTAACCCTAGCCCTAAACCTAACCCTAACACTCACTCTCACCCTAACACTCACCCTCATCCTAAACCTCACCCTACCCTTTACCCTAACCTTCACCCTCACTATACCTCACCCTAACCCTAACCCTAAGCATAACAATAAACCTAAACCTTACCATAATGCTAACCCTCTTCCACACCCTATCCCTAACCCTAACCCTCACCCTAACACTAAGCCTCACCCTCACCCTCAGCCTAACCCTAACCCTAATTTAACTGTAACACTCACGCTCACCCTCAATCTAACCCTGCCCCTAAACCTTAACCTCCCCCCAACCCTAACCTCCACACTAACCCTAATACTCACCCTAAGCCTAACCCTAAACTTCACCCTAACCCTAACCCTCACCATCACCTGACCCTCAACCTAACCCTAACCCTAACCCTCACCCTAAACCTAACCCTCAGCGTAACCCTACGACAAACCCTAACCCTCACCCTAACCCTCACACTCACCCCCACCCTAACCCTAATCTTAACCCTAACCCTAACCCTAACCCTAACCCTCATCATAACCCTCACCCTCACCCTAACCCTAGCACTAACCCTAACCCTATCCCTCACCCTAAACTTAACTCTAACCCTAACCCTCACCCTCACCCTTACCCTAACCCTAACCCTAAACCTCACCCTAATCCTAACCCTAACCCTCACACTCACCTCACATTCACGGTAACTCTAAACTTAATCCTAAACCTCACCCTCAACCTAGCCCAAACCCAAACAGTAATCCTAACCCTCACGCTCATCCTCACCATCACACTCAACGTAACCCTGCCCATAACCCTTTCTCTAACCCCAACCCTAACCTCCACCCTAAACTTAACCCTCATCGTAACCCTAACCCTAACGCTAACCCTAACCCTCACAATAACCCTAACCCTCACCCTAAACCTAACCCTATCCCTCACCCTACCTCTCATACTAACCCTAAACTTAACCCTAATCTTAACCATAACCCTAACCCTAAACCTCACCCCAAACCTAACCCTAACCCTCACCCTCAACCTCACCCTCATCCTCGCCTTAACCGTAACGCTAACATTAACCCTAACACTATCCCTAAACCTAAACCTAACCTAACCCTAATCCTAAACCTCACCCTCACCCTCACCTTAACAATAACAATAACCGTAACCCTAACCATAACCTTAACCCTCACCTGAACCCTAACCCTAACCCTCACACTCACCCTAACCCTAAACCTAACCCTAACCCTAACCCTCACCCTACCACTCACGGTAACCCTAACCCTCACACTCACCCTAACGTTCACCCTAAACCTTAACTTAATCCTAACCCTAACCCTAAGCCTAAGCCTAACCAGCACATTAACCCTCACCCTAACCCTATCCCTAACCCTAACCATCACCGTAACTCTCACCCTAACGCTAACCCTAACTCTAAAACGCACCCTCACCATAACCCTCACCCAACACCTGACTCAAAACCTAACCCTCGTGCTAAACCTAACCCTAACCCTAACCCTCACCCTAACCCTCACCGTCACAAAAACCCTCACCCTAAGCCTAACCCTAACCCTCACTCTAACCCTCACACTCACCCTCAGCCTAACCCTAAAACTAATCCTATCCCTCACCCGCACACTGAACCTAACCTCAACCTAACCCTAACCCTCACCCTCACCCTAAACCTCACCCTAACCCTAAACCTAATCCTAATACTCACCAGCAACCTATATCTCACCGTCACCCTAACCCTCACCCTAAACATAACCCTCACACACACCCTAACCCTCAGTCTGACCCGAACCCTCACCCTCACACTAACCCTCACCCTAACCCTAACCGTCGCCGTAACCCTCACCCTATCGCTAACCCTAACTCTAAAACCCACCCTCACCATAACCTTCAAACAAAACCTTACTCAAACCCTAACCGTCACGCTAACCCTAACCCGAAACCTAACCCTCACCCTAACCCTCACCGTCACAATAACCCTCACCCTAAACCTAAACCTCAACCTCACCCTAACCCTCAGGCTCACCCTCAGCCTAACCCTTAAACTAATCCTACCAATCACCCGCAACCTCAACCTAACCCCACCCTAGCCCTTATCCTAAACCTAACCCTCACCCTCATCCTAAACCTAACCCTCACCCTATAGCTAACCCTCACTCACACCCTAAACCGCAGTCTCACCCAAACCCGAACCCTCACCCAAACCCTCACCCTAGCCGTAACTCTCAACCTCACCCTCACCCTCACCCAAAATCTAAACCTCAGTCTCAACCGAACCCTCACCCTCATCCTAACCCTCACCCTAAACATCACCTAAACCTAACCCTCACCGTCATCATAACACTAGCCCTAAACCTCACCCTAACCCTAACCCTCACCCTCAACCTCACCCTCAGCCTAACCCTAACCCTAACTCTAATCCTACCCCTAAAGCTCACCCTCACCCTCAACCTAACCCTAACCCTAACCCTCACCGTCACCCTCACCCTAACCCTAACACTCACCCTAACACTCACGCTAACCCTAACCCTCATTCTCACCCTAACCCTCACCCTAAGACTTACCCTCACCCTAAACCTTAACCTCAGCCTAACTCTCACACTAATCCTAACCCTAATGCTAACCATGACCCTAATCCTAACCCTAAACCTCACCATAACGATAACCCTCACCCGAACCCTGAACCTAACCCTAGCCGTTACCCTAACCCTAACCCTCACACTCGCCATAACCTTCACCCTCACACTAGCCCCCACCCTAAACCTAACCCTAACCCTAAAACTCACCCTCACCCTCAACCTCCCCCTAACCCTAATTTAACCCTAACCCTGACCCTCAACCAAAACTTGCCCCTAAACCTTACTCTCACCCCAACCCTAACTTCCACCCTAAACCTAACGGTCACCCTAACCCTAACCCTAAAGCTAACCCTAACCCTCACAATAACCCTAACCCTCATCCTAAACCTAACCCTAACCCTCACCCTACCCGTCATCCTAACCCTAAACCTAACCCTAATCTTAACCCTAACCCTAACCCTAAACCTCATCCCTAACCTAACCCTAACCCTCAACCTCACTCTCACAGTAACCATAACCTTAATCCTAACCCTAACACTAACCCTAAACCTAAACTTATCCCTAACCCTTAGCCTAAACCTCCCCCTCACCCTAACCCTAACAATAACAGTAACCCTAAACCTAAACCTAACCTTAACCCTAATTCTAACCCTCACCCTAACCCTAAGCATGACCTTAACCGTCACCCGAACCCTAACCCTAACCCTAACCCTAACCTCATCCTAACTCTAACTCTAACTCTAAAACCCACCCTCACCCTAAACCTCATCCAAAACCGTACTCTCACCCTAAACTTCATGCTAAACCTAACCCTAACCCTAACCCTCACCCTAACCCTCACCATCACAATAACCCTCACCCTAAGCCTAACCCTCACCCTCACCCTAAACCTCACCCACACACTCAGTCTAAACCTAAAACTAATCCTACCCCTCACACGCACCCTAAACCTCACCGTCACCCTAACCTTCACCCTAAATCTAACCCTCATCCACACCCTAACCCTCGGTCTCACCCGAACCATCACCCTCACCCTAACACTCACCCTAACCCTAACCCTCAACCACACCCTCACCCTCACCCACAATCTAACCCTCAGTCTCACCCTCACTCTCACCCTCATCCTAACCCTCACCCTCACCCTAAACATCACCTGACCCTAACCCTCACCCTCATCATAACCCGAACACTAAACCTCACCCTAAACCTAACCCTCACCCTCACCCTCATCCTCAGGCTAACCATAACCCTAATCCTACCACTGAACCTCACCCTCTCCCTCAACTTAACCCTAACCATAACCGTCACCCTCACCCTAACCCTAACCCTAAGCCTAACCCTCACCCTCACCCTCACCCTAACCCTAACACTCACCCTCACCCTAAACATCACCCTAAAACTAACCCTCACCCTAACCCTAACCCTAACGCTACCCCTAACCCTAATTCTCACCCTAACCCTCACCCTCACCCTAACCTCACCCTACCCTAAACCTAACTCTAGCGATTACCCTAACCCTAACCCTCACACTCACCCTCACACTCACCCTATTCCTCAACCTCACCCTAGCCCACAGACTAACCCTAACCCTAACACTAAAACTGACCCTCACTCTCACACTCACACTCAGCCTAACCCTAACCCTAACCCTCACCCTCACCCTCACACTCACATGAACACTCACACTCACGCTAGCCCTTACACTAACCCTAACCCTAACCCAAACCCTAAATCTCAAGATCAACCTCTCCCTCAACTTCACCCTCAGGCTAACCCTAACCCTAACCCTAATCCTAACTCTAACCATCACCCTAACAAGCATGCTAAACCTAACCCTCTCTCTCACCCTAACCCTCACCATAACACTTACCCTCACCCTAACCCTTACCCTCAGACTAAGGCTCACACTAAACCTAACTCTCACCCTCAGCCTCACCCTCACCCTAACCCTCACCCTCACCCTAGCCTTCACCCTAAACCTAACACTAACCCTCACCCTAACCCGTCAAGCTCATCCTAACCCTAAGCCTAACTCTAATCCTAAGCCTCACCCTCACACTCACCCTCAGCCTAACCCTCACCCTCACCCTAATGCTCTCCCTAAACCTTACCCTCACCCTAACCCTAACCCTAAACCTCACCCTCAGCCTAAACCTACACATAACCCTAATAGTAAACCTAACTCTCACACTCACCCTCACCCTAAACCTAAACCTAACCCTAACCCTCACCCTCAACTTCACCCTATCTGTAACACTTAAGCTAACCTTCACCCTAAACCTAACCATAAGCCTCACCATAACCCTAAACCTAACCCTAACCCTAACCCTCACCCTAAACAAAACACTAAAGCCAACCCTAACCCTCAACCTAACCATCACCCTAACCCTCACAATAACCCTAACCCTCACTCTCACCCTAACCCTCACCCTAACCATTACACTCACCCTAACCCTAACCCTAAACCTCACTCAGACCCAAAAACTAACCCTCACCGTCACCCTAAACCTAACCCTAACACTCACCCTCACCCTAACCCTCACCCTAAACCTCACCCTCACGCAAACCCTAACCCTCAGTCTCGCCCTCACCCATACCCTCAACTTAAACCTCACCCTCAACCTCACCCTCAGCCTAACACTAAACCTAACCCTAACCCTCACACTAAGCCCCACCTTCACCCTAACCCTAACCCTAGTCCTCATCCTAAGCCTCATCCTAACCCTGAACCTAACCCTAACCCTAACACTAACCCTAAACCTCACCTGCACCCTAACCCTCACGCTATCCCTCAACTTCACCCCTAACCCTCAACTTAACCTTTAGCCTAACCCTCACCCTAACCCTAGCCCTCACCCTCAACCTCACCCTAACCCTAACCCTAAACCTCACCCTAACCCTAACCCTCAACCTAACAGTAACCCTAAACCTAACACTAAACTTCACCCTAACCTTAACCCGAAATCTCAACCTAACCCTAACCCTAAACCTCACCCTCAACCTAGCCCTCACCTAACACTAATTCTAACCCTAACCCTCACTCTGACCCTAACCCTAATCCTCACCCTTACTCTCACCATAACACTAATCCTATCCCTAACCTTCACCCTAACCCTCACCCTAAACCTAACCCTAATCCTCATCTTCTCCCTAGCCCTCACCCAACCCTAAACGTAACCATACCCCTCACCCTCAACCTAACCCTACCCCTAACCCTAACCCTCACCCTAACCCTAACCTCCATCATAACCCTCACCCTAAACCTAACCCTAACCCTAAACCTCACCCGAAACCTCACCCTCAACCTAACCTTAACCCAAATCCTAAATCTCAACCTAACGCTCAACCTAACCCTAACCCTAACACTAACACTCACACTAAACCTAACCCTCACCCTAAAACTAACCCTAAACCCTCTCACTAACCCTCACCCTAACCCTAACCATAACCATAACCATAACACTGAACCTCACACTAACCCTAAACCTAACCCTCACCCTCACACTAACACTTAGCCTTACCCTAACCCTCATCCTAAGCCTTAGCCTTGCCCTAACCCTCATCCTAACCATAACCCTATTACTAACCCTCACCCTAACCCTCACCCTAACCCTAAACCTAATGCTAACCCTCACACTAAGCCTAAACCTCACCCTAACCCTAGCCCTCATCCTAACCCTAACCCTAACCCTCACCCTAACAGTAACCCTCAACCTCACCCGCACCCTAACCCTCACCCTAACCCTCACCCTCACCCTAAACATCACCCTAACCGTAACCCTCACCCTAACCTTAACCCTAACCCTCACACTAGCCCTAGACCTCACCCTCACCCTGACCCTCAGCCTAACCCTTAACCTAATTTAACCCTAAACCTCACCCTCATCCTCAACCTAACATTGCCCCTTACCCTTACAATCACCCCAACCCTAACCTCTACCCTAAACCTAATTCTCACCCTAAGCCTAACCCTAAGCCTAACCCTAAACTTCACCCTAAACCTAACCCTAAACCTCACCATCATCTAGACCTCACCCTAAACCTAACCCTATCCCTCACACTAAACTTAACCTTCAGATTAACCCTGATTAACCCTAACCCTCACCCTAACCCTCACCCTAAACCTAAACCTAACCCTAATCCTCACACTAAGCCCAACCCTCACCCTAAACTTAACCCAAACCCTAACCCTCACCCTAACCCTAAACCTAACCCTAACCCTCACACTAAGCCTAAACCTCACCCTAACCCTAGCCCTCATACTAAGACTCATCCTAACCCTAAACCTAACCCTCACCCTAACACTAACCCTAAACCTCACCTGCACCCTAAACCTCACGCTTACCCTCAACTTCACCCTAAACATCACCCTAAACCTAACCCTCAACTTAACCTTAAGCCTAACCCTCACCCTAACACTAGCCCTCACCCTCACCCTCACCCTCCGATTAACACTAAACCTAACACTAATCCTAACACTCACCCTCAACATAACCCTAACCCTAACCCTCACCCTAACCTTAACCCTCAACCTAACAGTAACCCTAAACCTAACACTAAGCTTCACCCTAAACCTAACCCGAAATCTCAACCTAACCCTAACCCTAAACCTCACCCTCAACCTAGCCCTCACCTAACACTAATTCTAACCCTAACCCTCACTCTGACCCTAACCCTAACCCTCACCCTTACTCTCATCATAACCCTAATCCTATCCATAACCCTTACACTAACCCTCACACTAAACCTAACCCTAATCCTCACCTTCACCCTAGCCCTCACCCTAACCCTAAATGTAACCGTACCCCTCACCCTCAACCTAACACTACCCCTAACCCTAACCCTCACCCTAACCCTAACCTCCATCCTAACCCTCACCCTAACCCTAACCCTAATCCTAAACCTCACCCTAAACCTCACCCTCAACCTAACCCTAACCCAAACCCTAACCCTCAACCTAACCCGCAACCTAACCCTAAACCTAACTCTAACACTCACACTAAACCTAACCCTCACCCTAACCCTAACACTAAACCCTCTCGCTAGTCCTCATCCTAACCCTAACCCTAACCTTAACCATAACACTGAACCTCACCCTAACCCTAAACCTAACCGTCACCCTCAACCTCACCCTAAACCTTAGCCTTACCCTAACCCTCACTCTAAGCCTTAGCCTTGCCCTAACACTCACCCTAACCCTAAACCTATCACTAACCCTCACACTAACCCTAAACCTAACCCTAACCCTCACACTAAGCCTAACCCTCACCCTAACCCTAGCCCTCATCCTAACCCTCATCCCACCCTAACACTAACCCTCACCCTAACAGTAACCCTCAACCTCACCCGCACCCTAACCCTCACCCTAACCCTCACCCTCACCGTAAACATCACCCTAACCCTAACCCTCACCCTAACCTTAAGCCTAACCCTCACCCTAAAACTAGACGTCACCCTCAACCTTACCCTCAGCCTAACATTAACCTAATTTAACCCTAAACCTCACCCTCATCCTCAACCTAACCCTGCCCCTTACCCTTACAATCACCCCAACCCTAACCTCTACCCTAAACCTAATTCTCACCCTAAGCCTAACCCTAAGCCTAACCCTAAACTTCACCCTAAACCTAACCCTAAACCTCACCATCACCTAGACTTCACCCTAAACCTAACCCTAACCCTCACCCTAAACTTAAACTTCAGATTAACCCTAAGACTAACCCTAACACACACCCTAACCCTCACACTCACCCTCACCCTAACCCTAAACTTAACCCTCACCCTAACCCTCACCCTAAACCTAAACCTAACCCTAATCCTCACACTAAGCCCAACCCTCACCCTAACCCTAACCCAAACCCTAACCCTCACCCTAACCCTAAACCTAACCCTAACCCTCACACTAAGCCTATCCCTCACCCTAACCCTAGCCCTCATCCTGAGCCTCATCCTAACCCTGAACCTAACCCTCACCCTAACCTTAACCCTAAACCTCACCTGCACCCTAAACCTCACGCTTACCCTCAACTTCACCCTAAACATCACCCTAAACCTAACCCTCAACTTAACCTTAAGCCTAACCTTCACACTAACACTAGCCCTCACCCTCACCCTCACCCTCCGATTAACACTAAACCTAACACTAATCCTAACACTCACCCTCAAAATAACCCTAACCCTAACCCTCACCCTAACCCTAACCCTCACCCTAACCCTAACCCTCAACCTAACAGTAACCCTAAACCTAACACTAACCTTCACCCTAAACCTAACCCGAAATCTCAACCTAACCCTAACCCTAAACCTCACCCTCAACCTAGCCCTCACCTAACACTAATTCTAACCCTATCCCTCACTCTGACCCTAACCCTAACCCTCACCCTTACTCTCATCATAACCCTAATCCTATCCCTAACCCTCACACTAACCCTCACACTAAACCTAACCCTAATCCTCACCTTCACCCTAGCCCTCACCCTAACCCTAAACATAACCGTACCCCTCACCCTCAACCTAACACTACCCCTAACCCTAACCCTCACCCTAACCCTAACCTCCATCCTAACCCTCACCCTAGCCCTAACCCTAATCCTAAACCTCACCCTCAACCTAACCCTAACCCAAACCCTAACCCTCAACCTAACCCGCAACCTAACCCTGAACCTAAGTCTAAAACTCACACTAAACCTAACCCTCACCCTAACCCTAACACTAAACCCTCTCGCTAATCCTCATCCTAACCCTAACCCTAACCATAACCATAACACTGAACCTCACACTAACCCTAAACCTAACCGTCACCCTCACCCTCACCCTAACCCTTAGCCTTACCATAACCCTCACTCTAAGCCTTAGCCTTGCCCTAACACTCACCCTAACCCTAACCCTATCACTAAACCTCACCCTAACCCTAAACCTAACCCTAACCCTCACACTAAGCCTAATCCTCACCCTAACCCTAGCCCTCATCCTAACCCTCATCCTCATCCTAACCCTAACCCTCACCCTAACAGTAACCCTCAACCTCACCCGCACCCTAACCCTCACCCTAACCCTCACCCTCACCCTAAACATCACCCTAACCCTAACCCTCACCCTAACCTTAAGCCTAACCCTCACCCTAAAACTAGACCTCACCCTCAACTTTACCCTCAGCCTAACATTAACCTAATTTAACCCTAAACCTCACCCTCATCCTCAACCTAACCCTGCCCCTTACCCTTACAATCACCCCAACTCTAACCTCTACCCTAAACCTAATTCTCACCCTAAGCCTAACCCTAAGCCTAACCCTAAACTTCACCCTAAACCTAACCCTAAACCTCACCATCACCTAGACTTCACCCTAAACCTAACCCTAACCCTCACCCTAAACTTAAACTTCAGATTAACCCTAAGAATAACCCTAATACACACCCTAACCCTCACACTCACCCTCACACTAACCCTAATCTTATCCCTCACCCTAACCCTCACCCTAAACCTAAACCTAACCCTAATCCTCACACTAAGCCCAACCCTCACCCTAACCCTAACCCAAACCCTAACCCTCACCCTAACCCTAAACGTAACCCTAACCCTCACACTAAACCTATCCCTCACCCTAACCCTAGCCCTCATCCTGAGACTCATCCTAACCCTGAACCTAACCCTCACCCTAACCTTAACCCTAAACCTCACCTGCACCCTAAACCTCACGCTTACCCTCAACTTCACCCTAAACATCACCCTAAACCTAACCCTCAACTTAATCTTAAGCCTAACCTTCACACTAACACTAGCCCTCACCCTCATCCTCACCCTCCGATTAATACTAAACCTAACACTAATCCTAACACTCACCCTCACCATAACCCTAACCCTAACCCTCACCCTAACCCTAACCCTCAACCTAACAGTAACCCTAAACCTAACACTAACCTTCACCCTAAACCTAACCCGAAATCTCAACCTAACCCTAACCCTAAACCTCACCCTCAACCTAGCCCTCACCTAACACTAATTCTAACCCTAACCCTCACTCTGACCCTAACCCTAACCCTCACCCTTACTCTCATCATAACCCTAATCCTATCCCTAACCCTCACACTAACCCTCACACTAAACCTAACCCTAATCCTCACCTTCACCCTAGCCCTCACCCTAACCCTAAACATAACCGTACCCCTCACCCTCAACCTAACACTACCCCTAACCCTAACCCTCACCCTAACCCTAACCTCCATCCTAACCCTCACCCTAACCCTAACCCTAATCCTAAACCTCACCCTAAACCTCACCCTCAACCTAACCCTAACCCAAACCCTAACCCTCAACCTAACCCGCAACCTAACCCTGAACCTAAGTCTAAAACTCACACTAAACCTAACCCTCACCCTAACCCTAACACTAAACCCTCTCGCTAATCCTCATCCTAACCCTAACCCTAACCATAACCATAACACTGAACCTCACACTAACCCTAAACCTAACCGTCACCCTCACCCTTACCCTAACCCTTTGCCTTACCCTAACCCTCACTCTAAGCCTTAGCCTTGCCCTAACACTCACCCTAACCCTAACCCTATCACTAAACCTCACCCTAACCCTAAACCTAACCCTAACCCTCACACTAAGCCTAACCCTCACCCTAACCCTAGCCCTCATCCTAACCCTCATCCTCATCCTAACCCTAACCCTCACCCTAACCCTCACCCTCACCCTAAACATCACCCTAACCCTAACCCTCACCCTAACCTTAAGCCTAACCCTCACCCTAAAACTAGACGTCACCCTCAACCTTACTCTCAGCCTAACACTTACCCAAGTTTAACCCTAACCCTCACCCTCATCCTCAACCTAACCCTGCCCCTTACCCTTACACTCACCCCAACCCTAAACTCCACCCTAAACCTAATCCTCACTCTAAGCCTAACCCTAAGCCTAACCCGAAACTTCACCCTAACTCTAACCCTAACCCTCACCATCACCTAGCCCTCACCCTAACTCTAACCCTCACCCTAAACTTAACCTTCAGATTAACATTAAGACTAACCCTAACCCACACCCTCACACTCACACTCACCCTCATCCTAAACCTAATCGTAACCCTAACCCTAACCCTCATCATAAACCTCACCCTAACCCTAACACTAACACTAACCCTAACCCAATCCCTCACCCTAACCTTAACTCTAACCCTAACCCTCACCCTCACCCTTACCCTAACCCTAAACCCAAACCTCACCTAAACCCTAACCCTAACCCTAACCCTCACCCTCATCTCACACTCACCGTAACCCTAAACCTAACCCTAAATATCACCCTCACACTCACCCTAACCCTAACCCAAACCTTCATCCGAAATCTCACACTCACCCTCATCCTCACCATCACCCTCAACCTAAAACTGCCCCTAACCCTTACTCTCACCCCAACCCTAACCTCCACCCTAAACCTAACCCTCACCCTATCCCTAACCCTAACGCTAACCCTAAACCTCACAATAAACCTAACCTTCACCCTAAACCTAACCCTACCCCTCATCCTACCCCTCATTCTAACCCTAAACCTAACACTAATCTTAACCTTAACCCTAACCCTAAACCTCACCCCAAACGTAACCCTAACCGTCACCCTCACCGTAACCATAACCCTAACCGTAACCCTAAGACTAACCCTTTACCTAAACCTAACTTAACCCTAATCGTAAACCTCACCCTCACCCTCACCCTAATACTAATATTAACCGTAACCGTAAACCTAAACTTAAACCTAACCCTAATTCCAACCCACACGCTAACCCTAACCATAACTTTAACCCTCACCTGAACCCAACCCTAACCCTCAACCTCACATTAAACCCAAACATTACCCTAACCCTAACCCTCACACGAACCGTGACCCTAACACTCACGGTAACCCTAACACTCATTCTCACTCTAACCCTCACTCTAAACCTTTACTTGATCCTATCCCTAACCCTAAGACTAATCCTAACCCGCACATTAACCCTCACCCTAACCCTAACCCTAACCCTCACCCTAACTCTAAACCTAACTCTAAAACCCACCCTCACCCTAACCCTCACCCAAAACCTTGCTCTCACCCTAACCCTCACGCTAAGCCTAACCCTAACATTAACCCTCACCCTAACCCTTACCCTCACAATAACCCTCAAACTAAGCCTAACCCTCACCCTCACCCTAACCCTCACACTCACCCTCAGCCTAACCCTTAAACTAATCCGACCCCTCACTCTCACTCTGACCCTAAACTCACCCTAACCCTAACCCCAACCCTTACCCTCACCCTAACCCTAATCCTAAACATAATCCTAACACTCACCCGCACCCTAAACATCACCGTCACCCTAACCCTCACCCTAAACATAACCCTCACCCACACCCTAACCCTCAGTTTGACCCTCACCCTCACCCTCACCCTAACCCTCACCCTAACCCTAACCCTCAACCTCACCCTCACCCTCACCCAAAATCTAACCCTCAGACTCAAGGGAACGCTGACCCTCATCCTAACCATCACCCTCATGCTAAACATCACCTAACGCTAACCCTCACGCTCACAATAACCCTAACCCTAATCCTCACCCTAACCCTAATTCTTACCCTCAACCTCACACTCAGTCTAATCTTAACATTAACATTAACCCTAGACCTAAACCTCACCCTCAGCCTAAACCTAACCCTAACCCTAATCCTAAACCTAACCCTCACCCTCACCCTAAACCTAAACCTAACCCTAACCCTCACACACACCCTCACCCTATCCGTAACCCTTAAGCTAACCTTCACCCTAAACCTAACCCTAAACCTCACCCTCACCCTAACACTAACCCTAAACCTAACCCTCACCCTCAACCAAACCTTAAACCCAACCCTAACCCTCAACCTAACCATCACCCTAACCCTCAGGATAACCCTAACCCTCACTCTCACCCTAACCCTCACCCTAACCTTTACCCTCACCCTAACAATAACCCTGAACCTCATCCAGACCCAAACACTAACTCTCACCGTCACCCTAAACCTAACCCTAATGTTCACCCTCACCATAACCCGAACCTTAAACCTCGCCCTCACCCAAATCCTAACACTCAGTCTCACCCTCACTCATACCCTCACCCTAACCCTCACCCTCAATCTCACCCTCAGCCTAAACCTAAACCTAACCCTAATCCTAACCCTTACCCTCACCCTCACCCTCACCCTCAACCTAACCTTAAATGTAACCCTAATCCTAAACCTCACCCTCAACCTCACCCTAAACCTAACTCTAACCCTAACCCTAACACTCACTCTAACCCTCACGCTAACCATAATTCTAAGCCTAACCTTCACCCTAACCCTCACCCTAACCCTTAATTTCAACCTAACCCTAAAACTAACCCTCAGCCTCACCCTACACCTCACCCTAACCCTAACCCACACCCTAATCCTTACCCTGCCGCTAACCCTCACCCTAAACCTAACCCTAACCCTCACCCTAGCCCTCACCCTAACACTCACGATAACCCCAACCCTCAATTTCACCCTAACCTTCACCCTAAAACTTACCCTCACCCTCACCCTAACCCTAACCCTAACACCCGCACTAACCCTAACCCTCACCCTAACCCTGAACCTAACCCTCACCCTCATCCTAAACCTAAACCTAACCCTAACCCTATCCCTCACCATCACCCTCACACTAAGAGTAAGGCTAACCCTAAACTGCACTATCACCCTAATACTCACCCTAACTCTTACCCTCACCCTAAACTTAACCCTAACCCTAACCCTCAAACTAAACCTAACCTTCACCCTAACCCTAACCCTACCCCTCACCCTAACCCTTAGCCTTAGGTAACCCTCACCCTAAGCCTTAGCCTTGCCCTCACCCTCACCTTAACCCTAACCCTATCACTAACCCTCACCCTCACCCTCACCCTAAACATCACCCTAACCCTAAACCTAACCCTAACCCTCACACTAAGCCTAACCCTCAACCTAACCCTAACCCTAGCTCTTATCGTAACCCTCATTCTAACCCTAAACCTAACCCTCACCCTAAACCTCACCTTCACCCTAAACATCACCGTAACCCTAACCCTCACCCTAACCTTAAGCCTAACCCTCACACTAACCCTAGCCCTCACCCTCACCCTCACCCTCTGCTTAACACTAAACCTAACCCTAATCCTAACCCTCAACCTCACCCTAACCTTAACCCTAAACCTCACCCTAACTCTAACCCTCAACCTAACCATAACCCTAAACCTAAGACTAACCCTCCCCCTAACCCTAACCCGAAATCTCACCCTAAACCTAACCCTAACCCTCACCCTCAACCTAGCTGTCACCTAACACTAATTCTAACCTTAACCCTCACTCTGACCCTAACCCTAACCCTCACTCTTACTCTCACCATAACCCTAATCCTATCCCTAACAATCACCCTAATCCTCACCCTAAACCTAACCCTAATTCTCACCTTCACCCTAGCCCTCACCCTAACCCTAATTGTAATCCTAACCCTCACTCTGACCCTCAACCTAACCCTACCCCTAACCCTAACCTCCATCCTAACCCTCACCCTAACCCTAAACCTAATCCTAAACCTCACCCTAAACCTCACCCTCAACCTAACCCTAATCCAAACCCTAACTCTCAACCTAACCCTCACCCTACCCCTAACACTAACACTCACACTAAACCTAACCCTCACCCTACCCCTCACCCTACCCCTCACGCTAACCCTCATCCTAACCCTAACCATAACTATAACCCTAAACCTGAACCTCACCCTAACCCTAAACCTAACCTCACCCTAGCCCTTAGCCTTACCCTAACCCTCACTCTAAGCCTTAGCCTTGACCTAACCCTCACCTTAACCCTAACCCTAACCCTCACCCTAACCATCACCCTAACTCTAAACCTAACACTAACCCTCACACTAAGCCTAAACCTCACCCTAACCCTAGCCCTCATGCAAACCCTCATCCTAACCCTAAACGTAACACTCACCCTAACACTAACCCTCATCCTCACCCGCACCCTAGCCCTCACCCTAACCCTCACCCTCATCATAAACATCACTCTAACCCTAAGCCTCACCCTAACCTTAAGCCTAACCCTCACCCTAGCCCTAGACCTCACCCTCACCCTTACGCTCAGCCTAACCCTCACCCTAATGTAACCCTAACCCTTACCCTCACCCTCAACCTAACCCTGCCCCTTACCCTTACACTCACCCCAACCCGAACCTCCACCCTAAACCTAATCCTCACCCTAAGCCTAAACCTAAGCCTAACCCTAAACCTCACACTAACCCAAACCTTAACCCTCACCATCACCTAGCACTCACCCTAAACTTAACCCTAAACCTCACCCTAAACCTAACCCTCAGATTAACCATAAGACTAACCCTAACCCTCACCGTAACCCTCACACCCGAACCCTAATCTTAACCCTAAACCTAAACCTCATCATAAACCTCACCCTAACCCTAACACTAACACTAACCTAACCCTATCCCTCACCCTAACCTTAACTCTAACCCTAACCCTCATCCTCACCCTTACCCTAACCCTAAACCTAAACCTCATCCAAAGCCTAACCCTAAACCTAATCCTCACCCTCACCTCACACTCACCGTCACCCTAAACCTAACCCTAAATTTCATGCTCACACTCACCCTAATCATAAACCAAACCCTCAACTGAAACCTCACCCTCACCCTCATCCTCACCATCACCCTCAATCTAACACTGCCCCTAACACTTACTCTCACCCCAACCCTAACCTCCACCCTAAACCTAACCCTCACCCTAACCCTAACCCTAAGGTTAACCCTAACCCTCACAATAACCCATCACACTAAACCTAATGCTACCTCACACCCTACCCCTCAACCTAACCATAAACCTAACACTAATCTTAACCCTAACCCTAACCCTAAACCTCACAACAAACCTAACCCTAACCCTCACCCTCACCCTCACCTTCACCCTAACCCTCACAATAACCCTAACGCTAACCCTCAGCCTCACTCTAGCCCTCAAACCAACCCTAATCCTAACTCTAACCCTCATTCTTACCCTCACCCTCACCCTAAATCACACATTAACCCTCACCCTAGCAGTAACCCTAACCCACACCTTAACCCTAACCCTCACCCTAACCCTAACCCTCCCCCTCACCCTCACTTTCCCCCTAACCCTAATTCTAACCCTAACCCTCACCCTAACACTAAGCCTAAGCCTAATGCTAACTCTAACCCTCAACCTCACCGTCTCCCTAACCCTAAACTTATCCCTAAACGTCACCCTATCCCTAAAATTCACCCTAAACCGCACCCAAACCCTCATCCTCACCCTAACACGAACACTAAGCCTGACCCTAACCCTCACCCTAAACCTCACCCTAATGATTACTCTCAAGCTAATCCTAACCCTAAGCCTAACCCTAATCCTCACACTAATCCTCACCCTAACCCTAACCCTAAACTTCACCCAAACCTAACCCTAAAACTTACCCTAATACTAACACTAAACCTAACCCTCACCCTCAGCCTAAACCTCACCGTCAGCCTAAAACTCACCCTCACCCTAAACATCACCCTAACCCTAACCTTCACCTTAACCCTAACCCTAACACTCACTCTAAACCTCACCCTCACCCTCACCCTCACCCGAAACCTAACTCTAACCCTACCCCTAATCCTTAACCTAACACTCTCCATCACCCTCACCCTAAACCTATCCCTACCCCTAACACTAACCCTCACCCTCACCCTAACACTAACACTAACCCTAACCCTAATCCTCACCTTAAACCTAACCCTCAACCAGTACCTAATCCTAACACTCACCCTCACCCTTATCCTCACCATAACGCTAACCCTAACCCTAACCTTAACAATCACAATAACCCTAACCCTCACTCTAACCATAAACCTACACCTCAACCTAACACTCACCCTAACCCTAACCATAAACCTAAACCTCAACCTAAGCCTAACCCTAACCCTCATCCTCACCGTTAACTTCACCATCACCCTAACACTCACACTAAGCCTAACCCTCACCCACACAACCCTCAACCTCACCGGAACCCTCAACCTAAGCTTAATCCTAACCATACCCCTAATCCGTAACCTAACCCTCTCCATCACCATCACCCTAAACCTATCCCTACCCCTAACACTAACCCTCACTCTCACACTCACCCTAACACTAACCCTAACCCTAAACCTCACCTTAAACCTAACCCTCAATCGCTACCTAACACTACCCCTCACCCTAACCCTCACCCTAACCCATATCCTCACCCTAACGCTAACCCTAACCCTAACCCTAACAATCAAAATAACCCTAACCCTCACTCTAACCATAAACCTACAACTCACCCTAACCCTAACCCTAAACCTAACACTCACCCTAAACCTAACCCTCACCCTCACCCTCACCGTAACCCTCACCATCACCCTAACACTCACCCTAAGCCTAACCCTCACCCACACCTTAACCCTCAACCTCACGCGAACCCTCACCCTCACCCTAACACTCACCCTCAAGTTAAATATCTCCCAAACCCTAACGTCACCTTAACCCTAAACCTCAATCTCACCCTAAACCTAACCCTCACACTTACCCTCACCCTCACCCTAATCCTCACATTAACCCTCACCCCTACCTAACCGAAACCCTCACCCTCACTCTCACCCTAACCCTCACCACCAACCTAGCCCTCAACCTAACCCTAACCCTAAACCTCACCCTCACCCTCACCCTCATCCTAACCCTAAGCCTAACTCTAATCCTAAACGTCACCCTCAACCTCACCCTCAGCCGAACCCTCACCCTCACCCTAACCCTCTCCCTAAACCTTACCCTCATCCTAACCCTAAACCTAAACCTCAAACTCAACCTAAACCAAACGGTAACCCTAATCCTAAATCTAACCCTCACCCTCAACCTCACCCTAAATCTAACCCTAACCCTCACTCTCACCCTCACCCTAACTGTAACACTCACCCTCACACTAAACCAAACCTTAACCCCAACCCTAACCCTCACCCTAACCATCACCCTAATCCTCATGTTAACCCTAACCCTCAATCTCACCCTAACCCTCACTCTAAACCTTACCCTCACTCTAACCACAACCATAAACCTCACCCAGACCCAAAACCTAAAGCTCACCGTCACCCTAAAACTAACCCTAATGCTCACCCTCACCCTAACACTCCCCCTAAACCTAACCCTGCCCCTTATCCTAACCCTCACCCATACCCTCACCCTAACCCTCAACCTCACCGTAAATATCACCCTAAGCCTAACCCTACCCCTTACCCTAACCCTCACCCTCACCTCACCTTAAACCGAACCCTAAATCTAATCCTAATCCTAATCCTAACCCTGAACCTGACCCACACCCTCAACCTAACTGTAAACATAACCCTAATCCTAAATGTCAACCTCACCCTCACCCTAAACCTAACTCTAACACTAACCCTAACCCTCACCCTAACCCTAATGCTAAGCTTAACCCTCACCGTATCCCTAACCCTAACCCACACCCTCATCCTAAACCGAACCCTAACCCTCACCCTAAACCTCACCCTCACCCTAAATATCACCCTAACCCTAACCCTCACCCTAAGTTAAGCCTAACCCTCACCCTAACACTATCGCTCACCCAAACCCTAACCCTCAGCTTAACACTAAACCTAACCCTAATCCTAACCGTAATTCTCGCCCTCACCCTCACCCTAACCCTAACCCTAACCCTCACCCTAACCCTAACACTCACCCTCACCCTCAGCCTAACAGTATCCCTAACCCTAATCCTAACCGTCACCGTCACCCTCACCCCTCACCCTCAGCCTATTCCTCACCCTGAACCTAACCCTAACCTTAACCCTCACGCTAACCCTCACCCTGACACTCACGATAACCCTGACTCACTCTCATAGTAATACTAACACTAACCCTTACCTTCACCATAACCCTAACCCTAAACCTAACCCGAACCCTGACAATAACCCTAACCCGCACACTAACCATAACCCTAACCCTAATCCTCACCCTCACCCTCAGCCTAACAGTATCCCTAACCCTAATCCTAACCCTCACACTCACCCTCACCTTAACCCTAACCCTAAACCTCACCCTAAACCTAATGCTAACCCTCACCCTCAACCTCACCCTCATCCTAACCTTAACCGGAACCCTAATCCTAACCCTCACCCTCACCCCTCACCCTCAGCCTAACCCTCACCCTCAACCTATCCCCAATCCTAACCCTCACCCAAACCCTCACCCTAACACTCATGATAACCCTAACACAGACCCTAACCCTTACCCTCACCCTAACCCTAAACCTAAACCTAACCCTAACCCTCACACTAACACTAACCCTCACCTTAACCCTAACACTCACCCTAACACTCACCCTCATCCTAGACCTTACCCTAACCCTAAGCACAACCTATACCCTCACACACACCCTAAGGCTAACCCTAACACTCAACCTAACCCTCACTCTAACCCTAAACCTCACCCTAACCCTAAACCTAACCCTCAGATTCACCCTAGCCCTCACACTAACCCTAACCCTAAACCTCACCCTCACCCTAACTCTCACCCTAAACCTTGCCCTCACCCTAACTTTAAACCTATCACTAACCCCAACACTAACCATAAACCTCACCATATCTCTAACCCTACTGCTCAACCTAACCCTCCTACTAATCCTAAACCTAAACCAAACTCTCACCCTAACCCTAACACTAACACTCACACTAAAACTAAGCCTAACCCTAACCCTAACCCTCACCCTCACCCTCAACTTCAACCTAACCCTTACCCAAACCCTAATCCTAAACCTAACCTAACCCTCAACCTGTCTCTAAACATAACCTTAACCCTAACTCTCAATCTCACCATAACCCTAACCCTAAACCTATCCCTAAACCTCACCCTATCCCTAATCCTCACCATAACCCTACCCCTAACCATAACCATAACCCTAAACCACAACCTAAATCTAACCCTAATCCTAACCCTAACCCTCAACTTAATCCAATCCCTAACCCTAAACCTAACACTCAGCCTAAATCTAACCCTCAACCTCATCCTCACCCTCACCGTCACCCTCAGACTAACCATAAGCCTAACCCTAACGCTAACCCTAACACTCACACTCATCCTCACCCTAAACCAAACCCTAACCCTAACCCTAATCCTAACCCTCACACTCACACTCACCCTCAGCCTAACCCTAACCCTAATCCTAAAGCTAACCCTCACCTTCAACCTCAACCAAACCCTATGCCTAACCCTAACCCTCACCCTAACCCTAACATCCACCCGAACCCTAACCCTCAACCTAACCCTAACCCTAACATTAACCATAACCCTCACACTAACCGTAACCCTCACCATAACCCTACACCTACCCCTCACCCTACCCCTCATCCTAACCCTGACCCTAACCTTAATCCTAACCCTAACCCTAACCCTAACTCTAAACCTAAACCTAAACCTCTCCTTCACTCTCACCCTAATCGTAACCTTAAACTTAATCCTAACCCTAACAATAAACCTAAACCTAACCCTAATCCTAACCCTCACCCTCACACTAACCCTACCCTTAACCATCACCCTAACCCTATCCCTCAACCTAACCATAACCCTAAACCTAACACTAACCCTAACCCTAACCCGAAATCTCACACTAACCCTAAACCTAACCCTCACCCTCAACCTCGACTTAACCCTACCCCTAATGATAACACTCACCCTAAACCTAACCTCCATCCTAACACTCACCCTAACCCTAAACCTCACCCTAAACCTCAACCTCAACCTAACCCTAACCCAAACCCTAACCCTGAACCTAAACTTCGCAATAACCCTAACCCTAACCGTATCATTAACCCTCATACTAAACCTAACCCTCACCCTAAACCTAAACCTACCCCTCACGCTAACCCTCATCCTAACCCTAACCCTAACCCTCAACCTCACCCTAACCCTCACCCTAAGCCTTAGCCTTGCTCTAACCCTCACCCTCACCCTAACCCTATCACTAACCCTCACCATAACACTCACCCTAACCATCACCCTAACCCTAAACCTAAACCTAACCCTCACGCTAAGCCTAACCCTCACCCTAATCCTAACCCTAGGTCTCACCCTAACCCTCACCCGCACACTAACCCTCACCCTAACTCTCACCCTCACCCTAAATATCACCCAAACACTAACCCTCACCCTCACCCTAACCCTAACCCTCACCCTCACCCTCAGCCTAACAGTATCCCTAACACTAATCCTAACCCTCACAATCACCCTCACCCTAACCCTAAACCTAAACCTCACCCTAAACCTAATGCTAACCCTCACCGTCACCCTCACCCTGACCCCTCACCCTCAGCCTAATCCTCACCGTGAACCACACCCATACACTATCCCTCATGCTAATCCTCACCTTAACACTCACGATAACCCTGACTCACTCTCATACTAACACTCACCCTAACCCTTACCCTCATCCTAACCCTAACCCTAAACCTAACCCTAAACCTGAAAATAACCCTAATGCTCACCCTAACCCTAACCCTCACCCTAACACTCACACTCATCCTAAAGCTAACCCTAACCTAAATCCGCACCCTTACCCTCACACTCACCCTAAGGTAACCCTAACCCACACTCTCACCTTAAACCACACCCAAAGCCTTAACCGCACACCAACCCTCACCCTAAATCTAACCCTCAAACTAAACCAAACCCTTTCCCTAACTCTAACCCTACCCCTCACCCTAACACTAACCCTAAACCGAAGCCTAGCCCTAACTCTAACCCTAAACCTCATACTCACCCTCAACCTCACCCTCACCCTCAGCCTAACCCTAACCCTAATCCTAAAGCTAACCCTCACCCTCACCCACAAAAAAACCCTATGCCTAACCCTAACCCACACCCTAACAGTAACATCCACCCAAACCCTAACCCACAACCTAACCCTAACCCTAACACTAACCATAACCCTCACACTAACCGTAACCCTCACCCGAACCCTACCCCTACCCCTCACCCTACCCCTCATTGTAACCCTGACCCTAACCTTAATCCTAAACCTAACCCTAACCCTCACTCTAACCCTAACCCTAAACCTCACCCTCATTCTCACCCTAATCGTAACCATAACCTTAACCCTAACCCTAACAATAACCCTAAACCTAACCCTAATCCTAACCCTCACCCTCACCCTCACCCTAACCTTAACCATCACCCTAACCCTAGCCCTCAACCTATCCTTAAACCTAAACCTAACACTAATCCTAACCCTATCCCTAAACCGAAATCTCACCCTAACTCTAAGCCTAACCCTCACCCTCAACCTCGACCTAACCCTACCCTTAACCCTAACACTCACCCTAACCCTAACCTCCATCCTAACCCTCACCCTAACACTAAACGTCACCCTAAACCTCACCCTCAACCTAAACCTAACCCAAACCCTAACCCTCAACCTAAACTTCACCTAAACCTAACCCTAACCCTAACACTAACCCTCATACTAAACCTAAACCTAACCATACCTCACTCTAACCCTCATCCTAACCCTAACCTTAACCCGAACCCTGAACCTCACCCTAAACCTAACCCTCACCCTCATTCTCACCCTAACACTTAGCCTTACCATAAACCTCACCCTAAGCCTTAGCCTTGCTCTAACCCTCACCCTCACCCTAACCCTATAAGTAACCCTCACCCTAACCCTAAACCTAACCCTAACCCTCACACTAAGCCTAAACTTCAACCTAACCCTAACCATAGTTATCTTCCTAAACCTCACCCGCACCCTAATCCTCACCCTCACCCTAAATATCACACAAACGCTAACCTTCACCCTAACCCTCACCCTCCCCCTAACCCTTGCCCTCACCCTAACCTTAAATGTATCACTAACCCCAACACTAACCCTAACCCTCACCATAACCCTAACCCTACTCCTCAGCCTAACCCTCATACTAATCCTAAACTTAACCCAAACTCTTACCCTAACCCTAACACTAACACTCACCCTAAATCTAAGCCTAACCCTAACCCTAACCCTCATCCTCACCCTCAACTTCAACCTAACCTGTACCCTAACCCTAATCCTAAACCTAAACCTCACCCTCAACCTGTCTCTAAACATAACCTTAACCCTAACTCTCACTCTCACCAAAATCCTAACCTAAACCTATCCCTAAACCTCACCCTATCCCTATCCCTAACCCTCACCCTAACCCTAACCCAAACCCTCACCCTCACCTTAAACCTAACCCTAACCAAAACCCTAACCCGCAACCTAAATCTAACCCTAATCCTAACCCTAACCCTCAACCTAACCTCAATCCCTAACCCTAAACCTAACGCTCAGCCTAAATCTAAAACTCAACCTCAACCTCACCCTCACCCTCACCCTCAGCCTAAACATAAGCCTAACCCTAACCCTAACCCTAACCCTCATATTCACCCTCACCCTAAACCAAACCTAACACTAACCCTAACCCTAACCCTCACACTCAACCTCACCCTCAGCCTAACCCTAACCCTAATCCTCAAGCTAAACCTCACCCTCACCCCCAACCAAACCCTACGCCTAACCCTAACCCTCACCCTAACTCTAACATCCACCCGAACCCTAACCCTCAACCTAACCCTAACCCTAACACTAACCATAACCCTCACACTAACCATAACCCTCACCCTAACCCTACACCTACACCTCACCCTACCCCTCATCCTAACCCTGACCCTAACCTTAATCCTAACACTAAGGCTAACCCTCACTCTAACCCTAAACCTAAACCTCATGCTCACTATCACCCTAATCGTAACCTTAAACTTAAACCTAACCCTAACAATAACCCTAAACCTAACCCTAATCCTAACCCTCACCCTCACCTTAACCCTAACCTTAACCATCCCCCTAACCCTATCCCTCAACCTAACTGTAACCCTAAACCTAACACTAACACTAACCCTAACCCTAACCCGAAATCAGACTCTAACCCTAACCCTCACCCTCACCCTCAACCTCGACCTAACAGTACCCGTAACCCTAACACTCACCCTAGCCGTAACCTCAATACTAACCCTCACACTAAAACTAAACCTCACCCTTAACCTCACCCTCAACCTCACCCTAACCCAAACCCTAACCCTGAACCTAAACTTCGCCTAACCCTAACCCTTACCCTAACACTAACCCTCATACTAAACCTAACCCTCACCCTAAACATAACCCTACCCCTCAAGCTAACACTCATCCTAACCCTAACTTTAACCCTAACAACGAACCTCACCCTAACCCTAACCCTCACACTCACGCTCACCCTCACCCTAAACCTTAACCTTACCCTAACCCTCAACCTAAGCCTTAGCCTTGCTCTAACCCTCACCCTCACTCTAATCCTATCAATAACCCTCACCATAACCCTCACCCTAACCATCACCCTAACCCTAAACGTAACCCTAACCTTCACACTAAGCCTAACACTCACCCTAACTATAACCCTAGTGCTCATCCTAACCCTCACCCGCACACTAACCCTCACCCTAACCCTCACCCTCACCCTAAATATAACCCAAACGCTAACCCTCACCCTCACTCTAACCCTCACCCTAACCCTAACCCTCACCCTCACCCTCAGCCTAACAGTATCCCTAACCCTAATCCTAAACCTCACAATCACCCTCACCCTAACCCAAACCCTAAACCTCACCCTAAACCTAATGCTAACCCTCACCCTCACCCTCAGCCTAACCCTAACTGTAACAGTAATCCAAACCCTCACACTAACCATAACCCACACCCTACCCCTACACCTACCCCTCACCCTACCCCTCATTCTACCCCTAACTCTCACCCTCACCATAACCCTAACCCTAACTCCAACCCTAAACCTCACCCTAACCCTAACCCTAACCCTCACCCTCACCTCACCTTCACTTTAACCCTTACCCTAAACCTAAACCTCACCACCACCCTCACCCTAACCCTGACCCGAACCCTCAACCGAACTGGAACACTCACCCTCATCCTCACCATCACCCTCAACCTCACCTTAACCCTAATTTAACCCTAACCCTCACCCTCAACCTAAACCTGACCCTAACCCTTACTCTCACTCCAACCCTAAACCTAAACCTCATCCTAACCCTAACCGTAACCCTCACACTAACCCTCACACTAAACCTAACCCTCACCCTATCCCTCACCCTCACCCTAACCCTTAGCCTTACCCTAACCCTCACACTAAGCCTTAGCCTTGCTCTAAGCCTCACCCTCACCCTAACCCTATCACTAACCCTCACCATAACCCTCACCCTAACCATCAGCCTAACCCTAAACCTAACCCTAACCCTCACACTAAGCCTAACCCTCACCCTAACTCTAACCCTAGTTCTCATCATAACCCTCACCTGCACATTAACCCTCACCCTAACCCTAACCCTCACCCTCACCCTCAGCCTAACAGTATCACTAACCCTAATCCTAACCCTAAAAATCACCCTCACCCTAACCCTAACCCTAAACCTCACCCTAAAACTAATGTGAACCCTCACCCTCACCCTCAGCCTAACCCTAACTGTAACCCTAATTCTAAACCTCCCACTAACCGTAACCCTCACCCTACCCCTAACCCTCACACTAACCGTAACCCTCACCCTACCCCTACACCTACCCCTCACGCTACCCCTCATTCTAACCCTAACCCTCACCCTCACCCTAAATCTAACCCTAACTCTAACCCTAAACCTCACCCTAACCCTAACCCTCACCCTCACCTCACCTTCACCATAACCCTAAGCCTAACCCTAAACCTCACCATCACCCTCACCCTAACCCTGACCCGAACCCTCAACCGAACCCTCACCCTCACCTTCATCCTCACCATCACCCTCAACCTCACCCTAACCCTAATTTAACCCTAACCCTCACCCTCAACCTAAACCTGACCCTAACCCTTACTCTCACTCCAACCCTAAACCTAACCCTCATCCTAACCCTAACCCTAACCCTCACCCTAAACCTCACACTAAACTTAGCCCTCACCCTAACCCTAACCCTACCCCTCACCTTAACCATTAGCCTTACACTAACCTTCACCCTAAGCCTTAGCCTTGCCCTAACCCTCACCCTAACCCTAACCCTATCACTAACCCTCACCCTAACCATCACCCTAACCCTAAACCTAACCCTAATCCTCACACTCAGCCTAACCCTCACCCTAACCCTAACCCTAGCCCTCATCCTATCCCTAAACGTAACCCTCAAACTAACCCTAACCCTAAACCTCACCCGCACCCTAAACCTCACCCTAACCCTCACCCTAAACATCACCCTCAACTTATCCCTCACCCCAATCTTTAACCTAATCCTCACCCTAACCCTAGCCCTCACCCTCACCCTAACCCTAACCCTAACCCTCACTGTCACTGTACCCTAAGCCTAAACATCACCCTCACCCTAACCTTAAGCATCACTTTCAACATCAACCTCAGCCTAGCACTAAGCCTAACGCTAACCCTGACCCTAACCTTCAAACTCACACTCAAGCTAGCCCTAATCCTAACACTAACCCTAACCCTAACCTTCACCCTAACCCTCACCCTAACACTAGCCTTAACAGTAACCCTCACCATAATCCTCACCCTAAACCTATCTCCAAACCTAAACCTCACCCTCACCCTAACCCTAAACCTAACCCTAAACCTTTCCCTAAGCCTTAGCCTAACAATCAACCTCACTCTCACCCTCACTGTAACCCTAACCCTAACCCTAACAATAGCCCTAATTCTAACCCTAACCCTAACCCTAACCCTCTCCCTCACCCTCACCCTAGCCTTCACCCTAACCCTAATACTCACCCTAATCCTCACCCTAACCCTCACCCTAACCCTAAACCTAACACTAACCCTAAATCTAATCCTCACCCTCACCCTAACCCTCCGCCTAATCCTAAACCTAACCCTAACCCTAAACCTCACACTCACCCTCAGCCTAACCCTAACCCTAAACCTAACCCTAACCCTAACGCTCACCATAAACCTCACACTAAGACTAAGGCTAAACCTAACCGTCACTATCACCCTAATCCTCACTCTTACTCTTACCCTCACCCTAACCCTTACCCTAACCCTCACACTAAACCTAAACCTCACCCTGACCCTAATACTTCCCCTCACCCAAACCCTCCCCATAACCCTTAGCCTCACCCTAACCCTCACCCTAAGCCTTAGGCTTGACCTCACCCTCACCCTAACTCTAACACTATCACTAACCCTCACCCTAAGCATCATCCTAACACTAAACCTAACCCTAAAACTCACACTAAGCCTAACCCTCACCCTAACCCTAACCCTAGCCCTCATCCTAACCCTAACCCTACGCCTCATCCTAACCTTCATCTGAAGCCTAAACCTAACCCTCAACCTAACCCTAACCCTAAACCACACCCGCAGCCTAACCCCCACCCTAACAATCCCGCTCACCCTAAACATCACCCTAACACTAACCCTCAACCTAACCTTAAGCCTAACCCTCACCCTAACATTAGCCCTCATCCTCACCCTCACCCTCAGCTTAACACTAAACCTAACCTTAATCCTAACCGTAATACACACCCTCACCCTCAACCTAACCCTAATGCTAACCCTCAACCTAACCCTAACCCTCACCCTCACCCTCAGCCTAAGAGTATCCCTAAACCTAATCCTAACCCTCACACTCACCCTCACCCTAACCCTAACCCTAACCCTAAACCTCACCCTAAGCCTAATGCTAACCCTCACCCTCACCCTCACCCTAACCCTCACCCTAACCATATCCCTAAACCTAACCCTAAACCTCATACTCACTCTCAGCCTCAGCCTACCCGTAACCCTAACCCTAATTCTCACCATAAACCTCACACTAAGATTAAGGCTAAACCTAACTCTCACTATCACCCTAACCCCCACTATTACTCTTACACTCACCCTAACCCTAACCCTAAACCTCACCCTCACCCTCAGCCTAAAAGTAACCCTAAACCTAATCCTAACCCTCACACTCACCCTCAAACTCACCCCTCACAATCAGCCTAACCCTCACCATCACTGTAACCCTCACCCTAACCCTTACCCTCACCCTAACCCTCACCCTCATCCTCAGTGTAACCCTAACCCTAGTCCTAGCCCTAACCCTCAACCTCAACCTCACCCTAAACCTAATCCTAACCCAAAGCCTCACCCTCACACTCACCCTCAACCTCAACCTCACCCTAAACCTAATCCTAACCCAAAGCCTCACCCTCACACTCACCCTCATCCTCACCCTCACCCTAACCCTCACCCTAACCCTAACACTCACAATCACCCTAACCCAAAACCTAACATTCACACTAAAATTCACCCTAACGCTCATGATAACCCTAACCCTCATTCTCACCCTAAACCTCACCCTAATGCTTATCCTCACCCTAACACTCACCCTAACCCTAACCCTACCCATAATCCTAACCCTCATCCTAACCTTAACCTTAACCCTCACCCTAACCCTAACGCTAACCCTAAACCTCACCCTCACCCTCACCTTCACCCTCAGCCTAACTCTAACCCTAACCCTAATCCTAAACCTCACCCTCACTCCTCATCCTCACACTAACCCTCACCATAACCCTTACGCTCACCCTAACCCTCACCCTCTCTCTCATTGTAACCCGAACCCTAATCCTACCCTAACCCTCAACCTTAACCTCACAATAAACCTAACCTTAACCCTAATCCTCACCCTCACTCTGACACTAACCCTCACCCTAACCCTTACCCTCAACCTAACCCTAACCCTAACCTTCACACTAAAACTTACCCTCACCCTAACCCTAAACCTACCCCTCACCCTACCCTCAACCTAACCCTAATCCTAACCCTAACCCTAAACCTCACCCTAACCCTAACCCTAACCCTCACCCTCAATCTCACTTTAACCCTAACTCTGACCCTAACCTTAACAATAACCCTAACCCTAAGCCTAACCCTAAATCTCACCCTACCCGTCATCCTATCCCTAATCCTAACACTCACCCTCACACTAACCTTAACCCTAACCCTAGCCCTAACCCTAACCCTAAACCTAACCCTAACCTTCCCCCTAACCTTCAACCTAACCCTAAACCTAAACTTCACCCTAACACTAACCCTAAATTTAAACCTCTCCGTTACCCTAACCCACACCCTAACACTAAACCTCACCCTAACCTTAACTCTAACCCTAAATCTCAACCTCACCCTAAACCTCACCCTAATCCTAACCCTCACCCTAACTCTTACCTCAGCCTCAACCTCACCCTAAACCTAACCCTAACCCTCACACTCACCCTCACCATTACCGTAAATCTAACCCTAACCCTAACAATAACCATAAACCTAACCCTTACCCAAACCCTCACCGAACCCTACCCCTAACCCTAACCCTAAACCTCACGAAAACCCTAACCCTAACCCTCACCCTCACCCTGCGCCTGATCCTAAGTCTAACCCTAACCCTAACCCTCACACTCACCCTCAGCCTAACCCTAACGCTAAACCTAAGGCTCCATACAAACCTCACACTAAGACTAAGGCTAAACCTAACCCTCAATATCAACCTATCCCTCACTCTTATTCTTACCGTCACCCTAAACCTAACGCTTACACTAACCCTCAACCTAACCCTCACCCTGAACATCACACTAACCCCAACCCACACCCTAATCCTTACCCTCCCGCTAACCCTCACTCTAACCCTCACCCTAACACTCACGATAACCCCAACCCTCATTCTCACTCTAACCTTCAACCTAAACCTTACCCTCACCCTAACCCTAACCCTAACCCTAACCCTCACACTAATCCTAACCCTCACCCTAACCCTGAACCTAATCCTCACCCTCATCCTAAAGCCAAACCTAACACTAACCCTAAACCTCACCCTAACCCTAATGCGAAGCTTATTCCTCACCGTAACCCTAACCCTAACCCACACCCTCATCCTAAACCGAACCCTAACCCTAACCCTAACCCCCACCCTAACCTTAAGCCTAACCCTCACCCTAACCCTAGCGCTAACCCAAACCCTGACCCTCAGCTTTACACTAAACGCAACCCTAATCCTAACTGTAATTCTCACCCTTACCCTCACCTTAACCCTAACCCTAACCCTAACCCTCAACCTCACCCTATCCCTAACCCTAACACTCACCCTCACCCTCACCCTCAGACTAACACTATCCCTAACCTTAATCCTAACCCTCACACTCACACTTACACTAACCCTAAACATAAACCTCACCCTTACCCTAATGCTAAACCTCACACTCACCGTCACCCTCACGCCGCACCCTGAACCTAATCCTCACCCTGAACCTAACCCCAACCTTAACCCTCATGTTAACACTCACCCTAACACTCACGATAACCCTGACTCACTCTCATACTAACACTCACCCTAACCCTTACCCTCACCCTAACCCTAACCCTAAACCTAACCTAAACCCTGACAATAACCCTAACGCTCACCCTAACCCTAAACCTCACCCTAACACTCACACTTATCCTAAATCTAACCCTAACCCAAAGCCGCACCCTTACCCTCACACTCACCCTAAGGCTAACCCTAACCCTCACTCTCACCCTAAACCGCACCTAAAGCCTTAAACTCACCCCAACCCTCACCCTACATCTAACCCTCAAACTAAACCAAAACCTTACCCTAACTCTAACACTACCCCTCACCCTAACCCTAACCCTAAACCGAAGCCTAACCCTAACTCAAACCCTAACCCTTATACTCACCCTCAACCTCACCCTTACCCTCAGCCTAACCCTAACCCTAATGATAAAGCTAACCTTCACCCTCACCCTCAACCAAACCCTATGCCTAACCCTAACCCTCACCCTAACCCTAACATCCACCCGAACCCTAACCCTCAACCTAAGCATAACCCTAACACTAACCATAACCCTCACACTAACCGTAACCCGAACCCTAACCCTAACCATACCCCTCACCCTACCCCTCATCGTAACCCTGACCCTAACCTTAATCCTAACCTTCACTCTAACCCTAACCCTAAACCTCACCCTCACTCTCACCCTAATCATAACCATAAACTTAACCGTTACCCTAACAATAACCCTAAACCTAACCCTAATCCTAACCCTCACCCTCACCCTAACCCTAACCTTAACCATCACCCTAACCCTATCCCTCAACCTAACCTTAAACCTAAACCTAACACTAACCCTAACCCTTACCCGAAATCTCACACTAACCCTAACCCTAACCCTCACCCTCAACCTCTACCTAACCCTAACCCAAACATAACACTCACCCTAACCCTAAACTCCATCCTACCCCTTACCCTAATCCTAAACCTCACCCTCAACCTAAGCCTAACCCAAACCCTAATCCTCAACCTAAATTTCGTCCTAACCCTAAATTTAACCCTAACACTAACCCTCATACTAAACCTAATCATCACCCTAAACCTAACCCTACCCCTCATGCTAACACTCTTCCTAACCCTAACCCTAACCCTAACCCCAAACCTCACCCTAACCCTAACCCTAACACTCACCCTCACCCTCACACTATCCCTTAGCCTTACCCTAACCCTCACCCTAAGCCTTAGCCTTGCTCCAACCCTCACCCTCAGCCTAACCCTATCACTAACCCTCACCATAACCCTCACCCTAACCATCACCCTAACCCTAAACTTAACCCTAACCCTCAGACTAAACGTAACCCTCAGCCTAACCCTAACCCTAGTTCTCATCTTAACCCTCACCTGCACCCTAACCATCACCCTAACCCTCACCCTCACCCTAAATATCACCCAAACGCTAACCCTCACCCAAACCCTCACCCTCACCCTAACCCTCACCCTAACCCAAACCCTCACCCTCACCCTCAGCCAAACAGTATCCCTAACCCTAATCCTAACCTTCACACTCACCCACACAATAACCCTAACCCTAAACTTCACCCTAAACCTAATGCTAACACTCACCCTCACACTCATCCACACCCTCAGCCTATCCCTAACTGTAACCCTAATCCTAAACCTCACCCTCACCCCTCACACTCAGCCTAACCCTCAACCTCAACCTAACCCTAATCCTAACCCTCACCCAAACCCTCACCCTAATACTCATGATAACCCTAACATTCACCCTAACCCTTACCCTCACCCTAACCCTAAACCTAAACCTAACCCTAACCCTCACACTAACACTAACCCTCACCCTAACCCTAACACTCACCCTCATCCTAAACCTAACCCTAACCCTAACCCCAACCTTTACCCTCACACGCACCCTAAGGCTAAAATTAACTCTCAACCTATCCCTGACCCTAACCCTAAACCTCAACCTAACCCTAAACCTAATCCTCAGTCTCACCCTAGCCCTCACACTAACCCTAACCCTAACCCTCACCCTCACCCTAACCCTCACTCTGAACCTTACCCTCCCCCTAATCTTAAACCTAACACTAACCCCAACAGTAACCCTAACCCTCACCATAACCCTAACTCTACTGCTCAGCCTAACCCTCATCCTAATCCTAAACCTAACCCAAACTCTCGCCCTAACCCTAACACTAACACTCACCCTAAACCTAAGCCTAACCCTAACCCTAACACTCATCCTCACCCTCACCTTCAACCTAACCCTTACCCTAAACCTAATCCTAACCCTAACACTCACCCTCACCCTGGCTCTTAATATAACCATAACCCTAATTCTCACCTTCACCATAACCCTAATCCTAAACCTATCACTAAACCTAACCCTATCCCTAATCCTCACCCTAACCCTCACCCAAACCCTCACACTCACCCTAACCAGAACCCTAACCCGAACCGTAAACCTAACCCTAATCCTAACCCTAACCCTCACCCTAACCCTAAAACTAACACTCACCCTAAATGTAACCCTCATCTTCACCCTCACCCTCAGTCTAACCATAAGCCTAACCCTAACCCTAACCCTAACCCTAACACTCACCCTCACCCTAAACCTAAGCCTAACCCTAACCCTAACCCTCACACTCTCCGTCAACCTTACCCTCACCCTCACCCTCACCCTAACCCTAATCCTAATGCTAACCCTCACTCTCACCCTCAACCTATTCCTATGCCTTACCCTAACCCTCACCCTAGCCCTAACCTCCACAGTAACCCTAACCCTCAACCTAACCTAACCCTAACCCTAACACTCACACTAACCATAATGCTCACCCTAACCCTACCCATAAACCTCACCCTACCCCTCATCCTAACCCTCACCCTCACCCTCACCCTAACCCTAATCCTAACCCTAACCGTAAACCTAACCCTAACCCTAACCCTAACCCTCACCCTCACCTCATCCTCACCGTAACATTAACCCTAACCCTAACCCTAACCCTAAACCTCACCATCACCCTCACCCTAACCCTAACACAAACCCAACTGAACCCTCACCCTCACCCTCAGCCTCACCATCACCCTCAACCTAACCCTAACCGTAATTTAACACTAACCCTCACCCTCAACCTAACCCTGACCCTAAACCTTACTATCACTCCAACCCTAAACCTAACCCTAATCCTAACCCTATCCCTAAACCTCACCCTAACCCTCACACTAAACCTAACCATCACCCTAACCCTAACCCTACACCTCACCCTAACACTTAGCCTTACCCTAACCCTCACCCTAAGCCTTAGCCTTACCCAAGCCCTCACCCTCACCCTAACCCTATCACTAACCCTCACCCTAACCCTCAACCGAACCATCACCCTAAACCTAAACCTAACCCTAACCCTCACAGTAAGCCTAACTCTCACCCTAACCCTAAGCCTAGCCCTCATCCTAACCCTCAGCCTATCCCTAAACCTAATACTCAACCTAACCCTAACCCTAAACCTCACCTGCTTCCTAACCCTCACCCTAACCCTCTTGCTCACCCTAAACATCACCCTCACCTTAACCATCACCCTAACCTTTAGCCTAACCCTCACCCTAACCCTAGTCCTCAGCTTCACCCTAACCCCAACCCTAACCCTAACCCTAACCCTAATGCTAACCCTCACCCTCACCCTCAGCCTTACCCTAACAGTAACCCTAATCCTAACCCTCACCCTCACCCCTCACCTTCAGCCTAAACCTCACCCTCAACCTAACCCTAACCCTAACCCTCACTCTCACCCTAAACCTCACCCTAAGCCGTAAACTCACCCCAACCCTCACCCTAACCCTAACCCTCAAACTAAACCTAACCCTCACATTAACCCTAGCGCTACACCTCACCCTTATCCTATCCTTAACCCTACTCTAACCTAAACCTCACCCTAAACCTAAACCTAACCCTCATCCTCACTCTAGCCTCACACTAACCATAACCGTAACGCTCACCCTCACCCTAACCCTCACCCTAAACCTTAACCTCACCCTAACGTTAACCCTATCCCTAACCCTCACCCTAACCATAACCCTCACACGAAACCTAACCCTACCCCACAGCCTAACCCTCATCCGAACCCTAAACCTAACCCAAACCCTCACCCTCACCCTAACACGAACACTCACCTTAAACCTAACCCTCACCCTCACCCTTACCCTCACCCTCAACCTAACCCTTACCCTAAAACTAATCCTAATGCTAACCCTCACCCTCACCTTGTCTCTAAAACCTAACCGTAACCCGAAATGTCACCCTCACCATCACCCTAAACCTAAACTTATTCCTAAACCTCACCCTGTCCCTAACCCTCACCCTAACCTTAACCCAGATCCTCACACACCGTAACCCTAACCCTAACCATAAACCGCACCTTAAACCTCACGCTAATGCTTACCTTCAACCTAAACCTAACCCTAACCATAACCCTAGCCAAAAACCTAACCCTCACACTAACCCCAAACCTCACCCTAACCCTAAACCTCACCCTAACCCTAAACCTAACCCTCACCTTCACACTAAACTTAACCCTAAACCTAACCCTAACCCTCACCCTAACCCTCACACTTACCCTGAGTCTAACCTAACCCTCACTCTCACCCTAAACCTCACCCTAACGCTTACCCTCACCATAAACCCAACTCTAACCCTAACATTCACACTAAACCTAACCCTCACTCTAACCCTTTAAAATACCCTTGAACCTAACCCTCACCCTAAACCTAACCCTAACCCTCACCCTCACCCTAGAGCTCACCCTACCCCTAATCCTAACACTCACCGTTTACCTAACCCTAACCCTCACCCGAAAACTCACACTAAACCTAAGAGTAACCCTAACCCTCACTCTCACCCTAACCCTCACCCTTAGCCTTAACCTCACCCTAACCCTAACCCTCAAACTAAACCTAACCATCAACCTAACCCTAACCCTAACCCTAACCCTAAACCTCACCCTAACCCTAAATCTAACCCTCAGCCTCACCATAGCCCTCACCCTAACCCTAAACCTAAACCTCACTCTCACCCTAACCCTCACCCTAAACCTTATACTCACACTATCCTTAACCTTATCCATAACCCTCACACTAACACTATCCCTCACCCTAACCCTAGCCTTAACCCTCAGCCTAACCCTCATCCTAAAACTAAACGTAACCCAAACTCTCACCCTAACCCTAACCCTAACACTCACCCTAATCCTAATCCTCACCCTCACCTTCACCCTTACCCTCACACTCACCCTCACCCTAAAATTAACCCTAACAGTAAGCCTCACCCTTACACTTACCCTTACCCTCACCCTCTCCCTAACCCTCAGCCTCAGCCTAACCCTAACCTTAACCCTAATCCTAAACCTCACCCTCAACCATCACCCTCAGACTAACCCTCACCCTCACACTAAACCTCACGCTACCTCTATCCCTAACCCTAACCCTCAACCTAATCCTAACCCTAACCCTAACACTCACACTCACCCTAACTCTAACCCTAAACCTAACCCTCACCCTAACACTCACCCTAACACTCATGATAACCCTAACCCTCACTCTCACCATAAACCCAACCCTAATGCTTTTCCTCACCCTTACCCTCACCCTACCCCTTACCCTACCCCACATACTAACACTGATCCTAACCTTAACCCTAATCCTCACCCTAAGCCTAAACCTCAACCTCACCCTCACCCTAGCCTCAGCCTAACCCTAACCGTAACCCTAATCCTAAACCTCAACCTCAACCATCAACCTCAGCCTAACCCTCTCCCTCACACTAACGCTCACCTTAACCCTTAGTCGCAAACTAACACTCACCCTCACCCTCAGCGTAACCTAAGCCCTAATCCTAACCCTAACCCTCATCCTCACCCTCTCCTGGAACCTAACCCTAACCCTAAGCCTCACCCTCACTCTCACCCTAACCCTCAACCTAACCCTTAACCTCAACATAACCCTAACCCTAACCCTAACCCTCACACTAAAACTTACCCTAACCCTAACCCTAACCCTACCCCTCAACATATCCCTCACCCTAACCCTAAACCTAAACCTAACCCTCACCCTCAACCTACCCCTCACCCTAACCCTAATCCTAACACTCACCCTCACACTAATCTTAACCCTAACTCCAACCCTAAACCTAAACCTAAACTTCCCCCTAAACCTCAACCTAACCCTAACGCTAACCCTTACCCTAACTTTAACAGTAATCTAAACCCTCACCCTCACCCTAACCCTCACCCTAACCCTTAACCTCACCCTAATGTTAACCCTAACCCTCAACCTCACCCTAAACCTCACCCTAACCCTAAACCTAACCCTCACCCTAACTCTTACCTCACCATAAACCTCACCCTACCCCTAACCCTAACCCTAAACCTTACCTTAACCCTCACCCTCACCCTAAACATCACCCTAAGCCTAACCCTCACCGTTACCCTAACCCTCAACTTCACCCTCACCCTCAGCCTTACCCTAATCCTAACACTCACCCTCACACTAACCTTAACCCAAACACTCACCCTAACACCACCCCTAAACTTAACCCTCACCCTAACCTTTAACCTCACCCTAACGTTAACCCTAACCCTAAACCTCAACCTCAACCTAAACCTCACCCTAAGCCTAACACTCACCCTAACTCTTACCTCACTCTAAACCTCATCGTAACCCTAACCCTAACCCTCACCCTCACCATCACAGTAACCGTAACTCTAACCCTAACCTTAAAAATAACCCTAACCCTAACGCTAACCCTCAGCCTCACATTAACCCTAACCCTAACCCAAACCCTCACTCTAACCCTAGCCCTGAACCAAAACCTAAACCTCAACATAACATTAATCCTAACCTCACCCTCAGCCTCACCGTTACCATAAAGGTAACCCTAATCCTAACCCTAATAATAACCCTAAACCTAACCCTAATCCTAACCCTCACCCTCACCATCAGCCTAACCATAACCCTAAACCTAACCCTCACTGTAACCCTAATCCTAAACCTCACCCTAACCCTAAGCCTAACCCTAAACCTCACTCTTAAACTAACCCTAAACCTCACCCTCAACCTCCCTGTAACTGTAACTCTAAGTCTAACTCTAACAATAACTCTAACCTTAACCCTAACAATAACCCTAACCCTAACCTCACCCTAACCCTTACCCTCACCCTAACCCTCACCCTCACCCTCAGTGTAACCCTAACCCTAATCCTAAACCTAACCATCAACCTCACCCTCACCCTAAACCTAACCTTAACCCTAAGCCTCACCCTCACTCTGACCCGAACCCTCACCCTAATCCTTACCCTCAACCTAACCCTAACCCTAACCCTCACACTAAAACTTACCCTCACCCTAACCCTAACACTACCCCTCAACCTAATCATAAACCTAACCCGAACCCTAACCCTCACCCTCAACCTCACTGTAACTCTAACTCTAACCCTAATCCTAACAATAACCCTAACCCTAACCCTAACTCTCAACCTCACCCTCAACTTACACTTCACCCTAACCCTAATCCTAACACTCACCCTCACACTAACCTTAACACTAACCCTAGCCCTAACCCTAACCCTGAACTTAACCCTAACCTTCCCCCAATCCTCAACCTAACCCTAACCCTAACCCTCACCCTAACACTAACCCTAAATTTAAACCTCTCCCTTACCTTAACCCTCACCCCAACACTTACCCTCACCCTTATGTTAACTCTAACCACAACCCTCAACCTCACCCTCAACCTCACCCTAACCCTAACCCTCACCCTAACTCTTACCTCACCCTAAACCTCACCCAAAACCTCACCCTAAACCTCACCCTCACCCTCACCATTACCGTAACTCTAAACCTACCCCTAACAATAACCATAACCCTAACCCTAAACCTAACCTTCACCCTCAACCTAACCCTAACCCTAAACCTAACCCTCACTGTAACCCTAACACAAAACCTCACCCTAACACTAACAATAACCCTAAACCTCACCCTAACCCTAACCCTAAACCTAAACCTCACCCTATCCCTATCCCTAATCCACAACTTCAACCTCACTGTAACCGTAACTCTAACCCTAACCCTAACAATAACCCTATCCCTAACCCTAACAGAAACCCTCACTGTAACCCTAAACCTAAAACTCACCTTAACCCTAACCATAACCTTAACCCTAACCCTCAACCTCATCCTCAGCCTCGCCCTCACCTTAAAGGTAACCCTAACCCTAACCCGAAAATAACCTTAAACATAACCCTAATCCTAACCCTCACCCTCACCCTAAACCTAACCCTCACCGTCACTGTAAACCTAAGCCTAAACCTCACCCTCACACTACCCTTAACCCTCACTTTCAACATCAACCTCAGCTTACCACTAAGCCTAAACTTAACCCTAACCCTAACCCTCAAACTCACCCTCACGCTAGCCCTAATCCTAACACTAACCCTAACCCTAACCGTCACCCTAACCGTCACCTTAACCCTAACCCTAACACTAGCCTTAACCGTAACCCTCACCTTAACCCTCACCCTAAACCTATCTCTAAAACTAAATCACACCCTCATCCTAACTCTAACACTAACCTTAAACCTCTTCCTAACTCTTAGCCTAAAACTCAACCTCACCCTCACCCTCACTGTAACCCTAACCCTAACCCTAACAATAACCCAAACTCTAACCCTAACCCTAACACTAACACTCTCCCTCACAGAAACCCTAACCCTGACACAAACCCTCACCCTACCCCTCACCCTAACCTTCCCCGTAACCCTAAGCCTCACCCTAACCCTCACCCTAAGCCTTACCCTTGCCCTCACCCTCACCCTAACTCTAACACTATCACTAACCCTCACCCTAACCCTCACCCTCACCCTCACCCTAACAATCATCCTAACCATAAACCTAACCCTAACCCTCACACTAAGCCTAACCCTCACCCTAACCCTAACCCTAACCCTAGCCCTCATCCTAACCCTCATCCAAAGCCGAAACCTAACCCTCAACCTAACCCTAACCCTAAACATTAACCTCACCCGCACAATAACCCTTACCCTAACCCTTACCCTCACCCAAATCATCACCCTAACACTAACCCTCATCCTCACCTTAAGCCTAACCCTAAACCTAACCCTAGCCCTCATCCTCACACTCACCCTCAGCTTAACACTAACCCTAAACTTAACCCTCACCGTAATCCTCGTTCTCACCCTCACCCTAACCCTAACGCGAACCCTCACACTAACCCTAACCCTCACCCTCACCTTCAGCCTAACAGTATCCCTAAACCTAATCCTAACCCTCACCCTCAGCCTAATCGTAACCCTAAACCTAACCCTAACTCTCCCGATAAACCTCATACTAAGATTAAGGCTAAACCTAACCTTCACTATCACCCTAACCCTCACCCTCACCTTCAGTCTAACAGTATCCCTTAACCTAATCCTAATCCTCACACTCACCCTCACACCTCACCCTCAGCCTAATACTCACACTCACACTAACCCTCACCCTAACCCTTACCCTCACCCTAACCCTCACCCTCAACCTCACCATAAACCTAACCCTAATCCTAACCCTAACCCTTAACCACACCGTCACCCTAAACCAAACCCTAAACCTAAGCCTCAGCCTCACACTCACCCTCACCCTCACCCTCACCCTCATCCTAACCCTCACCCTAACACTCACAATCACCCTAACACTCACAATCACCCTAACCCAAAACCTAACCCTCACCCTAAAACTCACCCTAACGTTCATGATAACCCTAACCCTCACTCTCACCCTAAACCTCACCCTAATGCTTATCCTCACCCTAACCCTAACCCTATCCGTCATCCTAACCCTCAGCCTAACCTTTACCCAAACCCCAACCCTAACCCTAAACGTCATACTCACCCTTAACCTCACCCTTAGCTTAACCCTAACCCTAACCCTGATCCTAACCCTCACCCTCACCCCTCACCCTCAGCCTAATCATCACCCTCACACTACTCCTCACCCTAACCCTTACCCTCACCCAAAACCTCACCCTCACCCTCAGCTTAACCCTAAACCTAATCCTAAACCTAACCCTCATCCTCACCCTCACACTAAACCTAACCCCAACCCTAAGCCTCACCCTCACTGTCACTCTAAACCTCACCTTAACCCTTACCCACAACCTAACCCGAACCCTAACCCTCACAATAAAACTTACACTTACCCTAACCGTAAAAATACCCCTCACACTCACCCTCATCCTAACGCTTAACCTTACCCTAATGTTAACCCTAACCCTAACCGTCAACCTCACTCTAAAACTCACCCTAACCCTAATCCTCGCCCTAACTCTTACCTCACCCTAAACATCACCCTATCCCTAACCCTAACCCTAAACCTCACCTTATACCTCACCCTCACCCTAACCCTAACCCTGGACCTAATCCTCACCCTAACCCTAAATGTAACCCTAACCCTCACAATAACCCTAACCCTCACCCTAACCTAAACCTACCCCTCACCCTAAGCCTCATCCTAAACCTACCCATAACCTTAACAATAACACTAACCCTAAACCTCACCCTAAAGCTAACACGAACCCTCACACTCATCCACGACCTCAACGTGACCGTAACCACATCAATAACCCTAACAATAACCATAACCCTTAACCTAATCCTAACCCTCACCCTCACCCTAAATCTAACTCTAACCCTAACACTCATCCTAACCGTAACCCTCACCATAACCTTAACACTATACTTAACCCTAAACCTCAACCTAACCCTCACCCTCACCCTAGCCCTCACCCTAACCCTAATCGTAAACCTAACCCTCACCCTAACCCTAACCCTCACCTTCACCAAACCCTCAGCCTAACCCTAAGCCTAAGCATAACCCTAACCCTAACCCCCACACTCACACTCACCCTAAAACTAATCCTAACCGTAACCCTAACCCTAAACCTAACCCTACCCCTCACCCTCACCTTCACCGTAACCATAACTTTAACCCTAACCCTAACAATAACCCTAAACCTAACACTAACCCTAACCCTGACCCTCACCCTCACCCTAGCCTTCACCCTAACCCTAACCCTAACCCTAACCCTCACCATCAACCTAACCGTAACCTTAACTCTAACCCTAACCCTAAGAATAACATTAACTCTAACCCTAACTCTAAGACAAACCCTAACCCTCACTCACAACGAAACCCTAACCCTAACTCTAACCCTCAACCTCACTGTAACCATAACCCTAAACCTCACCCTGAGCCTCACCCTCACCGTAAAGGTAACCCTAACCACAACCCTAACAATAACCCTAATCCTAACCCACACCCTCACACTAACCCTAATCCAAACCCTAACCCTCACCATCACTGTAAACCTAACCCTAAACCTCAACCTCACCTTAACCCTAACCCTCACCCTCAACATCAACCTCAGCCTAAAACTAATCCTAACCCTAACCCTCACCTTAAATCTCACCATATCCCTAACCCTAACATTAACCCTAAACCTAACCAAAACAATAACCGTAATCCTAACGCTAACCCAAACCCTCACCCTAACCATAACCCTAACACTCACTCTCACCCTAGGCTTCACCCTAACCCTAATCCTAACCCTAACCCTTACCCTAACAATCACCCTAACCCTAAACCTAACACTCACCCTAAATCTAAGCCTCACCCTCACCCACACCCTAGGCCAAATCCTAAGCCTAAGCCTAACCCAAACCCTAACCCTCAAACTCACCATCATCCTCACTCTCACCCTCAGCCTAACCCTAACCGTAACCCTAACCCTAACCCTAACTCTCACCATAAACCTCACACTAAGACTAAGGCTAACCCTAACCCTCACTATCACCCTAACCCTCACCCTTTTTTTACGCTCACCCTAACCCTAACCCTAACAATCACACTAAACCTAACCCTCACCGTAACCCTAACCCTACCCCTCAGCCTAACCCTCACCCTAAACCTTAGCCTCACCCTAACCCTCACCCTAAGCCTTAGCCTTGCCCTCACCCTCACCCTAATCCTAAGCCTATCACTAACCCTCATGCTAACCCTCACCCTAACCCTCACCTTAACCATCCACTTAACCATCACCCTAACTCTAAACCTAACCCTAACACTCACACAAAGCCTAACCCTCACCCTAGCCCTAAACCTAGCCCTCTTTGTAACCCTCATCCTAACCCTAAACCTAACCCTCAACCTAACATTAACCCTAAACCTCACGCTCACCCTAACACTCACCCTAACCCTCACCCTCACAATAAACATCACCCTAACACTAACCCTCACTGTAACATTAAGCCTAATCCTCACCCTAACCCTAGCCCTCATCCTCACCCTCACCCTCAGCTAAACACTGAACGTAACCCTAATCCTAACCATAACCGTCACCCTCACCCTCACGCTAACCCTAACCCTCACCATAACCATAACCCTCACACTCACACTCAGCCTAACAGTATCCCTAAACTTAATACTAACCGTCACCCTCACCCTCACCCTAAACCTAATCCTAACCCTCACCCTATACCTAATGCTAAACCTCAGCTTCACCCTAACGCTTACCCTCACACTAACCCTCACCCTAACTCTTACCCTCACCCTCACCCTCAGTCTAACCCTAACCCTAATCATAACCCTAACCCTCATCCTCACCCTAACCCTAAACCTAACCCTAAACCTAAGCCTCACCCTCACTGTCACCCTAAACCACACCTTAACCCTTACAATCAACCTAACCCTAACCCTCACACTAAAATTTACCCTCACCCTAACCCTAACAATACCCCTCACCATACCACTCACCCTAACCCTAATCCTAACCCTAACCCTCACCCTCACCCTAGGCCTCACCCTAACCCTAATCCTAACATTCAACTTCACACTAACTGTAACCCTAACCCTAACCATAACCCTAACCGTCAAAAGAACCCTAACCCTACCCCTCACCCTAAGCCTCATCCTAATCCTAACCATAACCTTAACCCTAAACCTCACCCTAACCCTAAACCTAAACCTCACCCTCACTGTAACCCTAACCCTAATCCTCACCCTAACCCTAACCCTAAATCTCACCCTAACCCTAAACCTAAATCTCACCCTAACCCTAACCCTAAATCTCACCCTAACCCTAACCCTAAACCTCACTCTCAACTTCCCCGTAACCGTAATTCTAAACCTAACACTAACAATAACCCTAACCCTAACCCGAAACCTAACCCAAACCCTAACGCTCACCCTCACCGCAACCCTAACCCTAACCCTAACCCTCACTCTCACTGTAAACCTAAACCTAAACCTCACCCTCACCCTAAACCTAACCCTCACACTCACCCTCAACCTCAGCCTAACACTAAGCCTAACCCTAACCCTAACAATCAAACTCACCGTCACCCTAGTCCTAATCCTAACCTTAAACTTTACCCTAACCCTATACCTCACCGTAACCCTCACCCTAACTCTAACACTAACACTAACCCTAACCCTAACCCTCACCCTAACACTATCTCTAACCTTAAACCTCACCCTCACCCTAACCCTAACCCTAACCCTAAACCTCTCCCTATGCCTTAGCCTAACCATCAACCTCACCCTCACCATAACCAAAACCATAACCCTAACAATAACCCTAACCCTAACCCTAACCCTAACCCTCTCCCTCATCGTAACCCTATCCCTAACCCAAACCCTCACCCTCACCCTAACACTCACCCTATCCCTAAACCTCACACTCACCCTAAATCTAACCCTCACACTCACCCTCACACTCCACCTAACCCTAACCCTAATCCTAATGCTAACCATCACCCTCACACACAACCTAACCCTATGCCTAAACTTAAACCTCACCCTAACACTAATACTAACGTAAATCGAAATCTACCCCTAACCCTCACACTAACCGTAAACCTCACCCTAACTCTACCCCTACCCCTCACCCTATGCCTCTTCCTAATCCTAACCCTAAACATAACCTTAAGAATAACCCTAACCCTAAAACTCACCCTAACCCTAACCCTAAATCTCACCCTCACTCTCACCATCATCATAGCAGTAACCGTAACCATAACTCTAACCCTAAAAATTACCCTAAACCTAACCCTAATCCTATACCTCACCCTCACCCTAAACCTAACCCAAACCCTCACCCTAACCCTAACCCTCATCCTAACCGTAACCCGAACCCTAACACTACCCCTCACCCTCACCCTAACCCAAACCTCACCCTAACCCTAACACTAACCCTCACCCTGAACCTAGCCCTCACCCTAAACTAATCGTAACCCTAACCCTCACTCTAACCCTAACCCTAACCCTAAATCTCACCCTAACGCTAATCCTAACCCTAACCCTCACCCTAACCCTCACCCTAACCCTGACCCTAACAATTACCCTCACGCTAGCCCTCACCCTAACCCTAACCCTAATCCTAACCCTCACCCTCACCCTAACCCTAAGCCTAACCCTCACCCTAACCCTAACCCTAACCCTAACCCTCAACCTCATCCTAAACCTAACCTTAACCGTAATCCTAACCCTCATGCTAACCCTCACACTAACCCTGAGGCTAACCCTAACCCTCACTCTCACCCTAACCCTCACCCTAAACCTTACCCTCACCCTAACCCTAACCCTAACCCTCACACTATACCTAACCTTCACCCTCACCCTAACCCTACCCCTCACCCTAATCCTCACCCTAACACTAACACTAAGCCTCTCCCTAAACCTCATCCTAACCCTAAACCTCACCCTAACCCTAACCCGAAACCTAACCCTAACCCTAACCCTCACGCTAACCCTCACCATAACCCTCACGATAACGCTAACACTCACTCTCACCCTAACACTCACCCTAACCTTAACCCTAACCCTCACCCTAACCCTAACCCTCACCCTAACACTTATCCTAATCCTAAACCTAACCCTAACCCTAACCCTCACCCTTACCCTCACACTCACCCTAAGGCTAACCCTAATCCTCACTCTCACCCGAACCCTCACCCTCACCTTAACACTAACATTAACCCTAACCCTAACCATCACAATAAACCTAAACCTCACCCTCACGCTAAACCTACCCTCACTGTAAACCTCACCCCAACCCTTAGCCTCACCCTAACCCACACCCTAACCCTCATCCTAACACTAAACCAAAACCTAATCCTCAACCTAATGCTCACCCTAACCGTAACCCTAACTTTAACCCTCACACTAACCATCACTCTAACCCTAAATCTAACCCTAACACTCACACTAACCCTAAACCTCACCCTAACCCTATCGCTACGCCTCATTCTAACCCTCATCCTAAACCTAACCCTAACCCTCACCCTAACCCTAACCCTAACCCTCACCCTAACCCTAAGCCTATGCCTCACCCTAACCCTAACCCTCACCCTCACCCTGGCCCTCACACTACCCCTAATCCTAACACTCACCTCACTCTACCCTTACCCTCACCCTAACCCTACCCCTAACCCTTACCCTAAACCTCACACTAAACCTAACCCTGACCATAACCCTAAACCTACCCCTCACCGTAACCCTCACCTTAACCCTAACCCTTACCCTCATCCTCACGCTAGCCCTCACCCAACCCCTAATCCTAACACTTACCCTCACCCTAACCCTAACACTCACCCTCACCCTATCCCTCACCCTAACTCTTATCCTCACCCTAACCCTAACCCTAACCCTGACCGTAACTCTCACACTAAACCTAACGCTAACCGGAACCCTCAATGTAACCTTAAACTTACCCCTAACCCTAACACTAACGCTGACCCTAACCCTCACAGTAACCCTAACCGTAACCCTCACCCTAACCCTCACCCTAAAACTAACACTCAACCCTCACCCTATCATTATGCCTACCGCTAACCCTCACACAAACCCTAACCCTCACCCTAATTCTAACCCTACCCTCACCCTAACCGAAACCCTAACCCTAACCCTAACTATCACCCTCAGCCTAACCCTAACGCTCACCCACACTGTAGCCCTCACTGTCACCCTAACACTCACCCTCAACCTATCACTCACCCTCACCCTAAATATCAACCTAACCCTAATCCTAACCCTCAACCTCACTCTCAGGCTATCCCTAAACCTAACCTTCACACTCAACCTCACCCTCACCCTCACCCTACCCTAACCTCAACCTCACCCTAGCCCTAACCCTAGCCCTCACCCTAACCCTCACACTAACACTCATGATAACCTTAAAACTCATTCTCACCCTAACCCTCATTATAACCTTTACAATCACCATAAACCTTACCCTCAGCCTAACCCTCACTGTAACCCTAACCTTAACCCTAAACCTCACCCTAACCCTCACCTTAACCATCACCCTAACCCTAACACTAACCCTCACCCTCATCCTAAACCTAAACCTAACCCTAACCCTAACCCTCACCCTCACCCTAAACCTAACCCTAATGCTCACACTAAACCTAACCCTCAATCTAACCCTAAAACTACCCCTCACACTTATCCTAACCGTAACCCTAAACATCACCCTAGCCTTCACCCTAACCCTAATCCTAACACTCACCCTCAACCTAACCCTAAACCTAACCCTAACCCTAAACCACAACCGCACCCTAATCCTCAACCTAACAATAACCCTCACCATAACCCTTCCCCTAAACCTAACCATAAACCTCAAGCTAACCCTCAAGCTAACAATAACCCTAATCCTAGCCCTCACCCTCACCCTAAACTTCACCCTCAAACGTGGCCTCAACCTAACCTTCACCCTAACCCTAACCCTAACCCTAACCCTCACCCTCACCATCACCCTCAACCTAAACCTAAACCTAACTCTAATCCTAACACTAACCATAACCCTCACCCTCACTCTAACCATAACCCTAACCCTCACCCTAATGCTAATCCTCACCCTCACCTTCACCCTCAGCCTAACCAAACCCCTAACACTAACACTAACCGTAAACCTCACCCTCACCCTAACACTAATCATAACACTCACCCTCACCCTAACCCTCACACTAAACCTTACCCTCACCCTAACCCTAACCCTAAACTTCAATCTAAACCTAACCCTAATCCTACCCCTCACCCTAACCCTAACCCTAATCCTAACCCTCTCCCTAAACCTAACCCTAACCTTCACCCTCACCGTAACATTCACCGTTACCCTAACACTCACCCTACCCGTAACCCTCACCCACACCTTAACCCTCACACTAACCCTAGCCCTCATCACCCTAACCCTAACCCTTACCCTAACCCTCAGCCTAACCCTAACCTTACCTAACCGAAACCCTCACCCTCACCCTCACGCTCACCCTAACCCTCACACTCACCCTAACCCGCACCCTAACCCTAAACCTAATGCTAACTGTCACCCTCACCTTCATCCTCAGCCTAACCCTAACCCTAACACTAATCCGAACCCTCACCCTCACCCTCAGCCTAACCCTAACCCTTAAACTAACCCTCATCTTAACACTTACCCTCACTATAACCCTCACCCTCAACCTCACACTCACCCTCAGCCTAACCCTAAACCTAATCCTAACACTAACCCTAACCCTAACCCTCAACCTAAACCTAACACTAAACCTCACACTCACACTCACCCTCACCCTAACCCTAACCCTCACCCTCACCCTAACCCTAACCCAAAACCTATCCGTCACTCTGAGCCTAAACCTACACTAAACCTTACCCTCAACCTAGCCCTAACCCTAACCCTAACCATCATGCTAAAACTAACACTCACCTTAACCCTAATCCTACACCTCACAGTAAACCTCACCCTAACCCTAACAGTAACCCTAAACCTAGCCCTCACCCTACCCCTAATCCTAACATTCTTGCTCACCCTAACCCTAACCCTCACCCTAACCCTAAACCACTCACCCTAACCATATCCCTAACCCTAAACTTAAACCTTACCCTCAGTCTCATGCTCACCCTAAGCCTCACCCTCACACTCACCCTAACCATAAACCTAACACTATCCCCCAAGCTAACCTTAACCCTAACCCTAATCCAAACCCTAACCCTCAACCTCACCCTCATTGTCACCCTAACACTAACTCTTACCCAAACACTAACCCTCACCCTAACCCTAATCCTAACCCTCACCCTCACCCTAAACCTCATCCTAACCCTAAACCTCACCCTAACCCTTACCCTCCAGCTTACCTGCAACGTAAACATAACCTGAAACCTAACCCTAACACTAACCCTCATGCTAACCCTCACCCTAACACTCAAGATAACGCTAACACTCACTCACACCCTAACACTCACCCTAACCCTAACCCTCAACATAACACTCACCCCCATCCTAAACCCAACCCTAACCCTAACACTCACCCTTATCCTCACACTCACCTAAGGCTAATTCTAATCCTCACTCTCACCCTATCCCTCACCCTAACCCATACCCTCACCATAACACTAACACTAACCCTAACCCTAACCATCACACTAAACCTAGCCCTCACCCTCACCCTAAACATACCCTCACCATAAACATCACTCTAACCCTTAGCCTCAACCTAACACTCAGCCTAAGCCTTAGCCTCACCCTAACCCTCATCCAAACCCTAAGCCTAACCCTAATCCTCAACCTAATGCTCACCCTAACCGTAACCCTAACCTTAACACTCACCCTAATCATCACCATAACCCTAAATCTTACCCTAACCCTCACACTAACCCTAAACCTCACCCTAACACTATCCCTACCCCTCATTCTAACCCTCATCCTAAACCTAACCCTAACCCTCACCCTAACCCTAAACCTAACCCTCACCCTAACCCTAACCCTACCCCGCACCCTAACCCTAACCCTACCCCTCACCCTAACCCTAACCCTACCCCTCACCCTAACCCTAACCCTAACCCTCACCCTGACCCTGGCCCTCACACTACCCCTAATCCTAACACTCACCCTCACTCTAACCCTTACCCTCACCCAAACCCTAACCCTAACTCTACCCATAAACCTCACAATAAACCTATCCTTCACCCTAAACCTAAGCCTAAGCCTCACCCTAACCCTAACATTAACGCTAACGCTTACCCTCACCCTCACGCTAGCCCTCACTCAACCCCTAATCCTAACACTTACCCTCACCCTAACTCTAACCCTCACCCTCACCATAACCCTCACACTAACTATTATCCTCAACCTAACCCTACCCCTAACCCTGACCCTAACTCTCACACTAACCCTAACTCGAACACGAACCCTAACCTTAAACTTACCCTGAACCCTAACACTAACCCTGACCCTAAGCCTCACCCTAACCCTAACATTAACGCTAACGCTTACCCTCACCCTCACCTTAAACCCTAACCTTAAACTTACTTCGAACCCTAACACTAACCCTGACCCTAACCCTCACAGTAAACCAAACCCTAACCCTCACACTAAACCTAACCCTACCTCTCACTCTAACCCTCACCCTAACCCTAACCCTAAACCTAACCATCAACATAACACTAACCGTAACCCTCACCCTCAGCATAACCCTCACTGTCACCCTAACAGTCTCCCTAACCCTAACCCTCACCCACAACTTAACCCTCACCCTAAACATCACCCTAACTCTAACCCTCATCCTAACCCTAACCCTTACCAAACCGACACCCTCACCCTTACCCTCACTCTATCCCTAACCCTAAACAAACTACCTAACCCTTACCTACATAAACCCTCACCCTCACCCTCACCCACACCCTAACCCTCGCCCTCACGCAAGCCCTCCTCCTAGCCGTAATACAAAACATAACCCTCACCCTCACCCTCACCCCTCACTCTAAACCTAACCCTAACCCTCACCCTCACCCTAACCTGACCATTAACCTCAACCTCAACCTAAGCCTAATTCTATCCCTAACCCTCACACTAACCCTAACCCTCAACATAACCCTAACCCTACCCCTCACCCTAACACTCACCCTAACCCTCTCACCCTAACCCTAAACCTAACCCCCACCCTCAACCTAACACTCACTGTCACCCTATCCTTCACCCTAAACCTAACCCTCAGCCTCACCCTAACCGTAAGCCTAACCCTAACCCTAAGCCTAACCCTCACGCTCACCCAAACCCTCACCCTAAACCTTACCCTCACCCTCACCCTAAAGCAAACCCTAACCATAAGCCTCACAGTAAACCTAACCCTCACCTAACCCTAAACCTCAACTTCATCCTAACACTAAACCTAAACCTAACACACATCCTAACCCTAACCCTAAACCTCACCCTAACCATTACCCTCACCCTGACCCTTAACATACACCTCACACTAACCCTCACCCTAACCCTCATCCTAACCCTAAACCACAGCCTCACCCTCACCCTCAGACTAACCTTAACGCTAACTCTTACCCTCAACCTCACCTCTTATATTCACACTCACCATATCCCTAATGTTAAACCGAACACTCACCCTCACCCTAACCCTCACCCTCACCATAACCCTAACCCTCACCCTCACCCTAACCCTAAACCTAACCCACAACCTAACCCTAACCCTAACCCTCACCCTATCCCTAAAAATCACCCTAACCCTAACATTAACCCTCACCGTCAACCTCACCCTAACACAAACACCTTAACCCTCACCCTAACACTAATGCTAACCCTAAACCTCACCCTCAACCTAAACCTCACCCTAACACTTACCCTCACCCTAAATCTAACGCTAAACCTAACCCTAATTCTCACACTTACCCTAACCCTAACCCTAACCCTAACCCTCACCCTAACCCTCACCCTCACCTAACCCTAACCCACACTCCCACCCTCACCCTCACCCTAATCCTTACTCTCACCCTAACCCTCACCCTAACCCTCACTCTAACTCTCACCCTAACCCTAAACTTAAACCTCACCCTAACCCTCACACTAGCGCTAACCCTAACCCTAACCCTCACTGGAACGCTAAACCTAACCCTAAACCTAACACTTACACTAACCCTCACCGTCATCCTAACCGTCACCCTAACCCTAACCCTAACCCTCACACACATACTTACCTTCACTCTCACTTGAACCCTCACCCTCACCCTAAACCTCAACCTCACCCTAAACTTCACACTAACACTAAACCTCGCCCTCACCCTAAAACTCACCCTTACCCTAACACTCACCCTAAACCTAACCCTAATCCTAAACCTAAGCCTCCCCCTCATCCTCACCCTAACCCTAAACCTAATTCTAACCATCAGACAACTATCACCTTAACCCTAACCCAAACTCTAAACCTTAGCCTAAAACTAACTCTCATCCTATCCCTAATCCTAACCCTCACACTCAACTAACCCTAACCTTCACTGTAACCCTTACCCTCACCCTAAACCTAATGCTAACCTTAACCCTCACCCTCACCGTAACCATTATCCTCACACTAACCCTAGCCCTATCTCTAACCCTAATCCTCAAAATAACCCTACCCCTCACCATAGCCCTAACCCTACACCTCACCCTAACCCTCACCCTAACCCTAACCCTCACCCTAACCATCAACCTCACACTAATCCTCACTGGCACCCAACCCTCACCCTAAACCTAACCCTCAACCACACCTTAACTAGAACCCTCACCCGAACCCTCACCATCACCCAAACCGAACCCTCACCCTAAAGATCACCCTAACCTTAACCCTCACCCTAACACTAAGCCTAACCCTCATCCTAACCCTCACCCTCACCCTAACTCTCACCTTCAACCTAATCCTCACACTAACCCTAACCCTCACCCTAACCCTAACCCTCACCCAACCCTAGCCCTCACCCGAACGCTAACCCTAACCCTCAATCTCACCCTTACCCTCACCCTAACCCTTACTCTCACCCTAACCCTAACCCTAAACCTCTCTCTAATTCTTACCCTAACCCGAAAAGTAACCCTCACCCTAACGCTAAACCTAAACCTCAACCTAACGCTAACCCTAACCCTAACCCTCACGGGAATGCTAAAAGTAATGCTAAACCTAACACTTACACTAACCTTCACCGTCACCCTAACCGTCACCCTAACTCTAACCCTCACACACACCCTTACCTTCACACTCAACTAAACACTCACCCTCACCCTAAACCTCAACGACACCCTAAACTTCACACTAACACTAAACCTCACCCTAACCCTCACCCTCACCCTAAAACTCACCCTTACCCTCACCCTCACCCTAAGCTTAACCCTAAACCTAACCCTAATCCTAAACCTAAGCCTCACCATTACCCTCACCCTAACCTTAAACCTAATCCTAATCCTCAGCCTCACCCTCACCTTAACCCTAACCCTAACCCTTAGCCTAACCCTAACACTCACCCTAACCCTAATCCTAACCCTCACACTCACCCTAACCCTAAACCTAAATGTAACCCTCACCCTCACCCTAAACCTAACACTAACCCTAACCCTCACCCTCATCCTAACCCTCACCCTAAGCATTACTCTCACACTAACCCTAACCCTAACTCTAACACTAACCCTCACAATAACCCTAACCCTCACCATAACCCTAACCCTACACCTCACCCTAACCCTCACCCTAAACCTAACCCTCACTCTAACACTAACCCTAACCCTCAACCTCACATTAATCCTCACTGTCACCCTAACCCTCACCCTAAACCTAACCCTCACCAACACCCTAACCCATACCCTCACCCTCACCTTCACACTCACCCAACCCTCCCCCTCACCCTAAACATCACATAACCTTAACCCTCACACTAACCCTAATCCTAACCCTCACCCTAACCCTCACCCACACCCTAACCCTCACCTTCTTCCTAATCCTCACCCTATCCCTAACCCTAAGCAAACTACCTAACCCTTACCTACCTAAAGCCTCATCCTCACCCTCACCCACACCATAACCCTCGCCATCCTCCTAACCGTAATACTAACTGTAAACCTCATTCTCACCCTCACCCCTCACTCTAAAGCTAACCCTAACCCTAACCCTCACCCTCAACCTAACCTGACCCTTAACCTCAACCTCAACCTAAGCCTAATTCTAATACTAACCCTCACACTAACCCTAACCCTCAAAATAACCCTAACGCTTCCCCTCACCCTAACTCTCACAATAACCCTAAACCTAACCCCCACCCTCACGCTAACACTCACTGTCACCCTATCCTTCAGCCTAAACCTAACCCTCAGCCTCACCTTAACGTAAGCCTAACCCTAACCCAAACCCTAACCCTCACTCTCACACTAACACTCACCCTAAAACTTACCCTCACCCTCACCCTAAAGCTAACCCTAAACATAACCCTCACACTAAACCTAACCCTCACCTAACCCTAACACTCACCCTCATCCTAACCCTAACCCTAAACCAAACACACACCCTAACCTTACCCTAACCCTAAACCTGACCCTAACCCTAATGCTCACCGTGACCCTAAACATACACCTCACACTAACCCTCACCCTAACCGTCACCCTAAACCTAAACCTCAGCCTCACCCTCACCCTCAGACTAACCTTAACGCTAAGACTTACCCTCACCCTCACCTCTTACACTCACACTCACTATATCCCTAATGCTAAACCTAACACTCACCCTCACCCTAACCCTCAACCTAATCCTCACCCTAACCCTAACCCTAACCCTCACCCTAGCGCTAACACTAACCCTAACCCTCACTGGAACGCTAAACCTAACCCTAAACCTAACACTTAAACTAACCCCCACCTCATCCTATCCGTCACCCTAACCCTAACCCTCACACACACCCTTAACTTCACCCTCACCCGAACCCTCACCCACACCCTAAACCTCAACCTCACCCTAAACTTCACACTAACACTAAACCTCACCTTAAACCTCACCCTCACCTTCACCCTAAAACTCACCCTTACCCTCAAATTCACCCCAAGCTTAACCCTAAACCTAACCCTAATCCTAAAACTAAGCCTCACCATTACCCTCACCCTAACCCTAAACCTAAACTTAACCCTCAGCCTCACCCTCACCTTAACCCTAACCCGAAGGTTAAACCTTAGCCTAAACCTAACCCTCACCCTATCCCTAATCCTAACCCTCATACTCACCCTAACCCTAACCCTAACCTTAACCCTAACCCTCACCCTAAATCTAACACTAACCCTAATGCTCACCCTCATCCTAACTCTCACCCTAACCATTACCCTCAAACTAACCCTAACCCTCACCCACACCCTCACCTTCACCTTCACCCGAACCTGAACCCTCACCCTAAATTTCAAACGCACCCTAAACTTCACACTAAACCTAAACCTCACCCTAACCCTACCCCTCGCCCTGAACCTCACCCTATAACTCACCCTTACCCTCACCCTCACTCTAAGCCTAACCCTAAAACTAACCCTAATCCTAAACCTAAGCCTCACCATCACCCTCACCCTAACCCTAACCCTAATCCTAAAACTCAGCCTCATGCTCACATAAACCCTAAACCTAACCCTAAAACTTAGCCTAACCCTAAGCCTCACCCTAACCCTAATCGTAACCCTCAAGCTCACCCTAACCCTAACCCTAACCGTAACCCTCACCCTCACCCTAAACCTAACGCTAACCCTAACCCTCACCCTCACCCTAACCATCACCCTAACCCTTATCCTCACACTAACCCTAACCCTAACTCTAACCCTAACCATCACACTAACCCTAACACACACCATAACCCTAAACCTACCGCTCACCCTAACACTCACCCTAACACTAACCCTCACCCTAACCCTAAACCTAACCCCCACCCTCGCCCTAACACTCACTATCACCCTAATGCTCACCCTAAACCTAACCCTCACCCACCAGCTAACTTTCACCCTCACCCTCACCCAACCCTCACCCTCAACCTAAACATCACCCCAAACTTAACAATCACCCTAACCCTATTCCTAACCCTCACCCTAACCCTCACCTTCACCCTAACCCTCAACATGACCCTAATCCTCACCCTATCCGTAACCCTAACACTTACCTAACGAAACCCTCACCCTCACCCTCACCCTAACCCTAGCCCACACGCAAGCCCTCACCCTAACCCTAATCCTACCCATAACCCTCACCCTCACACTAACGCTCACCCTAACCCTAACCCTAACCGTCAGCCTCACCTAATACATTACCCTAACCCTGACCCTAACCCTCACACTAACACTCACCACAACACTCACACTCACCATAATCCTCACGCTCACCCTAACCCACAACCTAACCCTTACACTTACCCTAACCGTACACCTAGCCCTCACTCTAACCCTCATACTAACCCTAAACCTAACCCTAACCCTCACCCTAGAACTCACCCTAAACCTAATCCTAACCCTAACCCTCACACTAATCCTTATGCTCACACTAACCCTAACCATCAACCTCAAACTAACCCTCACCCTAATCTTCACCCTAACCCTAACCCTAACCCTCAAGCTAGCCCTCACCATAACCCTCACCCTAACCATCACCCTCACCCTAACCTTCACCCTCACCCTAACCCTCACCCTCACCCTAACCCTCACCCTCACCCTAATCCTCAACTTCACGCTAATCCTCACCCTATCGTAACCCTAACACTTACCTACCAAAACCCTCAGCCTCACCCTCACCCTCACCCTAATCCTCGACATCATGAAAGCCCTCACCCTAACCCTAATCCTGACCATAACCCTCAACCTCACCCTCACCCTCACCTTAACCGTCGCCCTCACACAAGCCCTTACCCCAAACCTAACCCTCACCCTAACCCTAATCATAACCCTCACTTTAACCCTCACCCTAAACCTAATCCTAACACTAACCCTGACCCAGACCTTCAACCTCACCCTAACCCTCACCCTAATCCTTACCCTCACCCTAACCCTAAACCTATCCCTCATCCTAGACCTAACCCTAACCCTCACACTAACAGTAACCCTAACCCTAAACCTCACCCTCACCGTAACCCTAACCCTCACCCTAACCCTAGACCTCACCTTAACCCTAATTCTAACCCTAAACCTCAGCCTCACCCTAACACTCATCCTAACCCTAATCCTCACCCTCACCCTAACCCTCAACCTCACCCTAACCTAACCCTAACTATAACCCTAACCCTCACCCTAAACCTAATACTAACCCTAACCCTCACCCTCATCCTAACCCTCACCCTAACCATTACCCTCACACTAACCCTAACCCTAATTCTAACCCTAACCCTCACAATAACCCTAACCCTAACCATAACCCTAAACCCACAACTCACCCTAACCCTAACCCTCACCCTAACCCTATCCCTAACCCTCAACCTCACACTAATACTCACTTTCACCCTAACCCTCACCCTAAACCTTACCCTCACCCTAACCCTAATCCTAACCTTCACCCTATCCCTCACCTTCACCCTAACCCTCAACTTCACCCTAAACCTCACCCTATCCTTAACCCTAACCAAACTACCTAACCCTTACCTACCTAAACCCTCACCTTCACACTCACCCACACCCTAACCCTCGCCCTCATGCAAGCCCTCCACCTAACCATAATATTAACCGTAACCCTCATCCTAACCCTCACCCCTCACCGTAAACCTAACCTTAACCCTCACCCTAACCCTAACCTGACCCTTACCATCAACCTCAACCTAAGCCTAATTCTAACCCTAACCCTCAAACTAACCCTAACCCTCACCATAACCCTAAACCTAGCCCTCAACCTAACACTCACCCTAAACCTAACCCTCACCCTAAACCTAAACCTAACCCCCACCCTCACGCTAACACTCACTGTCACCCTATCCTTCAGCCTAAACCTAACCCTCAGCCTCACCCTAACCGTAAGCCTAACCCTAACCCTAACCCTAAACCTCACACCCACCCTAACACTCATGCCAAACCTTACCCTCCCCCTCCCCCTAACGCTAACCCTAACCATAACCCTCACAGTAAACCTAACCCTCACCTAACCCTAAACCTAACCCTCATCCTAACCCTATCCCTAAACCTAACACACACCCTAACCCTAACGCTAACCATAAACCTCAACCTAACCCTAACCCTCACACTGACCCTCAACATACACCTCACACTAAACCTCACCCTAACCCTCACCCTAACCCTAATCCTCAGCCTCACCCTCACCCTCGGAATAACCTTAAAGCTAACTCTTACCATCACCCTCACCTCTTACACTCACACTCACCATATACCTTATGCTAAGCCTAACACTCACCCTCACCCTAACCCTCAACCTAACCCTCACCCTCACCCTAACCCTAATCCTCACCCTCACCCTAATCTTAAACCTAAACCTCACCATAACCCTAACCCTAACCCTCACCCTATCCCTAAACCTCACCCTAACCCTAACACTAACCCTCACCCTAACCCAAACCCTAACTTTCACCTTAACCCTCGCCCTAACACTAACGCTAACCCTACACCTCACCCTCAACCTAAACCTCACCCTAACCCTTACCCTCAACCTAAATCTAACGCTAAACCTAACCCTAACCCTCACACTTAACCTAACCCTAACCCTAAACCTAACCCTCACCCTAACCCTCACCCTCACCCAACCCTAGCCCTCAGGCGAACGCTAACCCTAACCCTCACTCTCACCCTCACCCTCACCCTAATCCTTACTCTCACCATAACTCTACCCCTAACCCTCACTCTAACACTCACCCTAACCCTAAACGTAACCCTCATCCTAACCCTAACCCTCACCCTCACCCTAACAATAAACCTAACCCTAACCCTCACTGGAATGCTAAACCTAACCCTAAACCTAACACTTACACTAACCCTCACCGTCACCCTAACCGTCACCCTAACCCTAACCCTTACACACACCCTTACCTTCACCCTCACGCGAACCCTCACCCTCACCCTAAACCTCAACCTCACCCTAATCTTCACACTAACACTAAACCTCACCCTAACCCTCACCCTCACCCTCACTCTAAAACTCACCCTTACCCTCAAACTCAACCTAAGCATAACCCTAAACCTAACTCTAATCCTAAACCTAAGCCTCACCATCACCCTCACCCTAAGCCTAAACCTAATCCTAACCCTCAGCCTCATCCTCACCTTAACCCTAACCCAAACTCTAAACGTTAGCCTAATCCTAACCGTCACCATATCCCTAATCCTAACCCTCACACTCACCCTAACCATAACCTCACCCTAAATCTAATGCTAACCTTAACCATCACCCTCACCCTAACCGTTATCCTCACACTAACCCTAACCCTAAATCTAACCCTAACCCTCACAATAACCCTAACCCTCACTATAACCCTAACCCTACAACTCACCTTAACCCTCACCCTAACCCTAACCCTCACTCTAACCCTCACCTTAAACCAAACCCTAACCCTCAACCTCACACTAATCCTCACTGGCACCCAACCCTCACCCTAAACCTAACCCTCACCCACAACTTAACCCGAACCCTCACCCGAACCCGAACCCTCACCCAACCCTCACCCTCACCCTAAACATCACCCTAACCTTAACCCTCACCCTACACCTAATCTTAACCCTCATAGTAATCCTCACCATCACCCTAACCCTCACCTTCAACCTAATCCTCACACTAACCCTAACCGTCACCCTTAACCTAAACCTACCCCTCACACTAAAGCTAACCCTAATCCTCACCCTAACCCTAACGCTAACCCTAACCCTCACCCTAACCCTAACCCTCAGGTTCAAGCTCAACCTGTCTAACCCCAACCCTAATCCTAATCCTAACCCTAAACCACACCCTCACCCTCATCCTAACTATAACCCTAACCCTAACCCTAACACTCACGCTCACATTAACCTCACCCTCACCCTCACCCTTACCCTCACCCTCACCTTAACACTCACGATAACCCTAACCCTCACTCTCACCCAAAACCTCACCCTAACAATTACCCTCACCCTAACTCTAACCCTAACCCTAACCCTCACACTAAACCTAGCTCTCACCCTAACCCTAGCGATACCACTCACACTAACCCTCACCCTAACCCTAACCCTAACACTCACCCTAAACCTAATGCTAACCCTAACCCTCAACATCACCCTAGCTCTCAATCTTATCCTAACCCTAAGCCTAAATTTCACACTCAAACAAACCCTCAGACTAACCCTAACCCTCAACCTAACCGTAACCCTCACCCTCACTCTCACCCTCACCTTCAGCCTAACCCTAACCCTAACTCTATTACTAACCCTAACCCTCAACCTCACCCACACCCTCACCCTCACCCTACACCTAACCCTCACCCTAAACCTATCCCTCACCCTAATCTTAACCCTAACACTCACCCTCACCCTCACCCTAACCCTAAACCTAACCCTCAGCCTGACCCTAACCGTAAGCCTAACCCAACCCCTAACCCTAACCCTCACTCTCACCATAACCCTCACCCTAAACATTACCTTAAACTTCACCCTAAATCTAACCCTAACCATAACCCTCACACTAAACCTACACCTCACCCTAACCCAAAACCTAGCCCTCACCCTCACTCTAAACCTCACCCTCATTATAACCCTGACCCTAAAACTAACTCACCCTAACCCTAACCCTAACCCTAAACCTCACCCTAACCCTAACCCTCACCCTAACCCTCACCCTCACCCTAACCCTCAACCTCAGCCTAACACTAAGCCTAAGCCTAACCCTCACTCGAACCCTCACACTCACACTCACCATAACTCTAATCCTAAACTTAACACTATTCTTAACCTCAACCTAAGCCTCACCCTCACCCTAACCCTAACCCAAATCCTCACACTAACCCTCACCCTAACCCTAACTCTAACCTTAATGCTCACCCTCACCCTAACCCTAACTCTAACCCTAAAACTCACCCTAACCCTAACCTTCACCCTCACCCTCAACCTCACCGTAAATCTAGCCCTAAACCTAACAATAATACTAACCCTAAACCTAACCCTAACCCTAACCCTCACCCTCAGCCTCACCCTCACAACACACTTATCCCTAACCCTAACACTAACAATAACCCTAATCCTAAGCCTAACCCTAACCCTAATTCTAATCCTCACCTCCACAGTCACCCTCAGCCTAACCCTAAACCAAACCCTAACCCTAACACTAACCCTAAACCAAAACCTAACCCTAAATCTAACCCTAAACCTAACCCTAATCCTCAGCCTCACCTGCACCCTAACCCAAACTCTAACCCTAACCTTCACCCTAACTCTAAGCGTAATCCTAACCCTAACCCTAAGCCTCACACTTACCCTCACCCTAACCCTAATCCTAAACCTAACCCTATCCCTAACCCTAACATTCACCCTATCCCTCACCCTAGCCCTCACCCTAACCCTAACCCTAAACCTCATCCTAAACCTGACACTAACCATATCCGTAACCCTCATCTTAACCCAAAACCTAACCCTCACCCTCATGCTCAGCCTAAGCCTAAGCGTAAGCCTAACCCTAACCCTCATCCTAACCCTAACACTAACCCTAACCCTAACCCTAAATCTCACCCTCAACCTAACCCTAACTCTAACCCTAACCCTAACAATAACCCTAACCCTCACCCTAACCATAATCCTCACCCTAAAGCTAAACCTCACCCTAAAACTTACCCTCACGCTACCACTAACACTAACCCTAACACTAACCCTCATACTAACACTAACCATAACCTCAGTCTAATACTAAACCTAACCCTCAACCTAAACCTAACACTCACGCTCAATGTAACCCTCACTATAACCCTAACCCGAACCATCACCCTAACCCTAATCCTCACCAACACCCTCACCCTCAGCTTAAACCTAAGCTTAACCCTAAACCTCACCCTAACCCTCCCCCTAACCCTAACCCTAACACTAAACCTCACCCTCTGCCTAACAATAACCCTAACCCTAAACCTCAACCTAACCATAAACTTCACCCTCACCCTCAACCTCACCGTAACTCTAACCCTAACCCTAAAAATAACACTAGCCCTAACCCTAACCCTAACCGTAACCCTCAGCCTCACCCTCACGGCAAACTAAACCATAACCAAACACTAACAATAACACTAACCCTAAGCCTAACCCTATCCCTAACCCTAATCCTAACCCCCACCCTCACCCTCAGCCTAACCCTAAGCCTAACCCTAACCCTAACCCTAACCCTCTCCGTAACCCTAACCCTAACCCTAAAACAAACCCTAACCCTAAACCTAGCCCTAAATGTAACCCTAAACCCAAACCTAATCCTCAGGCTCACTCTCACCCTAACCCAAACCCTAATGTTAACAGTCAGGCTAACTCTCAGTCTTACCCTAAACCTAAACCTAATCCTCACACTCACTCACACCCTAACCCTAATCCTAAACCTAACCCTATCCCTAACCCTAACCCTCACCCTAACCCTCACCCTAGCCATCACCCTAACCCTAATCCTAATCCTAAACCTCATGCTAACCCTGACCCTAACCCGAACCCAAACCCTAAGCCTAACCCTAAACCTAATCCTCACCGTCAGGCTCCACCTAAGTCTAAGCGTAAGCCTAAGCCTAAGCCTAACTCTCCCTAACCCTAAACATAACCCTAAACCTAACTCTAAACCTCACCCTAACCCTAAGTCTAACCCTAACCCTAACCCTAAAAATAACCCTAAACCTCACACTAACCATAATGCTCACCGTAACCCTAACCCTCAACCTAACACTTACCCTCCCCCTAACACTAACCCTAACCCTAACACTAACCCTCACACTAACCCTAACCCTCACCATAATCCTAAACCTCACCCTAACACTAACCCCAACCCTCACCCTCACCCTAGCCCTCTCCTTAACCCTTATTCTAAACCTTACCCTCACCCTAAGCCTAACCCTCATCCTCACCCTCAACCTCACACTCACCCTAAACCTAATCCTCAATTTAACCCTCATCCTAAGCCTAACCCTAACCCTTACCCTAGCCCTAAACCTAACCCTAACCCTCACACTTATCTTAAGCCTCACCCTCAGCCTAAACCTCACCTTTACCCTTACCATCATCCTCAGACTAACCCTCACCCTAATCCTAAACCTCATCCTAACCGTCACCTTAACCGTAAACCTAAGCATCACACTATCCCTAACTTTCACCCTCAACCTCACGTTCAGCCTAACCCTAAGCCTAAGCCTAAACCTTCCCCTAACCCTCCCACTCACCCTAGCACTCACCCTAACCATAATCCTAACCCTAAACCTCATCCTAACCCTCACCCTAATCCTAACTCTGTCACCATAACCCTAATCCTCACCCCCATCCTCACCCTCAGCCTAACCCTAAGCCTAAGCCTAAGCCTCACCCTAACCCTCACCCTCACCCTCACCCTAACCCTAGTCCTAAACCTAACCCTATCTATAAACCTCAACATAACCCTCACCCACACCCTAACCTTAACGCTAACCCTAACACTAAACTTCACCCTAACCCTCCCCTAAGCATAACTCTAACCCTAAACCTCAACCTCACCCTCACCCTAACCTTAACACTAACCCTAAACCTCACCCAAACCCTAACACTCACCCTCGCCCTCAACCTCCCCATAACTCTAAACCTAACCCTAACAATAACACTAACCCTAACCCTAACCATAACCCTAACCCTCACCCTCAGCCTCAGCCTCACCACAAACTAATCCCTAACCATAACACTAACAATAAACCTAACCCTAAGCCTAACCCTAACCCTAACTCTAATCCTCACCCCACTCTCACCCTCAGCCTAACCCAAAGCCTAAGCCTAACCCTAACCATAACCCTCACTGTAACCCTAACCCTAACCCTAACACTAACCCTAACCCTCAACCTAACCCTACATCTAAACCTAATACTCAGCCTCACCTTTACCCTAACCCTAACCCTCACCATAACTCTCAGCCTAACAATATCCTTAACCCTAACCCTCACACTCACCGTCACCCTAACCCTAATCCTCAAACTAACCCTATCCTTAATGCTAACCCTCACCCTCACTGTAACCCTTACCCTAACCCTCACCCTAAACATAAAATTAACCCGAATCCTAAATCTCACCCTAACCCTAACCCTAACCCTCACCCTAACCCTAGCCCTAAACCTCACCCTCACCTAACCCTAACCTAATCCTAACACTAACACTAACACTAACTCTAAACCTAACCCTAAATCTAATCCTAAACCTAACCCTAATCCTCAGCCTCACCTGCACCCTAACCCAAACTCTAACCCTAAACATCACCCTAACTCTAAGCCTAATCCTAATCCTAACCCTAACCCTCACCCTCATCCTAGCCCTCAACCTCACCCTAACCCTAACCCTAAACCTCATCCAAAACCTGACACTAAACACAACCCTAACCCTCACCGTAACCCGAACCCTAAACCTAACCTTCATTCTCAGCCTAAGCCTAAGCCTAAGCCTAACCCTAACCCTAACCCTCACCCTAACGTTAACACTAACCCTAACTCTAAGCCTAAATCTCACCCTCACCCTAACCCTAACGTGAACTATCATCCTAACCTTAATTCTCACCCACACCCTCACCCTCAGCCTAACCCTAAGCCTAACCCTAAACTTCACACTAACCCTCCTCCTAACCCTAACTCTAACCCTAAACCTCAACCTCTCCCTAACAATAACCCTAACCCTAAACCTCACCCTTACCCTAACCTTCACTCTCACCCTCAACCTCACCGTAACTCTAAGCCTAACCGTAACAATAACACTAGCCCTAACACTTACCCTAACCCTAACCCTCAGCCTCACCCTCCCGGCAATCTTAACCATAATCATAACACTTACAATAACTTTAACCCTAAACCTAACCCTATACCTAACCCTAATCCTAAACCCCACCCTCAACCTCAGCCTAACCCTCACCCTAACCCTAACGTGAACCATCACCCTAAACTTAATTCTCACCCACACCCTCACCCTCACCCTATCACTAAGCCTAACCCTAAACCTCACCCTAACCCTCCCCCTAACCCTATCTCTAACACTAAACCTCAACCTCTCCCTAACAATGACCCTAACCCTAAACCTTACCCTTACCCTAACCTTCACTCTCACCCTCAACCTCACCGTAACTCTAACCCTAACCCTAACAATAACACTAACACTAACACTTACCCTAACCCTCACCCTCAGCCTCACCCTCACGGCAACAATAACCATAACCATAACACTTACAATAACCCTAACCATAAGCCTAACCCTATACCTAACCCTAATCCTAACCAGCACCCTCAACCTCAGCCTAACCCTCAGCCTAACCCTAAGCCTAACCCTAACCCTAACCCTCACAGTAACCCTAACTCTAACCCTAACACAAACCCTAACCCTAAACCTAGCCCTAAATCTAACCCTAAACCTAAACCTAACCGTCAGCCTCACACTCACCCTAACCCAAACCCTAACCCTAATCCTCACCCTAACTCTGAGTTTAACCCTAACCCTACCCCTAACCCTCATACTCACCCTCAACCTAAACCTAATCCTAAACCTAACCCTATCCCTAACACTAACCCTTACCTTAACCCTCACCCTAGCCCTCACCCTAACCCTGACCCTAACCCTAACCCTAACCCTAAGCTTAAACCGAAACCTAATCCTCACCCTCATGCTCCGCCTAAGCCTAAGCGTAAGCCTAAGCCTAACCCTAACCCTAACTCTCCCTAACCCTAACCCTAACCCTAACCCTAAATCTAAACCTAAATCTCACCCTCACCCTAACCATAACTCTAACACTAACCCTAACAATAACCCTAAACCTCACCCTAACCATTACGCTCACCCTAACCCAAAACCTCACGCTAACACTTACCCTCACCCTAACACTAACCCTAACCCTAACACTAACCCTCACACTAACCATAACCCTCACCCTAATCCTAAACCTCACCCTAACCCTAACCCCAACCCTCACCCTCACCCTAGCCCTCACCCTAAACCTAATTCTAAACCTTACCCTCATCCTAACCCTAACCCACATCCTCACCCTAAACCTCACACTCACCTAAAACTAATCGTCAATTTAACCCTCACCCTAACCCTAAACCTAAACATTAACCTAGCCCTAAACGTAACTCTAATCCTCAAACTTATCTTAACCCTCACCCTCAGCCTAAACCTCACCTTTACCCTTACCATCATCCTCAGCCTAACCCTCACCCTAACCCTAAACCTCATCCTAACCATCACCCTAACCGAAAACCTAACCATCACCCTAACGCTAACCCTCACCCTCAACCTCCTGCTCAGCTTAACTCTAACCCTAAGCCTAACCCTAACCCTAAACCTCACCTTAACCCTAACAATAACCCTAACACTAATCCTAACGCTATACCTAACCCTAAATCTAACCCTAAACCTAACCCTAATCCTCAGCCTCACCTGCACCCTAACCCAAACCGTAACCCTAACCCTCACCTTAACTCTAAGCCTAAGGCAAACCCTAAAACTAAGCCTCACACTCACCCTCACCCTAACCCTAATCCTAAACCTAACTCTATCCCTAATCCTACCCTCAACTTAACTCTCACCCTAGCCCTCAACCTAACGCTAAACCTCATTGTATACCTGAAACTAACCATAACCCTAATCCTCACACTAACCCGAACCCTAAACCTCACCCTCATGCTCGGCCTAAGCCTAAGCCTAAGCCTAACCATAACCCTAACCCTCACACTAACAATAACCATAAAACTAACCCTAACTCTAACCCTAAACCTCACCCTCACCCTAAACCTAACTCTAATCCTAACCCTAACCCTAACAATAACCCTAACCCTCACCCTAGACATAATCCTCACCCTAACCCTAAACCTCACCCTAACATTTACTCTCACCCTAACACAAACCTGAACCCTAAAACTAACCCTCACAATAACCCTAACCCTAGCCTCACCCTAACCCTAACCCTAACCCTAACCCTCAACATAACCCTAAACCTCACGCTCAACGTAACCCTAAACCTAATCCTGACCCTCACCCTAAAACTTGCCCTCACCCTAACACTAACCTTAACCCTAATCCTAACCCTAACCCTCACCCTCACAGTAACCATAATCCTAACCCTAACCCTAACAAAAACCCTAACCCTAACCCTAACCCTAACCGTAACCATTACCCTCACCCTAAACCTAACCCTCACCCTAACACTTACCCTCACATTAACACAAACCATAACGCGAACACTAAGCCTCACACTAACCCTATCACCCTAACCCTATACCTCACCCTAAAACTAATCCTAAACCTCAACCCAACCCTAGCCCTAACCCTAATACTCATCCTCACAGTAAACCTCACACTAACCCGAACACTAATCCTCAATCTAACCCTCACCCTCACCCTAACCCTAACCCTAACCCTCGCCCTAACCCTAACCCTTACACATATCGTAACCCTCACCTTCAGCCTAATCCTCACCTTACCCTTACTGTCACCCCCAACCTAACCCTCACCCTAAGCCTAACCCTCACCTTAACACTAACTCTACACATAAACCTCACCCTCACCCTAATCCTAACTCTAACCCTAGCCCTAACACTAAACCTAACACTAACACTAACCCTAACCCTCACCCTCACCCTCACCGTAAACCTTACCCTAACCAGAACACTCACCCTCACCCTAACCCTAATCTTAACCCTAAACCTGAACCTAATCCTAACCCTCAACCTCACCGTAAACCTTACCCTAACCCTCACCCTAACCGTAAACTTAACCAGAATCTTACTCTCACCCTAACCCTAACCCTAACTCTGACTTTATCCCTAACATTAAAACTCACCCTCACCCTAGCCCTCACCCTAATCCTAATCCTAAACCTAACCCTCATCCTAACCCTCCCCTTAACCCTTAACTTAACACTCACACTAACCCTAAACCTCAATCTAATCCTGACCGTCAGCCTAACCCTAAGCCTAACCCTAAACCTAACCCTAACACACACACTCACCCTCACTCTAACCTTAATCCTAAACCTAACCCTCACCCTCACCCTCAGTGTAACAATAAGCCAAAAACACACCCAAACCCTAACCCTCACAATCACACTAACCCTTACCATAATCCTAATCCTAACCCTAACCCTAATGCTAAACCTCAGCCTCAACTTAACCCTAAATCTAACCCTAAACCTCACCCTCACCCAAACCCTAAACCTAACCCTAACCTTAAATCTCACCCTAAACATCACCCTCACCCTAGCCCTCACCCTAAACCTAATCCTAACCCTAACCCTCATCCTGACCTTCCCCATAACCCTAACCCTAAATCTCACCCTAATTCTAACCCTCACCCTCATGCTCAGTTTAACACTAAGCCTAAGCCAAAACCTTAACCTAACCCTCACCCTCACCCTAGTACTCACCATAACACAAATCCTAACCCTAACACTCAAGCTAACCCTAAACCTCACCCTCACCTTAACCCTTACCCTAACCCTAACCCTGACCCTCACCCTAAGCCTAATCTTAACACTAAACCTCAACCTAACCCTAACCCTCAACCTCACTGTAACCATAACCCTAACCCTCAACCTAACCCTAAACTTAACCCGAACGCTACTCTCACCCTAACCCTAGCCCTTACTCTCACCCTAACCCTAACATTAAACCCTAGCCCTTACTCTCACCCTAACCCTAACATTAAACCTCAACCTAACCCTAGCCCTCACGATAATCCTAATCCTAACCCTTACCCTCACACTCACCCTCGCCCTCAGTGTAACCCTAAGCCTAATACTAACTCTAACCCTAACCCTCACACTCACCTTAACTCTTACCCTAATCCTAATCCTAACCCTAACTCTCACCCTCACCCTCAGCTTCACCTTAAGCATAACTCTAACCGTAAACCTCAACCTCACCATAACCTCAACCCTAAAACTAACCCGATTCCTCACCCTAACCCTAACTCTAACCCTAAACCTCACCCTCACCCTAACCCTAAACATAACCCTAAAACTCACCATAACCCTAACCTTCACCCTCACCCTCAACCTCACCGCAAATCAATCCCTAACCCTCACAATAATCCTAACCCTAACCCTAACTCTAAACCTAAGCCTCACCCTCACCCTAACCTTAAAACTAAACCTCAACCTCAGCCTCACCCTCACCGCAAACTTAACCCTAACCATAACACTAACATTAACCCTAACCCTAAGCCTAACCCTAACCTTAACTCTAATCCTCACCCCCACAGTCACCCTCAGCCTAACCATAACCCTATCTCTAACCTTAACACTAACCCTATCCCTAAACCTAACACTAAATTTAACCCTTAACCTAACCCTAATCCTCAACCTCAACTGCACCCTAAACCAAACCCTAACCCTAACCCTCACCCTAACTCTCAGGCTAAACCTAAACCTAACTCTAAGCCTCACACTCAACCTCACCCTAACCCTAATCCTAAACCTAACCCTATCCCTAACCCTAACCCTCAACCTAACACTCATCCTAACACTCACCCTAACCTTAACGCTAACCCAAAACCTCATCGTAAACCTGACAGTAATCATAACCCTAAACATCACCCTAACCCTCACCCTAACCCGAACCCTCATGCTCGGCCTAAGCCTTAACCTCAGCCTAAGCCTAACCCTAACCCTCACCCTAACCCTAACCCTAACACTAACCCTAACTTTAACCCTAAATCTCACCCTCACACTCACCCTAACCCTAAATCTAAACCTACCATAACCCTAACAATAACCCTAACCCTCCACCTAACCATAATCCTCACCCTAACCATAATCATAACTCTCACCCTAAAACTTGCCCTCACCCTACCACTAACCCTAATCGGAACACTAACCCTCACAAAAACCCTAACCCTAAACTCACCCTAACCACAACCCTAAACCGAAATCTCAACCTAAGCCTAATCCTCACGCTCAACTTAACCCTAACCCTAACCATAATCCTCACCCTACCCCTAACCCTCATACAACACTTACCCTCACCCTAACACTAACCCTAATCCTAATCCTATCCCCAACCCTAACCCTCACCCTCATGCTCACCGTAACTATAACCCTAACCCTAATGCTAACAATAACCCTAAGCAGAACCCTAACCCTCACCCTAACCATAACCCTCACCATAACCCTAAGCTCACCCTAACACCCTCACCCTAAAACTAACCCTATCCCTGCCACTAACCCTCACACTAACCCTAACCATCACCCTAACACTAAACCTCACCCTAACACTAACCCTAAACCTGACCCTCACCTTAGCCCTCACCCTAACCCTAACCCTCATCCTCACCCTAAACCTCACACTAACCCTAACACTTATCCTCAATATAACCCTCACTCTCACTCTAAACCTAACCCTAACCCTCACCCTAACCCTAACCCTCACCCTTTCCATACCTCACCCTCAGTCTAACCCTCAACTTTACCCTTACCGTAACCCCCACCCTAACCCTCACCCTAACCCTAACTCTACCCCTAAACCTCACCCTCACTCGAAACCTAAATCTAACCCTAACCCTAACACTAAACCTCACCCTAAACCTAAACCTTATCCTCAACCAAACGCTCAGCCTAACCCTAAGCCTAAGACTAACACTTACCCTAAACCACACCCTCACCCTAGCCCTCAACCTAACCCTAATCCTAAAACTAACCCTCATCCTAACCCTCACCCTAACCCTAACCCTAACCATCACCCTAACTCTAATCCTCACCCCCACCCTCACACTCAGCCTAACCCTAAGCCTAAGCCTAAGCCTAACCCTAACCCTCACACTCACCCTCACCCTAACCCAAATCCTAACCCTAACTCTAACATTAACCCTAAACCTCAACCTAACCCTCACCCTAATCTTAACACTAAAACTAACCCTAACCCTAACCCTCGACCTAACCCTCCAACTAAACCTAAACCTAACCCTAAACCTCACCCTCACCCTAACCCTAAACCTAACCCTCACCCTCACCCTCACCCTCACCATAACTCTAACCCTAACCCTAACAATAACAGTAATCCTAACTCTAAAACCAACCCTAACCCTAACCCTAATGCTAACACTCACCCTCACCCTAACCCTAATACTAACCCTAACCCTAAACCTAAAACGCCCATTAACTCTCAACCTAACCCTAACCCTACACAAACCATAACCCTAACCCTCAACCTAACCCTCACCCTAACCCTAACTCTAACCCTAAACCGCACCACCACCCAAAGCTAACTTTAACTCTAATGCAAATCCTAAACCTCACGCTAACCTTAACCGAAACCCTCACACTCACCCTCACCATAACCTTAACCCTAAACCTAACACTATCAATAACCCTAACCCTAATCTTAACCCTCAACCTAACCATAAACCTGACCCTAAGCCAAACCCTGACTTAACACTTATCCTCACCATAACACTAACCCTAAACCCAACCCTAACCCTCACACTAACCCTAACCCTAACCTCACCCTAACCCTAACCCTAACCCTAACCCTCAACCTAAACCTAAACCTCACGCACAACCTAACCCTAACCCTAACCATAAACCTCACCCTAACCCTAACCCTCATACTAACACTTACACTCACCCTAACACTAACACTAATCCTAATCCTAACCCTAACCCTAACCCTCACCCTGACCCTCACCATAACCGTAACCCTAACCCTAACGCTAACAATAACCCTAAACCTAACCCTAACCCTAACCCTAAACATAACCCTCACCATAACCCTAAGCTCACCGGAACACCCTCACCTGAGCTTAGCCCTCAACCTAAACCTAACACTCATCCTCACCCTAAACCTCACACTAACCCTAACATGAATCCTCAATCTAAGCCTCACACTCACCCTAACCCTAACCCTAATGCTCACACTAACCCTCACCCTAACAATAAACCTCAACTTTACCCTTACTGTCACCTTCTCCCTAACCCTCACCCTAAACCTAAACCTCACCCTAACCCTCATCCTAAACATAACCCTAACCATCACCCTAACATTAACCCTAACCCTCACCCTTACCATAACCCTCACCCTCAGCCTGACCCTCAACTTTACCCTTACCGTCACACCCACCCTAACACTCACCCTAACCCTAACCCTCACCCTAACCCTAACTCTACCCCTAAACCTCACCCTCACCCTAACCCTAACTCTAACCCTAACCCTAAAACTAAACCTCACCCTAACCCTAACCCTAAACCCTTATCCTCAACCAAAGGCTCAGCCTAACCCTAAGCCTAAGACTAACACTTACCCTAAACCACACCCTCACCCTGGCCCTTATCCTAACCCTAATCCAAACCCTAACCCTCATCCTAACACTCACACTAACCCTAACACTAACCATCACCTTAACTCTAATCCTCACCCCCATCCTCACCCTCAGCCTAACCCTAAGCTAAGCCTAAGCCTAACCCTAAACCTCACATTCACCCTCACCCTAACCCTAATCCTAACCCTAACTCTAACACTAACCCTAAACCTCAACCTAACCCTCACCCCAACCTTAACCCTAAAACTGACCCTAAACCTAACCCTCGACCTAACCGTCCAACTAACCCTAAACCTCACCCTCACCCTAACCCTAATCCTAACCCAAAAACTAAACCTCACCCTAACCCTAAACCTAACCCTCACCCTCACCCTAACAATAACTCTGACCCGAACCCTAACAATAACACTAATCCTAACCCTAAACCTAACCCTAACCCTAACCTTTATGCTAACACTCACCCTCACCCTAACCCTAATCCTAACCCTCAACCTAACCCAAACCATCAACTTCACCGTAACCCTTACCCTCATCCTAACCCTCACCATAAACCTAACCCTAACCTTAAACGTTACCCTAACACTAACCCTAATCCTCACCCTCAAACTAGCCCTCAAGCTAACCCTACTCATAAAACCTAAACCTCATCCTAATCCTCAACCTAACCGTAATCCTAACCCTCACCCTAACCTTGACCCTAACCCTGAACTTAACCCTAACCCTCATCCTAACACTTACACTCACCCTAACACTAACCCTATCCTAATCCTAACCCTAACCCTTACCCTCACCCTCAACCTCACCGTAACAGTAACCCTAACCCTAACGCTAACAATAAACCTAACCCTAACCCTAAACCTCACCCTAACCATAACCCTCACCATAACCCTAAGCTCACCGTAACACCTTCACCCTAACACTAAGCCTAACCCTAACACTAACCCTCACACTAACCCTAACCATCAACCTAACACTAAACCTCACCCTAACACTAACCCTAAACCTCACCCTCACCTTAGCCCTCACCCTAACCCTAACCATCATCCTCACCCTAAACCTCACACTAACCATAAAACTTATCCTGAATCTAACCCTCACTCTCACTGTAAACCTAACCCTAACCCTCACCCTAACCCTAACCCTCACCCTTACTATACACCTCACCCTCAGCCTAACCCTCAAATTTACCCTTACCGTCACCCCCACCCTGACCCTAAACCTAACCCTAACCCTACCCCTAACTCTACCCCGAAACCTCACGCTCACCCTAACCCTAACTCTAACCATAACCCTAACACTAAACCTCACCCTAAACCTATCCCTAACCCTTATCCTCAACCAAACACTCCCCCTAACCCTAAGTCTAAGCCTAACACTTACCCTAACCCAAAACCTCACCATAGCCCTCACCTAACCCTAATCCTAAACCTAACCCTTATCCTAACCCTCATCCTAACCCTAACCCTAACCATTACCATAACCATAACAATCACCCCCGCCCTCACCCTCAGCCTAACACTAAGCCTAAGCCTAAGCCTATCCCTCACACTCACCCTCACCCTAACCCTAATCCTAACCCTAACTCTAACATTAACCCTAAACCTCAACCTAACCCTCACCCTAACCTTAACCCTAAAACTAACCCTAAACCGAATCCTCAACCTAACCCTCCAACTAGCCCTAAACCTAACCCTAAACCTCACCCTCACCCTAACTCTAATCCTAACCCTAAACCTAAAACTCACCCTAACCCTAAACCTAATCCTCACTCTCACCCTCACCATAACTCTAACCCTAACCCTAAAAATAATACTAATCCTAACCCTAAACCTAACCCTAACCCTAACCTTAATGCTAACACTCACCCTCAACCTAACCCTAATCCTAACCCTAACCCTCATCCTAACCCTAACCCTCACCCTCACCGTAACCCTAACCCTGATCCTAAATATCACCCTAAATCTAACCCTCATCCTAACACTTACACTCACCCTAACACTAACCCTAATCCTCACCCTCAACCTAACCATCAACCTAACCATAATTGTAACCCTAATCCTCATGCTAACCCTCACCCTAACCGTAATCCTAACCCTGATCTTAACTCTAACCCTAACCCTCAACCTAACCCTAACCCTCACGCTCACCATAACCCTAAACCTAACCCTCACACTAAACCTAAATTTAACCTGAACCCTAACACTCAAGCTAACCCTAACCCTAACGCTCAACCTAAAGCTAACCCTCACCTTCACCCTCTCCCTTACCCTAAACATAAGCCTAAGCCTAACCCTAACCCTAAACCTCACACTCACCCTAACCATTACCCTAATCCTAATCCTAACCCTAAGCTTAACCCTCACGCTCAACCTTAACCTCACTCTAACCCTAACTCTAAAACTAAACCTAACCATAACCCTCAAACTCAGCCTCACCCTTACCCTAACTCTAACCCTGAACCTCACACTCACCCTAAACCTAACCCTAACCCTAACCCTAAACCTCACCCTAACACTAACCTTAAACCTCACCCTCAGCCTAGCCCTCACCGTAACCCTAATCCTTACCCTCATACTAAACCTCACCCTAAAACTAACCCTAACCCTCAACCTAACACAAATTCTAACCCTAACCCTCAACCTAACCCTAAACCTCAGCGTACCCCTTAACTTAACCATCACACTAAACATAAAATTAAACCGAATCAGAATTCTCAACATAACCCTAACCCTAACAATCACCTTAACCCTAACCCTAAACCTCACCCTCATCCTAGCCCTCACCGTAACCCTAATCCTAAACCTAACCCTCTTCCTAACCCTTCCCCTAATCCTTACCCTAACCCTCACCCTAACCCTAACACTCACACTCAACCTAAGACTCAGCCTAACCCTAAGCCTAAACCTTATCCTAACCCGAACCCTAAACCTCACATTCACCCTAACCCTAACCCTAATCCTAACCTTAACCTTCACCCTCACATCACCCTAACCCTCATCCTAACCCTAACCCCAAACCTAACATTAACCCTAACCCTAACCCTCACCCTCAGCCTCAATCTAACCCTAACTCTAACCCTAAACCTCACCCACACCATAACCCCAACTCTAACCCTAACCCTAAACCTCACCCTCACCCTATCCCTCACCCTAACCCTAATCCTAACCCTAACCCTCATCCTAAACCTCCCCATATCCCTAACCCTAACCCTCACCCTAACCCTAACCCTAACACTCACACTCACACTCAGCCAAACCCTAAGCCTAAACCTAATCCTAACCCTAACCCTAAACCTCACACGCACCCTTAACCTAACCCTAATCCTAAACTTATCCTTAACCCTCACCCTAACACTAACCCTCACCCTAACCCTAACACTAAACCTAACACTAACCCTAACCCTAAACCTCACCCTCAGCCTCACCCTAACCCTAACTCTAACCCTAAAGCTCACCCTCACCATTACCCCAACCCTAACCCTAACCCGAAACCTCACCCTAACCCTAACCCTAACCCTAACCCTAAACCTCACCCTCATCCTAACCCTATCCCTAACCCTAAAACTCACCCTAACCCTAATCTTGAACCTCACCCTCAAAGTTATGGTAAATCTAGCCCTAACCCTAACAATAACACTAAACTTAACCCTAACCCTCACACTTACCCTCAGCCTCACCCTCACTGCAAACGAAACCATAACCATAACACTAACAATAACCCTAACCCTAAGCCTAACCCTAAACCTAACTCTAATCCTCACCCCCAGTCACCCTCAGCCTAACCCTAAGCCTAACCCTAACCCTAAGCCTAACCCTCAACATAACACTCACACTAACTGTAACCCTAAACCTAACCCTAAATCTAACCCTAAACCTAACCCTAAACATCAGCCTCAACTGCACCCTAATACAAACCGTAACCCTAACCCTCAACCTAACTCTAAGCCTAACCCTAACCCTAACCCTAAGCCTCACACTCACACTCACCCTAACCCTAATCCTAAACCTAACCCTATCCCTCACCCTAAACCTCACCCTAACCCTCAACCTAGCTCTTACCCTAACCTTAACCCTAACCCTAAACCTCATCCTAAACCTGACAGTAACCATAACCGTAACCCGAACCTTAACCCGAACCTAACCCTCACCCTCATGCTCGGCCTAAGCCTAAACCTAAGCCTAACCCTAACCCTCAACCTAACCCTCACCCTAACACTAACCCTAACTCTAACCCTAAAGCTCACCCTGACCCTAACACTAACTCTAACCCTAACCCTAACCCTAACACTAACCCTCACCCTATCACTAACCCCAACCGTAAAACTAACCCTCACACTTACCCTAACCCTAAACTCACCATAAACCTAACCCTAAACTTAACCCTCAACCTAACCCTACCCTCACGCTCAACCTAACCCTAACCTCACGCTCAACTTAACCCTCACCCTAACCCTGACCCTCACCCTAACTATTACCCACACCATAACCCTAAGCCTCACCCTAACACTTACCCTCACCTTAACACGAACCCTAATCCTAATCCTAACCCTAAACCTAAGCTTCACCCTCACAGTAACCGTACCCCTAACCCTAACCCTAACAAAAACCCTAACCTTAACCCTAACCCTCTCCCTAACCATTACCCTCACGCTAAACCTAACCCTCACCCTAACACTTACCCTCAACTTAAAACTAACCGTAACCCAAACACTAAGCCTCACACTAACCCTAACCATCACCCTAACCCTATACCTCACCCTAACACTAACCCTAAACCTCAACCTAACCTTAGCTCTAACCCTAACCTTAACACTCATCCTCACGGTAAACCTCACACTAACCCTAACACTAATCCTCAATCTACACCTCACCCTCAAGCTAACCCTAACTCTAACCCTAACCCTAACCCTCAACCTAACCCTAACCCTCACCCTTACCGTAACCCTCACCCTCAGTCTAAACCTCACCTTAACCTTAGTGTCACCCCCACCCCAACCCTCACCCTAAGCCTAACACTCAGCCTAACATTAACTCTACTCCTAAACCTCACCCTCACCCTAACCCTAATTCTAACCCTAACCCTAACACTAAACCTCACACTAACCCTAACCCTAAACCTCACACTCACCATCACGCTCAGCTTAACCCTAAGCCTAAGCTAAACCCTAACCCTAACCCTCACCCTCACCCTAGCCCTCACCCTAAAACAAATCCTAACCGTAATCCTCAATCTAACCCTAACCCTCAACCTCACCCTAACCCTAATTTTAACCCTAAACCTCAACCTAACCCTAACCATCAACCTCACAGTCACCCTTCCCTAACCCTCACCCTAACCCTAAACTTAACCCGAATCCTAATCTCCCCTAACCATAACACTAACTTTCACCCTAACCCTAACCCTAAAGCTCACCCTCACTCTAGCCCTCACCCTAACCCTAATCCTAACCCTAACCCTCATCCTAACCCTGCCCCTAACCCTTAAACTAACCCTCAGACTAACCCTAACCCTCACCCTCACCCTCACCCTCAGTGTAACCCTAACCCAAACCCGAACCCTAACCCTAACACTCACAATCACCCTAAACCTTACCCTAATCCTAATCCTAACCTTAACCCTAACCCTCACCATCAGCCTCACCTTAACCCTAACTCTAACCCTAAACCGCACCCTCACCCTATCCTTAAAACCTAACCCTAACCCTAAACCTCACCCTAACCCTAACCCTAAACCTGACCCTCACCCTAGCCCTCACCCTAAACCTAATTCTAAACCTAACACAAATCCTAACCCTCCCCATAACCCTAACACTTACCATCACCGAACCCTAACCCTCACTCTCACCCTAAACCTCAACCTAACCCTAAGCCAAACCCTAAACTTAACCCTAACCCTCACACTCACCATAACCCTAACCCTAATCCTAATCTTAATCCTAACCCTAAACCTCACCCTCAGCCTAACCCTCACCTTAACCCTAACCCTAAACCTAACACTAACACTAACCCTAACCCTCACCCTCAGCCTCACCATAACACTAACTCTAACGCTAAACCTCACCCTCACCCTAACCCTAACACTAACCGTAACCCTAAACTTCACCCTAAAACTAACCCTAAACCTAACCCTCACCTTAGCCCTCACCCTAACACTGACCGTCATTCTCACCCTAAACCTCACACTAACCCTAACACTTATCCTCACTCTAACCCTCACCCTCACTCTAACCCTAACCCTAACCCTCACCCTAACCCTAACACTAAACCTTACCATAAACCTCAACTTCAGCCTAACCCTCACCTTAACCTTACCATCACCCCCACCCTAACACTCAACCTAACCCTAACTCTAACGCTAAACCTCACCAACACCCTAACCCTAATTCTAACCCTACCCCTAACACAAAACCTCACCCTAACCCTAATCCTAACCCTTATCCTCACCCAAACGCTCAGCCTAAACCTAAGTCTATGCCTAAAACTTACCCTAACCCACACCCTCATCCTAGCCCTCACCCTAACCCTAATCCTAACCATAACCCTCATCCTAACCCTCACCCTAACCCTAACCCTAACCATCACCCTAGCCCTAATCCTCACCCCCACCCTCACCCTCAGCCTAACCCTAATCCTAAGCATAAGCCTAACCCTAACCCTCACACTCACCCTCCCCCTAACCCTAATCCTAACCATTAATCTAACACAAAACCTAAACCTCCACCTAAACCTCACCCTAACCTTAACCCTAAAACTAACCCTCACCCGAACACTTGACCGAACCCTCCAACTAACACTAAACCTAACCATAAACCTCACCCTCACCGTAACCCTAATCCTAACCCTAAACCTAAAACTCACCCTAACCCTAAGCCTAACCCTCACCCTCACCCTCACCCTCACGCTCACCATAACTCTAACCCTAACCCTAACAATAACACTAATCCTAACCCTAAACCTAACCCTAACCCTAACCCTAATGCTAACACTCACCCTCACCCTAACCCTAATCCTAACGCTAATACTCAACCTCACTCTAACCCTAAACCTCACCCTAACCCTCACCCTTACACTAATCCTCAACCTCACCATAACCCTAACCCTCATCCTAACCCTCATCCTAAACCTAACCCTAAACTTAAACCTTACCCTAACACTAACCCTAATCCTCACCCTCACCCTAGCCCTCAACCTAACCCTAATTGTAACCCTAATCCTCATCCTAACCCTCACCCTAACCCTAATCCTAATCCTCACCCTAACCCTAACGCTAACCTCACCCTAACACTAAACTTTACCTGAACCCTAAATCTCAAGCTAACCCTAACCCTAACCCTCAACCAAAAGCTAATCCTCACACTCACCCTCTCCCTCAGCCTAATCATAAGCCTAAGCCTAACCCTAAACCTAAGCCGACCCCTCACCCTCACCTTAACCCTCACCCTAACCCTTACATTAACACTAACCCTAACCCTAACCCTCAACCTCAGCCTCACCCTTACCTAACTCTAAGCTTAAACCTCACCCTCATTCTAACCCTAACCCTAACTGTAAACCTCACCCTAACCCTAAACCTAAACTTCACGCTCATCGTAGCCCTCACCCTAACCCTAATCCTAACCCTCATCCTAACCCTCACCCTAAAACTAACCCTAATCCTCACCCTCACCCTAACCCTAATAATAACCTTAAGCCTCAACCTATACATAGCCCTCACCCTCACTCTCACCGTAACCCTTACCTAAAACACACCCTAAACCTAAACTTAACCCGAATTCTAAACCTCACCCTAACCATAACCCTAACCCTAACACTCACCCTAACCCTAAACCTCACCCACACCCTAGCCCTCACCATAACCCTAATCCTAACACTAACCCTCATCCTAACCCTCCCCCTAACCCTTACCCTAACCCTCACCCTAACCCTAAGCATCACCCTCAACCTCACCCTAAGCCTAACTCTAAATGAAACCCTAACACACACACTCACTCTCACCCTAACCCTAATCCTAACCCTTACCCTCACCCTCACCCTTACCCTCAGTGTAACCCTAAGCCTAATCCTAACCATAACCCTAACACTCAAACTCACCCTAACCCTTATCTTAAACTTAATCCTAACACTAACCCTCACCCTCACCCTCAGCCTCAACTTAAGCCTAACTCTAACCCTAAAACTGACCCTCACCCTAACCCTAACCCTAACCCTAAACCTCACCCTCACCCTAGCCCTCACCCTAACCCTAATCCTAACTCTAACAATCATCCTAACCCTTCCCATAACCCTAATCCTAACCCTCACCCTAACCCTAATCCTCAAAGTCCAGTGCAAACTGAACAGACCAGTAAAGATACAGATTTCCAATCAGGTGGTCATATTTCCAACTCCACTACTTGTGATTTGGAGAGATCATATAGACTTGTTGTATCTTAGCTGCCATGTCATAAGCGGAGAATATAATAACTCCCTTCTCCTATTTGTTGACATTGTTGTTGTTTTAATGGTTGTGTGGTGGAAGTACTGGGTTTTAACGCTTGGGTACTGTCCTTTAGTCTTTGTGTTCATGTCTGGTACTCTACCACTTGAGCCACAGATACACTGTTGGCTTTTTGCTGCTTAATTGGAGTAAGAGACACAGGGACTCACCCTCACCCTCAGCCAAACCCTAAGCCTAACCCTAATACTAACCCCAAACCTAACACTAACCCTAACCCTAACACTCACCCTCAGCCTCACCGTAATCCTAACTCTAACCCTAAACCTCACCCTCACCATAACCACAACTCTAACCCTAACCTGAAACCTCACCCTAACTCTAACCCTAACTCTAACCCTAAACCTCACCCTCACTCTAACCCTAACCCTAACCCTTACCCTCAGCCTCACCCTCACTGCAAACTTCACCCTAACCATAACACTAACAATAACCCTAACCTTAAGCCTAACCCTAACTCTAATCCTCACCCCCACAGTCACCCTCAGCCTAACCCTAACCCTAACCCTAACCTTAACACTACCCCTATCCCTAAACCTAACCCTAAATTTAACCCTTAACCTAACCCTAATCCTCAACCTCAACTGCACCCTAAACCAAACCCTAACCCTAACCCTCACCCTAACTCTCAGCCTAAACCTAAACCTAATCATAAGCATCACACTCACCCTCACCCTAATACTAATCCTAAACCTAACCCTATCCCTAACACTAACCATCACCCTAACCCTTACCCTAACCCTCACCATAACCCTAACCCTAACCCTAAACCTCATCCTAAACCTGTCACTAATCAAAACCCTAACCCGAAACCTAACCCGAACCCTAACCCTCACCCTCATGCTCGGCCTAAGCCTAAGCCTAAGCCTAACCCTAACCCTCACACTAACCCTAACCCTAAACCCTACCCTAATTCTAACCCTAAATCTCACCCTCACCGTCACCCTAACACTAAATCTAACCCTAACCCTAACCCTAACAATAACCCTAACCCTAACCCTAACCATAATCATCACCAGAACCCTAAACCTCACCCTAACACTTGCCCTCACCCTACCACTAACCCTAACCCTAACACTCACCCTCACAATAACACTAACCCTAACCTCACCCTAACCAGAACCCGAACCTGAACCCTCAACCTAAGCCTAATCCTCATGCTCAACTTAACCTAACCCTAACCATAATCTTCACCCTAACCCTAACCCTCATCCTAACACTTACCCTCACCCTAACACTAACCCTAATACTAAACCTAACCCTAACCCTAACCCTCACCCTCACAGTAATCTTAACCCTAACCCTCACCCTAACCATTACACTCACCCTAAACCTAACCCTCACCCTAACACTTACTCTCACATTAACACTAACCGTAACCCAAACACTAAACCTCACAATAACCATAAACATCACCAAAACCCTAAACCTCACCCTAACACTAACCCTAAACCTCAACCTAACCCTAGCCATAACCCTAAACCTAACACTCATCCTCACAGTAAACCTCACACTAACCCTAACACTAATCCTCAATCTAACCCTCACCCTCAACCTAACCCTAACCCTAACCCTCAACCTAACCCTAAACCTCACCCTTACTGTAACCCTCACCCTCAGGCTAACCCTCAACTTACCCTTACTGTCACCCCAACCCTAACCCTTATCCTATGCCTAAACCTCACCGAAACACTAACTCTACCCCTAAACCTCACCCTCACCCTAATCCTAACTCTAAATCTAACCCTAACACTAAACCTCACACTAACACTAACCCTAAACCTCACGCTCAACCTCACGCTCAGCTTAAACCTAAGCCTAAGCCAAACCCTTACCCGAAACCTCTCCCTCACCCTAGCCTTCACCCTAACACAAATCATAACCCTAACCCTAACCCTAAGCCTAATCCTCACCGTAACCCTAACCCTAAACCTAACCCTCACCCTCACCCGCACCTTAAACCTAACTCTAACCTTAAACCTCACCCTCACCCTAACCCTAAACCTAACACTAAACCTCACCCTAACCCTAACCCTAAACCTCGCCCTCACCCTAGCCCTCCCCCTGACCCTAATCCTAACCCTAACCCTCATCCTAACCCTCCCCATAACCCTAAAACTCACCCTCACACTAACCCTAACCCTAACCCTCACCCTCAGCCTCACCCTCACCGCAAACTTAACCATAACCATAACACTAACATTAACCCTAACCCTAAGCCTAACCCTAACCCTAACTCTAATCCTCACCCACACAGTCACCCTCAGCCTAACCCTAACCCTAACCCTAACCTTAACACTACCCCTATCCCTAAACCTAACCCTAAATTTAACCCTTAACCTAACCCTAATGCTCAACCTCACCTGCACCCTAAACCAAACCCTAACCCTATCCCTCACCATAACTCTCAGACTAAACCTAAACCTAACCAAAAGCCTCACACTCACCCTCACCCTAACCATAATCCTAAACCTAACCCTATCCCTAACCCTAACCCTCACCCTAACGCTCACCCTAACCCTCACCCTAACCCTAACCCTAACCCTGAACCTCATCCTAAACCTGAAACTAAGCATAAACCTAACCCTCATCCTAATCCGAACCCTAACCCTCACCCTCATGCTCAGCCTACCTAAGCCTAAGCCTAACCCTCACCCTAACCCTCACCCTAACCCTAACCCTCACCCTCACCCCAACCCTCAGCCTAATCCTAACCATAACCCTAACCCTCACACTCACACTCACTCAAACCATAACCCTAATCCTAATCCTAACCCTAATCATACACTCAGCCTCAGCCTAACCCTCACCCTAACCCTAACCCTAAACCTAACACTAACCCTAAACCTAACCCTAACCCTAACCCTAAACTTCACCCTAACGCTAACCCTTAACATCACCCTCACCCTAGCCCTTACCCTAACCCAAAAACTAACCATAACCCTCATCCTAACCCTTCCCCTAAACCTAACCCTCACCCTCAACCTCACCCTCAGCCTAACCCTAAGCCTAACCCTAAACCTAACCCTAATACACACAATCACCCTCACCATAAACCTAATCCTATCCCTAACCCTAACCCTAACCCTAACACACCCATTAACTCTCATCCTAACCCCAACCCTAACACTAATCCCAACTCTCAACCTAACCATCACCCTAACCTTAACTCTAACCCTAAACCTCACCCTCATCCTAACCTTAACACTCACCCTAACCCAAACCCTAAACCTCACCCTAACACTAACCCTAAGCCTCACCCTCACTCTCACCGTAACCTTAACCCTAAACCTAACCCTAACAATAACCCTAATCCTAAACCTCACCCTAAACATAGCCCTCACCCTAACCCATACCCTCACCCTAACACTTACCCTCACCCTAACACTAACCCTAACCCTCACACTAATCGTAACCCTCACCCTAATCCTAAACCTCACCCTAACCCTAACCCCAACCCTCACTCTCACACTAGCCCTCACCCTAACACTAATTCTAAACTTAAACCTCACCCTAACACTAACCCTAAACTTAATCCTGAACCCCACCCTTACCCTAACCCTAACCCTCACCAGCACCCTCAACCTCACTGGAACTCTAACCTTAACACTAACCCTAACCCGAACCATCACCCTAACCCTAACCTGAACCCACACCCTCAACCTCAGCCTAACTCTAAGCCTAACCCTAAAGCTCAACCAAAACCTCACCCTAACCCTAAACTTCACCCTCACCCTCAACCTCACGGTAACTCTAAACCTAACCCTAACAATAACACTAACCCTAACCCTAAATCTAACCCTCACCCACAGCCTCACCCGCACCGCAAACTTAACCCTAACCATAACACTAACAATAACCCTAACCCTAACACTAATCCTAACCCCCACCCTCACCCTCAGCCTAATCCTAAGCCTAACTCTAACCCTAACCCTCACCCTAAATCTAAGCCTAAACCTAACCCTAAACTTAACACAAACCCTAACCCTAAACCTAGCCCTAAATCTAACCCTAAACCTAAACATAATTCTCAGCCTCACCCTCACCCTAATCCAAACCCTAACCCTAACCGCACCCTAACTCTAAGTCTAACCCTAACCGTAAACCTCACACTCAGCCACACCCTAACCCTAATCCTAAACCTAACCCTATCCCTAACCCTAACCCTCACCCTAACGCTCACCCTAACCCTCACCCTAACCCTAACCCTAACCCTGAACCTCATCCTAAACCTGAAACTAAGCATAAACCTAACCCTCATCCTAATCCGAACCCTAACCCTCACCCTCATGCTCAGCCTACCTAAGCCTAAGCCTAACCCTCACCCTAACCCTCACCCTAACCCTAACCCTCACCCTCACCCCAACCCTCAGCCTAATCCTAACCATAACCCTAACCCTCACACTCACACTCACTCAAACCATAACCCTAATCCTAATCCTAACCCTAATCATACACTCAGCCTCAGCCTAACCCTCACCCTAACCCTAACCCTAAACCTAACACTAACCCTAAACCTAACCCTAACCCTAACCCTAAACTTCACCCTAACGCTAACCCTTAACATCACCCTCACCCTAGCCCTTACCCTAACCCAAAAACTAACCATAACCCTCATCCTAACCCTTCCCCTAAACCTAACCCTCACCCTCAACCTCACCCTCAGCCTAACCCTAAGCCTAACCCTAAACCTAACCCTAATACACACAATCACCCTCACCATAAACCTAATCCTATCCCTAACCCTAACCCTAACCCTAACACACCCATTAACTCTCATCCTAACCCCAACCCTAACACTAATCCCAACTCTCAACCTAACCATCACCCTAACCTTAACTCTAACCCTAAACCTCACCCTCATCCTAACCCTAACACTCACCCTAACCCAAACCCTAAACCTCACCCTAACACTAACCCTAAGCCTCACCCTCACTCTCACCGTAACCTTAACCCTAAACCTAACCCTAACAATAACCCTAATCCTAAACCTCACCCTAAACATAGCCCTCACCCTAACCCATACCCTCACCCTAACACTTACCCTCACCCTAACACTAACCCTAACCCTCACACTAATCGTAACCCTCACCCTAATCCTAAACCTCACCCTAACCCTAACCCCAACCCTCACTCTCACACTAGCCCTCACCCTAACACTAATTCTAAACTTAAACCTCACCCTAACACTAACCCTAAACTTAATCCTGAACCCCACCCTAACCCTAACCCTAACCCTCACCAGCACCCTCAACCTCACTGGAACTCTAACCTTAACACTAACCCTAACCCGAACCATCACCCTAACCCTAACCTGAACCCACACCCTCAACCTCAGCCTAACTCTAAGCCTAACCCTAAAGCTCAACCAAAACCTCACCCTAACCCTAAACTTCACCCTCACCCTCAACCTCACGGTAACTCTAAACCTAACCCTAACAATAACACTAACCCTAACCCTAAATCTAACCCTCACCCACAGCCTCACCCGCACCGCAAACTTAACCCTAACCATAACACTAACAATAACCCTAACCCTAACACTAATCCTAACCCCCACCCTCACCCTCAGCCTAATCCTAAGCCTAACTCTAACCCTAACCCTCACCCTAAATCTAAGCCTAAACCTAACCCTAAACTTAACACAAACCCTAACCCTAAACCTAGCCCTAAATCTAACCCTAAACCTAAACATAATTCTCAGCCTCACCCTCACCCTAATCCAAACCCTAACCCTAACCGCACCCTAACTCTAAGTCTAACCCTAACCGTAAACCTCACACTCAGCCACACCCTAACCCTAATCCTAAACCTAACCCTATCCCTAACCCTAACCCTCACCCTAACGCTCACCCTAACCCTCACCCTAACCCTAACCCTAACCCTGAACCTCATCCTAAACCTGAAACTAAGCATAAACCTAACCCTCATCCTAATCCGAACCCTAACCCTCACCCTCATGCTCAGCCTACCTAAGCCTAAGCCTAACCCTCACCCTAACCCTCACCCTAACCCTAACCCTCACCCTCACCCCAACCCTCAGCCTAATCCTAACCATAACCCTAACCCTCACACTCACACTCACTCAAACCATAACCCTAATCCTAATCCTAACCCTAATCATACACTCAGCCTCAGCCTAACCCTCACCCTAACCCTAACCCTAAACCTAACACTAACCCTAAACCTAACCCTAACCCTAACCCTAAACTTCACCCTAACGCTAACCCTTAACATCACCCTCACCCTAGCCCTTACCCTAACCCAAAAACTAACCATAACCCTCATCCTAACCCTTCCCCTAAACCTAACCCTCACCCTCAACCTCACCCTCAGCCTAACCCTAAGCCTAACCCTAAACCTAACCCTAATACACACAATCACCCTCACCATAAACCTAATCCTATCCCTAACCCTAACCCTAACCCTAACACACCCATTAACTCTCATCCTAACCCCAACCCTAACACTAATCCCAACTCTCAACCTAACCATCACCCTAACCTTAACTCTAACCCTAAACCTCACCCTCATCCTAACCCTAACACTCACCCTAACCCAAACCCTAAACCTCACCCTAACACTAACCCTAAGCCTCACCCTCACTCTCACCGTAACCTTAACCCTAAACCTAACCCTAACAATAACCCTAATCCTAAACCTCACCCTAAACATAGCCCTCACCCTAACCCATACCCTCACCCTAACACTTACCCTCACCCTAACACTAACCCTAACCCTCACACTAATCGTAACCCTCACCCTAATCCTAAACCTCACCCTAACCCTAACCCCAACCCTCACTCTCACACTAGCCCTCACCCTAACACTAATTCTAAACTTAAACCTCACCCTAACACTAACCCTAAACTTAATCCTGAACCCCACCCTAACCCTAACCCTAACCCTCACCAGCACCCTCAACCTCACTGGAACTCTAACCTTAACACTAACCCTAACCCGAACCATCACCCTAACCCTAACCTGAACCCACACCCTCAACCTCAGCCTAACTCTAAGCCTAACCCTAAAGCTCAACCAAAACCTCACCCTAACCCTAAACTTCACCCTCACCCTCAACCTCACGGTAACTCTAAACCTAACCCTAACAATAACACTAACCCTAACCCTAAATCTAACCCTCACCCACAGCCTCACCCGCACCGCAAACTTAACCCTAACCATAACACTAACAATAACCCTAACCCTAACACTAATCCTAACCCCCACCCTCACCCTCAGCCTAATCCTAAGCCTAACTCTAACCCTAACCCTCACCCTAAATCTAAGCCTAAACCTAACCCTAAACTTAACACAAACCCTAACCCTAAACCTAGCCCTAAATCTAACCCTAAACCTAAACATAATTCTCAGCCTCACCCTCACCCTAATCCAAACCCTAACCCTAACCGCACCCTAACTCTAAGTCTAACCCTAACCGTAAACCTCACACTCAGCCACACCCTAACCCTAATCCTAAACCTAAACTTATCCCTAACCCTAAACCACATCCTAACCCTAAACTTAACCTGAACCCTACCTCTCACCCTAACACTAACCCTAAACCTCACCCTAACCATAACCCTCACCGTCACCCTCACCCTCAAACTCACCCGCACCCTCACACTCACAGTAACTCTAACCCTAACCCAAACCCTAACCCTAACACTAAACGTCACCCTAACCCTAACCCTAAACATCACACTCACCCTAGCCCTCACCCTAACCCTAATCCTAACCCTAACCCTCATCCTAACCCTCCTCATAACCCTAACCCTAACCCACAACCTAACCCTAACACTCATCCTCACCCTCAACTTCAGCCTAACCCTAAGCCTAATGCTAAGCCTAACCCTAAACCTAACCCTAACCCTCACACTCACCTGCTCCCTCACCCACACAGTAACTCTAAACCTAACCCTAACCCTAACCCTAAACCTAACTCTCAGCCTCACCCTCACCCTAACAATAACCCTATACCTAACCCTCACCCTACCCCTCCACCTAACCTTATATCTAACCCTAAACCTCACCCTCACCCTAACCTTAACCCTAACCCTAAACCCCATCCTAAACCTTACCTTATCCCTAACCCTAAACCCTACCCTAACCGTAAACCTAACCCTCACTCTCACCCTCACCCTCACCATAACTCTAACACTAACACTAACAATAACACTAACCCTAACCCTAACCATCACCCTAACTCTAATCCTCACACCCACGCAGATGCTCAGCCTAACCCTAAGTCTTAGCCTACCCCTCAAACTAATCCTCACACTCACGCTACCCTAACCCTAACCCTAACCCTAACATCACCCTAACCCTCCCCCAAACCCTAACTCTAACCCTAAACCTAACCCTCACCGTAACCCTAACCCTAACCCTAATCCTAAACCTCACCCTAACACTAACCTTCACTCTCACTCTCAACCTCATTGTAAATCTAACCCAAACCCTAACAATAACAGTAACCCTAACGCTAACCCTAACCAAAACCCTCACCCTCAGCCTCACGCTCACTGAAAACTTAACTCTAACCATAACACTAACAATGACCCTAACCCTAACCCTAACCCTAATCCTCACCCCCACCATCTCCCTCACCCTAACCATAACTTAACCCTAAACCTAAACGTATCCCTAACCCTCACCGAAACCCTAAACCTAACCTTAACCCTAACACAAACCATAACCCTAAACCAAAACATAAACCTAACCCTAATCCTCAGTCTCACCCTCACCCTAACCAAAACCCTAACCCTAACCCTCACCCAAACCCTAAGCCTAACCCAACCCTAACCCTCACACTCACCCTCACCCTAACCCAAATCCTAAACGTAACCCTATCCTAACCCTAACCCTCACCCTAGCCCTCACCCTAAACCTAAACCTAAACCTCATCCTAACCCTCACCCTCACCCTAAACCTAATCCTAACCCTAACCCTAACCCTAACACTCAACCTAACCGTAACCCTCACCCTAACCCTAAACTTAACCTGAGCCCTAACTCTCAAGCTAACCTTAAACCTAACCCTCAACCTAAAGCTAACCCTCACCCTCACACTCTCCCTCAGCTTAACCCTAAGCCTAAGCCTAACCCTAACGCTAAACCTCACACTCACCATAACCATTACCCTAATCCTAATCCTAAACCTAAGTCTAACCCTCACCCTCACCTTAACCCTCACCCTAACCCTAACTCTAATCCTAAACCTCAACCTCAGCCTCACCCTTACCCTAAATCGAAACCTAAACCTCACCCTCACCCCAACCCTAACCCTAACCCAAAACCTGACCCTAACCCTAACCCTAAACCTCACCCTCAGCCTAGCCCTCACTCTAATCCTAATCCTAACCCTCACCCTAACACTAACCTAACCCTCACCCTCACCCTCTCCCTAACACTAATCCTAACCCTAAGCCTCAACCTAACCCTAAACCTCACCCTCACAGTAACCCTTACCTTAACCCTCACCCTAAACATAAATTTAACCCGAATCCTAACTCTCACCCTAATTCTAACCCTAACCCTCACCCTCACCCTAACCCTAACCCTAAACCTCACCCTCACTCTAGCCCTCACCCTAAACCTAATCCTAACCCTAACCCTCATCCTAACCCTCCCACTAACCCTTACCCTAACTCTCACGCTAACCCTTACCATCACCCTCAACCTCACCCTCACCCTCAGTGTAGCCCTAAGCCTAACCCAAACCATAACCCTAACCCTAACCCTAACAGTCACACTAACCCTTACCCTAATCCTAATCCTAACCCTAACCCTCACCCTCACCGTCAGGCTCACCTTAAGCTTAACTCTAACCCTAAAACTCACCCTCAACCTAACCCTAACCCTAACCCTAAACCTCACCCTCACCCTAGCTCTCACCCTAACCCTAATCCTAACTCTAACAATCATCCTAACACTCCCCATAACCCTAAACCTAACCCTCACCCTAACCCTATTCCTCAAAGTCCAGTGCAAACTGAACAGACCAGCAAAGATACAGATTTCCAATCAGGTGGTCATATTTCCAACTCCACTACTTGTGACTTGGAGAGATCACATAGACTTGTTGTATCTTAGCTGCCATGTCATAAGCGGAGAATATAATAACTCCCTTCTCCTATTTGTGGATGTTGTTGTTTTTTTAATGGTTGTGTGTGGTGGAAGTACTGGGTTTTAACGCTTGGGTACTGTCCTTTAGTCTTTGTGTTCATGGCTGGTACTCTACCACTTGAGCCACAGATACACTGGTGGCTTTTTGCTGCTTAATTGGAGTAAGAGACACAGGGACTCACCCTCAACCTCAGCCAAACCCTAAGTCTAACCTTCACACTCACCCTAACCCTAACCCTAATCTTAACCCTAAACCTCACCCTAACCCTAAACCTGACCTTCACCCTAGCCCTCACCCTAACCGTAATCCTAATCCTAACCCTCATCCTAACCCTCCCCATAACCCTAAACCTAACCCTTACCCTAACCCTAACCCTCAGCCTCACACTAACCCTCATCCTAAATCTCACCCTAACCCTAAACCTCATCCTAAACCTGACACTAATCATAACCCTAACCCTCACCTTAAGCTGAACCATAACCCTCACCCTCATGCTCGGCCTAAGCCTAAGCCTAAGCCTAGCCCTGACCCTAACCCTAACCCTAACCCTAACTCTAACCCAAAATCTCACCCTCACCCTCACCCTAACACTAAATCTAACCCTAACCCTAACACTAACAATAACCCTAAACCTCACCCTAACCATAATCCTCACCCTAACCTTAAACCTCAACATAACACTTGCCCTAACCCCACCACTAAACCTTAAAATAGCCCTAACCCTAACCTCACCCTAACCAGAACCCTAACACGAACCCTCAAACTAAGCCTAATCTTCATGCTCAACTTAACCCTAACACTAACCATAATCCTCACCCTAACCCTAACCCTCATCCTAACACTTACACTCACCCTAACACTAACCCTAATCCTAATCCTAACCCTAACCCTAACCCTCACCCTCACTCTCACCATAACCGTAACACTAACCCTTATGCTAACAATAACCCTAATCCTAACCCTAACCCTCACCCTAACCATAACCCACACCATAACCCTAAGTTCACCCTAATACCCTCACCCTAACACTAACCCTAACCCTAACACTAACCCTCACACTAACCCTAACCATCACCCTAACCCTAAACCTCACCCTATCACTAACCCTAAACCTCAACCTCAACTTAGCCCTCACCCTAATCCTAACCCTCATCCTCACACTGAACCTCAAACTCACCCTAACACTTACCCTCAATCTAACCCTCACCCTCACTCTAAACCTAACCCTAACCCTCACCCTAACCCTAACCTTCACCCTTACCATAACCCTCACCCTCAGTCTAACCCTCAAATTTACCCTTACCGTTACCCCCACCCTAAACCTGACCCTAACCCTACCCCTCACCCTACCCCTACCCCTAACCCCTAAGCCACACCCTCACTCTAATCCTAACTCTAACCCTAACACTAACACTAAACCTCACCCTAACTCTAACCCTAACACTTATCCTCAACCAAACGCTCAGCCTAACCCTAAGCCTAAGCCTAACACTTACCCTAACCCACACCCTCACCCTAGCCCTCACCCTAACACTAATCCTAACCATAACCCTCATCCTAACACTCACCCTAACCCTAAACCTAAACATCACCCTAACTCTAAGCCTCACACCCACCCTCACCCTCAGCCTAACCCTAAGCCTAAGTCTAACACTAAACCTAACACTCACACTCACCCTCACCCTAAACCTTATCCTAACACTAACTCTAACACTAACCCTAAACCTCCACCTAACCCTCACCCTAACCTTAACCCTAAAACTAACCCTAAACCTAACCCTGACCTAACACTCAAACTAACCCTAAACCTAACCCTATACCTCACCCTTACCCCAACCCTGGACCTAACCCTCACCCTCAACCTCACCCTCACCATAACTCTAACCCTAATCCTAACAATAACACTAATCCTAACCCTAAACCTAACCCTAACCCTGACCCTAATGCTAACACTCACCCTCACCCTAACCCTAAACCTAACTCTCACCCTAACCCTAACACAAACCCTAACCCTAACCCTCAACCTAACCCTCACCCTAACCCTAACTCTAACCCTAAAACTCATCCCCACCCAAAACCTAACTCTAACCCTAATGCAAACCCTAAACCTCACCCTAACCATAACAGTAACCCTCACACTCACCCTCACCGTAACCTTAACCCTAATCCTAAGCTATCAATTACCTTAACCCTAATCTTAACCCTCAACCTAACCATAAACCTAACCCTAACCCAATCCCTGACCCTAACACATATCCTCACCCTAACACTAACCCTAACCCCAACACGAACCCTCACACTAGCCCTAAACTTAACCTCACCCTAACCCTAACCGTAACCCTAACCCTCACCCTAACCCTAACCCTCATGCTAAACGGAACCCTAACCTTAACCTTAAATCTCACCCTAACACTAACCCTCGTCCTTACACACTCACCATAACACTAAACCTAATCCTAATCCTAACCCTAACCCGAAACCTCACCCTCACCCTCACCGTAACCCTAACCCTAACACTAACACTAACAATAAACCTAACCCTAACCCTAACCCTCACCCTAAACATAACCCTCACCCTAAACCTAACCCTCACCCTAACACTTTCACCCTAACACTAACCCTAACCCTAACAGTAACCCTCACACTAACTCTAACAATCACCCTAACCCTAAACTTCACCCTAACACTAACCCTAAACCTCAACCTCACCTTAGCCCTCAGCCTAACCCTAACCCTCATCCTCACCCTAAACCTCACACTAACCCTAACACTTATCCTCAATCTAACCCTCACTCTCACTCTAACCCTAACCCTAAACCTCACCCTAACCCTAACTCTCACCCTTACCATAACCCTCACCCTCAGCCGAACCCTCAACTTTACGCTTACCATCACACCCACCCTGACCCTCACCTTAACCCTAACCCTCACCCTAACCCTAACTCTACCCCTAAACCTCACCCTCAACCTAACCCTAACTCTAACCCTAACTCTAACACTAAACCTCACCCTAACCCTTATCCTCAACCAAAGGCTCAGCCTAAACCTAAGCCTAAGCCTAAAACGTACCCTAACCCACACCCTCACCCTAGCCCTCACCCTAACCCTAATCCTAACCATAACCCTCATCCTAACCCTCACCGTAACCCTAAAACTAACCATCACCTTAATTCTAATCCTTAACCCCACCCTCACACTCAGCCTAACCCTAAGCCTGAGCCTAAGCCTAACCCTCACCCTAACCCTCCCCCTCCCCCTCACCCTAACCCTAATCCTAACCCTAACTCTAACACTAACCCTAAACCTCAACCTAACACTCACCCTAACCTTAAACCTAAAACTAACCCTAACCCTAACCCTCGACCTAACCCTCAAACTGACCCTAAACCTAACCCTAAACCTCACCTCAGAATAACCCTAATCCTAACCCTAAACCTAAAACTAACCCTAACCCTAAACCTAACCCTAACCCTCACCCTAACCCTAAAACTACCCCTCAGCCTAACGCTAACCCTCACCATCAACTCAACCCTGTTTCTAACACAAATGCTCACTCTCAACCTAAGCCTCAGCCTAACCCTTACCCTCACCATAACCCCATCCATTACCCTCTCTCTAACCCGCACCCTACACCTTCCCCTCACCCTAAGCCTAACCCTAACCCAAACCCTAAACCTAACCCTAACCTTCACCCTAACCCTCACCCTAACTCTCACCCTAACCTAACCCTAACCCTCACCCTAACCCTCACCCTAACCCTAAACGTAACCCTAACCCTCACCCTCACCGTAACTGTCATCGTAACCCTTACGCTCACCCTATCCCTAAACCTAACAATAACCCTCACCCTAACCCTCACCCGAACCCTCACTCTCACCTTCACCCTCACCCTAAACATCACCCTAACCCTAAACCTCAACCTAACCTTAACCCTCACCCTCACATTAACCCTAACCCTAACACTCAACCCTCACCCTAAACTTAACGCTAAACCTAACCCTCACCATCATCCTAGCGCTCAACCTAACCATAACTCTAACCCTAAACCTAACCCTAAATCTCACCTGCACCCTCAACCTCACCCTCACCCTCAGTCTAATCCTAACCCTAACCCTAATACTAACCCTAAACCTCACACTAACCCTACATCTACCCCTAACGCCAAACCTAATCTTCACCCTCAACCTCACATTAACCCTTAACTGCACCCTCACCTATACCTCACATTAAATCCAACCCTCACACTCAACCTAAGGCTAACCCTAACCCTCACCCTCACCTTCACCCTAACCCAAACCCTCACCTTAACCCTCACCATAACCTTAACCATAACCCTAACCCTCACCCTAACCCTAAACCTAAACCTAACCCTAAACCTCACCCTAACACTTACACTCATCATAACCATAACCCTAACACTCACCCTTACCCTAAACTTAACCCTAAACCTCACCATAACCCTCAAACTAAACCTAATGCAAAACTGTAACCTCACCCTCACCCTAAAGCTAAAGCTACCCGTAACAATCACCCTCACCCTAAACCTCACCCTAAACCTTACCCTCACCCTAACTCTAATCCTAACCCTCACACTAAACTTAAACCTCAACCTAACCCTAAACCTCACCCTCACCCTAAGCCTCACCCTATACATGACCCTAACTCTAATGCTCACCCTAAACCTAACCTTCATCCTAACCCTAAAACTCACCCTAATCTTCACTCTAACCCTAACCCTAACCCTTACATAACCGAAACTCTCACACTCACCCTGATCCTCACCCTATCCCTCAACCTCATCCTCGCCCTCACCATAAACCTAACCTTCACAGTAATCATAACATTAACCCTAACCCTCACCGTAACCCTCACCCTAGCCCTATCCCGAACTTTAACCCTCACCATCACCCTCACCCTAACCCTTACCCTCATCCTCACCCTCACCCTAACCCTCACACTAACCCTAAACCGCACGCTAACCCTAACACTAAACAAAACCCTCATCCTAACCCTCAAACTAAGCCTAAACCTAACCCTAACCCTCACCCTCACCATCACACTAAACATAACACTAACCCTCACCCTCACCCTAATCCTTAACCTCACCCTAACCCTAACACTTACCCTTACCTAACCGTCACCCTAATCCTACCATTCACCCTAAACCTAACCCTACCACTTACCCTAACACTCATCCTAACCCTAACCCTAACCCTCACCCTCACCCTAACACTAACCCTACACCTACCCTAACCCTGAAAAACACCCTAACCCTCATCCTAACCCTAATGCAAACCCGAACCCTAAACCTCACCCTAACCCTAACCCTAAACCTCACATGAACCCTAACCATCACTCTAACCCTAAACTTCATCCTATCCCTGACAATCACCCTAATCCTCACCCTAACCCTAATCTTAACCCATAGCTAACTGAAACTCTCAAACTCACCCTAACCCTCAACATCACATTAGACCTCACCATAAACCTAACCATAAACCCAACAATAACACTCACCGTCACCCTAAACCTAACCCTAAGCCTTAACCTTACCCTAACCCTAACCCTAACTCTAATCCTCACACTAACCCTAACCCTCATCCTAACCGTAACCCTCACCCTCACATTAACCCTCACCCTAATCCTTACCCTCACCCTAAACCTCACCCTAAATCTAACCCTCAAACTAACCCTACCCTCATCCTAACCCTAACTCTAACACTTAGCCACACCCTAGCCCTAACCCTAACCTTAACCCTAACCCTAACCCTAACACTAAACCTAACCCTAACACTAACCCTAACCCTCACACTAACACTCAGTCTAACCCTAACCCTAAACCTCCCCATCACCCTAACCCTCACACTAACCCTAACCCTCACCTTAAACCTAAACCTAACCCTCACCTTCACCCTCAAGCTCACCCTCAGCCTAACCCTAAAGCTAACACTAATCCTAACCCTAACCCTCACCCACACCCTCACCCTCACCCTAACCCTAATCCTAACCCTCAACCTCACCCTCAGCCTCACCCTAACCCTCACATTCACCCTCACCCTAACCCTAACCCTATCCCTATCGCTCACCCTAATCCTAATGCTAACCCTAACCCTCACCCTCACCCTAACCCTCACACTAACCCTTACCCTCACCCTAACCCTAACCTCACCCTCATTCTAACCCTCACTCTAACACTTACCCAAAACCTAACGCTCACGCTAACCCTCACCCTAACACTAACACTAACACCAACCCTAAACCTCACCCTCACCCTTACCCTCAGCCTAAACTAACACTATCCCTCACCCTCATCCTAAACCTAACGCTCACCCTAACCCTCACCCTCACCCCCACCCTCTCACCAACCCTAACCCTCATCCTAAACCTAACCCTAACCCTCACATGAAACCTAACCCTCACCCTAACCCAAACCCTCAAACTAACCCTATCCCTAACCCTATTCCTCACTTTACCCTAATCATCACCCTAACCGTTACAGTCACCCTCACCCTAACAATCACACTAACAATAACCCTCACCCTAACCCCAACCCTAACACTCACCCTCACCCTCACCCTCAGCCTAACAAAAACCCTAACCCTAAACCTCACCCTCACCCTAACCCTAACCCTCACCCAAATCATAACACTAATCCTCTCCTTATCCCTAACCCTAACCCTAACCCTAACCCTCACCCTCACCCTAGACCTCACCCTAACACTAACCCTAACCTTAACCATCATCCTCACCCTAACCCTCACACTAGTCCTAACACTAACCAAAACCCGCAACCTAACCCTCACCCTCACCTTAACCCTAACCTTCACACTATCCCTCACCCTAACCCTAACCCTAACACTCACTCTTACTCTAACCCTCACTCTAAACTTTACCCTCACCGTAGTCCTAACCCTTGCACTCACCATAACACTCACCCTAACACTAATGCTAACCCTAACCCTCACCCTCACCCTAAGCATCACCCTAACACTTACCCTAACCTTAACCCTAACCCTAATCCTGACCCTAAACTTCAAAAACATATCCCTCAGCCTACCCCTAACCCTAACATTCACCCTAACCCTAACGCTAACCCTCACCCTAACCCTCACCGTAAACTTTTCCCTAACCCTAAACCTAAACCTAAACCTAAACCTCAAAATATCCCTAACCCTAACCCTAACCATCTCCCTCACCCTAAGCCTAACCCTCATCCTAACTCTCACCCTCACTCTAATCCTCACCCTAATCCAAATCTAACCCTCACCCTAACCCTAACCCTAACATTAACCCTAACCCTCACACTAAACCTCAACCTAACCCTAACCATATCCCTGTCCCTAACCTTCACCCTAAACCTCAAACTTAACCTAACCCTCACCCTCACTCTAACCCTCACCCTAATCATTAACCTCACGTTAACCCTAACACTAACCCTCACCCGAATTCTTACGCTCACCCTAACCCTCACGCTATCTCTCATCCTAACCCTCACCGTAATCCTTATCCTAAACCTAACCCTAACCCTAACCCTCACCCAAACCGTAACACTTACCCTAACACTAACCCTCACCCTCACCCTAAACCTCACCCTAGACCTAACCCTAACACTAACCAAAATCCTGACATTAATCCTCACACTAACTCTAACCTTCACCCTACCCCTACCCCTAAACCTAACCCTAACACTCATCCTCACCCTAAACCTCATCAGAACACTTACCCTCACCCTAACCCTCACCCTAAATCTAACCCTAACCCTACCCTATCACTCACCCTAACCCTAACCCTAACCCTCACCCTCACTCTAACCCTCACTCTAAACCTTACCCTCACCCTAGCCATAATGCTAACGGTCACCATAACCCTCACCCATAACTTAAGCCTAAACCTAACCCTAAACCTCACCCTAACCCTCCCCATAACCCTAACCCTAATCCTCACCCTCAACCTAAACCTAACCCTAATCCTTAATCTCACCCTAACCATAATCCTAACCCACACAGTAATCCTAACTCTCACCCTAACCCTAACCTTATCCCTCCCTGTAACCCTCACCTAACACTAACCCTAAAATAAAACCTCACCCTTAGCCTAACCCTACCCCTCATGCTCAACCTAACCCTCAACCTCAACATCACCCTAACCCTAACCCTAACCATCACCTAAACCCTAACCCTCACGTGAACCCTCACCCTCACCCTCAGCCTCACCCTCACCCTAAACATCACACTAACCTTAACCCTCACCCTAACCCTAAACCTAACACTCAGCCTAAACCTAAAGGTCACCCTAACACAAAAACTCATCCTAAACCTCAAACTAACCATAACGCTAACCATTACACTAACCCTAACCCTCAATCTCAGCCTCACCCTCACCCTAACATTAAACCTCACCCTCAGCATCACCCTAAACCTAACACTAACGTTCACCCTCACCCTAATCCTTAACCTCACGCTAACCCTAACCCTTACCCTAATCCTAACCGTCACTCTAATCCTAACATTCACCCTAACCCTAAACCCACCCCTTGCCCTAACCCTCATCCTAACCCTAACCCTAACCCTAACCCTCACCCTAACCCTAACCCTAACCCTAACCTTAACCCTAGTATTAATCCTATCCCTCACCCTATCCGTCAACCTAATACTAACCCTAACCCTAACCATAACCCTCAACCTAAAGCTCACCCATACACTAACTCTCAACCTCAACCTAACCCTCACCTTAACCCTTACCCTCAACCTCACCCTAACTCTCACACTAACCCTAACACTCACCCTAAACCTAAAGCTAAACCTAACTCTGACCCTAACCCTAATGCTCACCCTAATCCTCACCCTCACCCTAACACTCACCCTAACATTTACCCTCACCTTATCTCAAACGCTAAACCTAACTCTACCCATCACACGAAACCTACATCTCACTCTAACACTAAACATTCTCCCTACCCTAACACTAACCTTCACCCTAACCCTCAGCTTAACCCTTACCCTAACCCTAAACCTATCCCTAACCCTAAACATCACCTTATCCCTAACGCTAACCCTAACCCACACCCTCACCCTAGCCCTCACCATAAGCCTCAACCTAACCCCAAACCTCAACCTAAACCTAACACTTAACCTAACCCAAACCCTTACCCTCAACCTAACCCTCACCCTAAAACTAACCATACCACTAAACAAAACCCTCAGACTAAACCTCACCCTAACCCTAACCCTAATCCTACCCCTCACCCTACCCCTCACCCTAACCCTAACCCTAACTCTCACCCTCACCCTAACCCTCACCTGAACTCTTACACTCACCCTAACCCTCACCCTATCCCTAACACTAGCCCTCACCCTAACCCTCACTCCAACCCTAACCCTAAACCTAACCCTTACCCTCACCCTAACTCTCACCCTAACCCTTAACCTCCTCCTAACTCTAAACCTAAACCTTAACCTAAACCTCACACTATCCCTAACCCTCACCCTAAACCTAACCCTACCCCTTACCCTAATACTCATCCTATCCCTAACTCTAAACCTAACCCTCACCCAAATCCTCATTCTCACCCTCACCCTCATCCTCAACCTAACCCTAACCCTAACCATAATCCTAACCCTAACCCTCACCCTAACTCTTACCCTAACCCTCACACTCACACTCACCCACACCCTAACATTCACCCTAACCCGAACACCAACCCTCACCCTCACACCTTAAAACTAACCCTAACCCTAAACCTCACCCTCACCCTAAACCTCACCCTCACACTTACCCTCATCCCAACCCTAAGTCTAACCCTTAACCTAACCCTCACACTAATCCTAACCCTCACCCAAACCTTAACCAAACCCTCACGCTAATACTCATCCTATCCCCAACCCTAATATTGACCCTCACCCTAACCCTAAACCTAACCCTATCCCTAAACCTAACCCTCAAATTTATGTAAGCGAAAACCTCACCCTCAACCTCACCCCCACCCTAACCCTCACCCTCACCCTAACCCTCACTCTATCCCTAACCCTAACGCTATCTCTCACTGTCACCCTAACCCTCAAACTCACCCTCACCTTAACACTAACCCTAATCCTCACCATAGACCTTCCCCTAACCCTAATGCTAATCGTAAAGCTCATCCTCACCCTAAACCTTATGCTAACCCTATCAATCACCCTCACCCTAACCCTCACCTTAACACTTACCTCACCCTAAACCAAACCCTAACTCTAACTCTAACCCTCACACTAACCCTAACCCTAACCCTCACCCTAACCCCATCCCTAACATTAACCCTAAACTTCACCCTAATTCTCAACCTAACCCTAACATTAACCCTAACCCTCACCATCACCCTAACCCAACCCCTAAGCCTAAACCTAACCCTAACCCTCAGCATAACCCTCACCCTAACACTAATGCTAACCCTAACCCTCACCCTCACCCTAAGCCTCACCCTAACAATTACCCTGACCTTAATCCTAACTCTAATCCTGACCCTAAACCTCACAAAAAACCTATCTCTCAGCCTACCCCTAAACCTAAAATTCACCCTAACCCTAACCCTAAACCTAACCCTAACCCTCACCGTAAACTTTTCCCTAACCCTAAACCTAAACCTAACCCTAAACCTCACAATATCCCTAAGCCTAACCCTAACCGTCACACTCACCCTAAGCCTCACCCTTATCCTAACCCTCACCCTCATTCTAATCCTCACCCTAATCCTAACCCTAACCCTCAACCTAACCCTAACCCTGACATTAACCATAACCCTCACACTAAACCTCAACCTAACCCTAAACCTACTTCTAACACTAAACCTCACGCTAAACCTCACACTTACCTTAAACCTCACCCTCACCCTAACACTCACAATAACCCTTACCCTCACGTTAACCCTAACACTAAACCTAAGTCTAAGCCTCACACTAAACCTATCCCTCACTTTACCCCTAACCCTAACATTCACCTTAACCCAAACCCTAACCCTCACTGTAAATTTTACCCTAACCCCAATTCCAACCCTAACCCTAACCTCACCCTCACCCTCACCTTAGCCCTCACTCTAACCCTCAATCTAACCCTAACCCTCATTTAACCCTAACCCCTACCCTAACACTAAGCCTCACCCTCACCCTAACCCACACCCTAACCCTAACCCTAACACTAACCAAAACCCTCACCCTAACCTCACCCTAACACTAACCCTCACCCTAATCCTCACCCTCACACTAAACCTCATCTTAACCCTAACACTAACCCTCAACCTAACCTTAACCCTCACCCGAACTCTTACCCTCACCCTAACCCTCACCCTAACTCTCATCCTAACCCTCACCCTAATACTTACTCTAACCCTAACCCTAAACCTCACAATAACCCTCACCCAAACCGTAACACTTACCCTAACACTAACCCTCACACTCACCCTAAACCACACCCTAGACCTAACCCTAATACTAACAAAAACCCTCAAAGTAACCCTCACCCTAACTCCAACCCTCACCCTACCCCTAACCCTAAACCTAACCCTAACACTCATCCTCACCCTAAACCTCCCCCGAACACTTACCCTCACCCTAACCCTCACCCTAAATCTAACCCTAACCTCACCCTATCCCTCACCCTAACCCTAACCCTAACCCTCACCCTCACTCTAACCCTCACTCTAAACCTTACCCTCACCCTTGCCCTAACCGTAAACCTCACCGTAACCCTCACCCTAAACTTAACCCTAAACCTAACCCTAACACTCACCCTAACCCTCCCCATAACCCTAACCCAAACCCTAATCCTCACCCTCACACTAAACCTAACCCTAATCCTTACCCTCACCCTAACCATAACCCTAACCCACACAGTAATCCTAACTCTCACCCTAACCCTAACCCTATCCCTCCCTGTAACCCTCACCTAACACTAACCCTAAACCTAAACCTCACCCTAACCCTAAACCTAACCCTCATGCTCACCCAAAACTTCAACCTCACCATCACCCTCACCCTAACCCTAACCCTCACCAAAACCCTAATCCTCACGAGAACCCGAAACATCACCCTCAGCCTCACCCTCACCCTAAACATCACACGAACCCTTAGCCTCACCCTAACCCTAAACCTAACACTCAGCCTAAACCGAACGGTCACCCTAACCCAAAACCTCACCCTAATCCTCAAACTAACCCTAACGCTAAACATTACCCTAACCCTAACCCTCACCCTCACCATCACCCTAAACTTAACACTAACCCTCACCCTCACCCTAATCCTTAACCTCACCCTAACGCTAACCCTTACCCTTACTCTAACCATCACCCTAATCCTAACATTCACCCTAATCCTAATGCTACCCCTTACCCTAACCCTAACCCTAACCCTCATCCTAACACTAACCCTAACCCTACCCCAACCCTCAAAAACACCCTAACCTTCACCCTAACCCTAATGCAAACCACAACCCTAAACCTCACCCTAACCATAACCCTAACCCTAAACCTCTCCTAACTCTCACCCTAACCATCACTCTAAACCTAAACTTCATCTTATCCCTGACCCTCCCCCTAATTCTCACTTTAACCCTTACCTAACCGAAACCCTCACCCTCAACCTCACCCTCACCCAAACCCTCAACCTCACATTAGACCTCACGATGAACCTTACCCTAAACCTAACAATAACCCTCACACTAACCCTCACCATCACCCTAAATCTAACCCTAAGCCTTAAACTTACCCTAACCCTAACCCTAACTCTAACCCTAACACTAACCCTAAACCTCATCCTAACCCTAGCCCTCAGCCTCACACTAAATCTCACCCTAAACCTTACCCTCACCCTAACCTAACCCTAAATCTAACCCTCAAAATAACCCTAACCCTCATCTTAACCCTCACTCTAACACTTACCCACAACATAACCCTAACCCTAACCCTAAACCTAAACCTAACCTTAACCTAACTCTAACCCTAACACTAACCCTCACACTAACACTCACCCTAACCGTAACCCTAACCTTCCTGCTCACCCTAACCCTCACACTAACCCTAACTCTCACCTTAAACCTAAACCTAACCCTCACCTTCACCCTCAAACTCACCCTCAGCCTAACCCTAACGCTAACACTAATCCTAACCCTAACCCTCACCCACACCCTCACCCTAACACTAATCCTAACCCTCAACCTCATCCTCAGCCTCACCCTAAACCTCACCCTCACCCTAACCCTAAACCTAACCCTATCCCTATCGCTCACCCTAACCCTTATGCTTACACTAAACCTCAACCTCACCCTAACCCTCACACTAACCCTTACCCTCACCCTAACCCTAACCTCACCCTCATTCTAACCCTCACTCTAACACTTACACAAAATCTAACCCTCAGCGTAACCCTCACCCTAACCCTAACACTAGCACTAACACAAACACCAACTCTAACCCTCACCCTCACCCTCACCCTCAGCCTAACCTAACCCTAACCCTCACCCTCATCCTAACCCTAACGCTAATCCTAACCCTCACCCTCACCCTAACCCTCTCACCAACCCTAACCCTCATCCTAAACCTAAACCTAACACTAACCCTCACGTGAAACCTAACCCTCACCCTAACCCAAACCCTCACCCTAACCCTATCCCTAACCCTAACCCTCACTTAACCCTAATCATCACCCTAACCGTTACAGTCACCCTCACCCTAACAATCACACTAACCCTAACCCTCACCCTCACCCCAACCCTAACACTCACCCTCACCCTCAACCTCAGCCTAACAAAAACCATAACCCTAAACCTCACCCTCACCCTCACCCTAACCATTACCCAAACCCTTACCCACACCCTAACAATCACCCTATCGCTAATGCTAACCCTAAACTTCACCCTCACCCTAACCCTTACCCTCACCTTAACCCTAACCCTAACCCTAACACGAATCCTCACACTAAATCTAACCTTAACCCTATCCCTCAGCCTAACCCTCACCCAAATCATAACACTAATCCTCTCCCTATCCCTAATCCTAAACCTAACCCTAACCCTCACCCTCACCACTAACCCTAACCCTAACCATCACCCTCACCCTAACCCTCACACTAACCCTAACACTAACCAAAACGCTCATCCTAACACTCACCCTCACGCTAACACTAACCCTCACCCTATTACTCACAATAATCCTAACCCTATCCCTCACCCTCACTCTAACCCTCACTTTAAACCTTACCCTCACCCTTGCCCTAAACCTAACGCTCACCGAAACCCTCACCCTAAACTTAACCCTAAACTTAACCCTAACCCTCACCCTCACCCTCCCCATAACCCTAACCCTAACCCTAAACCTCACCCTCACACTAAACCTAACCCTAATCCTTACCCTCACCCTAACCATAACCCTAACCCACACAGTAATCCTAACTCTCACCCTAACCCTATCCCTCCCTCTAACACTCACCTAACACTAACCCTAAACCTAAACCTCAACCTAACCTTACCCCTACCCCTCATGCTCACCCTAAACTTCAACCTCAACATCACCCTCACCCTAACCCTAACCCTCACCCAAACCCTAACCCTCACGAGAACCCGAACCCTCACCCTCAGCCTCACCCTCACCTTAAACATCACACTAACCCTAATCCTTACCCTAACCCTAAACCTAACACTCAGCCTAAACCGAACGGTCACCCTAACCCAAAACCTCACCCTAATCCTCAAACTAAACCAAAAGCTAACCATTCCCCTAACCCTAACCCTCACCCTGACCATCATCCTAAACCTAACACTAACCCTCACCCTCACCCTAATCCTTAACTTCACCCTAACCCTAACCCTTACCCTTACTCTAACCGTCACCCTAATCCTACTATTCACCCTAAACCTAACCCTACCCCTTACCCTAACCCTCATCCTAACCCTAACCCTAACCCTAACCATCACCCTAACACTAACTCTAAACCTACACCTAATCGTCAAAAACACCCTATCCCTCACCCTAACCCTAATGCAAACCGAACCCTAAACCTCACCCTAATCCTAACCCTCACCCTAAACCTCACACTAACTCTAACCATCACTCTAACCCTAAACTTCATCCTATCCCTGATCCTCCCCCTAATCCTCCCCCTAACCCTAACCTTAACCCTTAACAAACCGAAACGCTCACCCTCACCGTCACCCTCAACAAAACACTCAACCTCACATTAGACCTCACCATAAACCTTACGCTAAACCAAACAATAACCCTCACACTAACCCTCAAGGTCACTCTAAACCTAACCCTAAGCCTTACCCTCAACCTAACCCTAAACCTAACTCTAACCCTCACACTAACCCTAACCCTCATCCTAACCCTAACCATCACCCTCACCCTAAAACGCACCCTAATCCTTACCCTCAACATAACCATAACCCTGACTCTAACCCTCAAACTAACCCTAACCTTCATCCTAACCCTCACTCTAACACTTACCCACAACCTAATCATAACCCTAAACCTCTCCCTAACCCTAACCCTAACCCTAACACTAACACTAACCATAACCCTTACTTCACCCTAATCTTCACCCTAACCGTTACAGTCACCCTCACCCTAAAAATCACACTAACCCTAATCCTCACCCTAACCACAACCCTACCACTCAGTCTCACCCTCACCCTCAGCCTAACAAATATCCTAACCCTAAACCTCACCCTCACCCTCACCCTAACACTAACCCTAACCATCATCCTAAAACTAACCCTAACCCTCACACTCATCCTCAGCCTAACCCTAACCCTAAACCTAAAGCTAAACCTAACCCTCACCCTCACTCTTACCCTAACCGTACTCCTCACTCTAACCTAAACACTAACCCTAAACCTCACCCTCACCTTCAGCCTAACCCTAACCCTAACCCTCACCGTCACCCTAAACCTCAACCTAACCCTAATACTCACAATAACACTTAACATCACCCTAATCCTAAAATTAACCCTAACCCTCACCCTATCCTTCATCCTACTCCTAACCCTAACCCTAACCCTAACCTCACCCTAATGCTAACACTAACCCTCACCCTCACTCTAGCCCTCAACCTAACCCTAATCTTAAACCTAAACCTCACCCTCAGTCTCACCTTAATCCTAACACCCTAACCCTGACCCTCACACTTATGCTCGGCCTAAGCCTAAGCCTTAGCCTAAGACAACCTAAGCCTCACACTCACCTTCACCCTACCCCTAACCATAACACTAACCCTTACCCTAAACCTCACACTAACTCTCACCCTAACGCTAACTGTAACTTCTACCACACCCTAACCCTAACACTCAACTTCACCCTAGCCCTCCGCCTAACACTAAGTCGAACCCTAACATTAACCCTAACCATAAATCTCACCCTAACCCTCATCCTAACCCTAACCCTCACCCTCACGCTAGTCCATACCCTAACTCTAAGCCTAAGCCTAACCCTAAACCTAAACCTCACTCTAACCCTAACCCAAACCCACAACCTAAACCGAACCCCCACCCTGACCCTCACCCTAACTCTAATCCTAAGCCTAACCCTAAACCTAATCCTCAAACTCACCCTCACCTTAACCCTATTCCTAATCCTAACCCTAGCCCTAACCCTCACCCTAAACCTCACACTAACACTACCTCTAACACTAACCCTAACCATAAACCTCAACCTCAGCCTCACCCTCACCACAAACTTAACCCTAACCATAAAAATAACAATAACCCTAAAACTAACCCTAACCCTAACACTCACTGTAACCTAACCCTAAGCCTAACCATAGCCCTAAACCTTACCCTAACCCTAACCCTAACCCTAATCATCACCCTCACCCTCACCCTAACCCAAACCCTAACCCTAACACTCACCCTAACCCTAACCCTAACCCTAAACCTACCCTAACCCTAACCATAAACCTAAACCTAACCCTAACCCTGAACCTCATCCTAACCCTCACCCTACCCCTAACCCTAACCCTCACACTAACCCTCACCCTCATGCTCGGCCTAAGCCTAACCCTAACCCTAAACCTAACCCTCACCCTAACCCTAACCCTAACCCTAACTCTCACCCTCACAGTAACTTTAAACCTAATCCTAATCCTACCAATAACCTTAACCCTAACCCTAACACTCACCCTATCCATAACCCTCACCCTAACCCTAACCCGAACACTAACTCGAACCCTCACTCTCACCCTTAGGCTCGGCCTAAACCTAAGCCTAAGTCTAAGACTAACCCTTACCCTCACACTCAACCTCACCCTAACGCTAACAGTAACACTCACCCTAACCCTAACCCTCACCCTCACCCTCACCCTCCGCCTAACACTAAGACAATCACTAACCCCAACCCTAACCCTAATACTAACCCTAAACCTAACCCTCACACTAAACCTCACCCTAACCCTCACCCTCACCCAAGCCCATAACCTAACCCTAAGCCTAATCCTAACCCTCACCCTAAACCTCACTCTAACCCTAACCCCAACCCTCACCCTAACCCTAACCCTCACCCTCACCCTCTGCATAACTCTAATCCTATCACCAACCCTAACCCTCACCTTAAACCTCACCTTAACGCTAACCCCAACACTAACCCTAACCCTAAACCTAACCATAAACCTCACTCTCAGCCTCACCCTCACTGCAAACTTAACTCTAACCATAAGACTAACAATAACCCTAACGTTAACCCTAACCATAACACTAACCGTCACTGTAACCCTACCCTTAACCCTAATCCTAACCGTAACCCTAAACCTTACCCTAACCCTAACCCTAACTCTAACCCTAATTCTCACCCTCAACCTCACCCTAAACCAAACCCTAACTCTAACCCTCACCATAACCCTAACCTTCACCCTAACCCTCACCCTAATCCTAATACTAACCCTCAGCCTAACACTTACACTAACCCTAAGTATAAACCTAGCCCTAACCCTCACCCTAACCCAAACCCTAACCCTAACCCTCACCCGTACCCTAACCCTCACTCTAAGTCTTAACCTCAGCCCCACCCTAAACCTCACACTTAACGGAAATCTCACCTTAACTCTAAATCTAATCATCACCCTCACCGTCACCCTCATGCTAACCCTAATCCTAACGCTCACCCTAACCCTAAAACTCACCCTAAACCTCACCTTAAACCTCACTCTCACCCGCACCTTCACCCTAACCCTAAACCTAACCCTCACACTAAACCTCACCCTAAACCTAATGCTAACTCTAACACTCACCATAAACCTCATGCTATCACTTATCAACACCAAAAACCTAACCCTAACCTTAACCCTCACACTCACCCTAAATCTCACCGTAACCCTAAACCTAATCATAACCCTCACCCTCAACATAACCCTAAACCTAACCCTCACCCTCACCCTAACCCTCTCCATAAACCTTACCCTCACCCTCACCCTCACCCTCAACATAACCCTCACACTAAACCTAACTCTCACCCTAAACCTAACCCTACCCCTCACCCTAACCCTCACCCTAAACTTAACCCGTACCCTATCCCTTACCCTAACCCTCACCCTTAATGTAACCCTCACCTTTACACTTACCATCACGCTCATACTAACCCTCACCCTAACGCGAACCCACATCCTAACCCTCACCCTAACCCTAACCCTAACCATCACCATAACCCTAAGCCTCACCCTCACCATCACACTCAGCCTAAACCTAACCCTAACACTAACCCTCACCCTCACCCTAGCATTCAGCCTAACCCTAATTCTACCCCTAACTCTCATCCTAAACCTCACCCTAACCTTAAGGATAACCATCACCCTAAGACTCATCCTCACCCCCACCCTCACCCTCAGTCTAACCCTAAGCCTAAGCCTAATCCTAACCCTAACCCTAACACTAACCCCAAACCTCAAAGTAACCCTCACCCTAACCCTAAAGCTAACCCTAACACTAACCCTAACCCTAACCCTCAACCTAACCCTCCCCCTCAACCTAACTCTAACCCTAAACCTCATCCTGACCCTATCCCTAATCCTAACCCTAACCCTAAACCTCACCCTAACCCTAACCCTAAAGCTCACGATCAACCTCACCTAAACCTCACACTAACCCTAACCGTAATCCTCAATCTAATCCTCACCCTAAACCTAACCCTAACCCTTACCCTAACCCTAATCCTAAACTTCACCCTTACCCTAAACTTAATCCTAACCCTAACCCTAACCCTCACCCTAACCTTAACCCTCACCTTTAAGGGAACCCTAACACTCATCCTAACCCTCACCCTAACCCTAATCCTAAACCTCACCCTAACACTAACCCTAACACTCACCCGCACCCTAGCACTCACCCTAACCCTAAACCTAACCCTAATCCTCATGCTACCCATCACCCTAACCCTAACCCTAACCCTCACCCTAACCTTAATAATAGCCCTCAACCTAACCCTAATCCTCACGCTCACCATAACCCTAACCCTAACCCTAAACTCAGCCCGAACCCTAACTCTCACACTATCCCTAACCCTAGCACTCAACCTAACCCTAACCCTCACCCTTAACCTCACCCTCAGCAAAACCCTAAGCCTAACCCTAACCCTTAACCTAACCCTCACACTCACCCTAACCCTTATCCTAATCCTAATCCTAACCCTAAGCCTAAACATCAACCTGACTCTAACACTCACCCTAACCCTAACACTAACCCTAACCTTAACCCTCGACCTAACTCTCCCCCTAAGGCTAAGTCTAACCATAAACCTCAACCTCAACCTAACCCTAATCCTAACCCTAACCCTAATCCTCACCCTAACCCTAAACCTAACCCTCACCCTCACCCTTACTGTAACTCTAAACCTAACCCTAACAATAACACTATTCCTAACCCTAAACCTAAACTTAACCCTAACCCTAACCCTAATCCAAACACTCACCCTCAACCTAACCCTAACTCTCACCCCCACCCTCACACTCAGCCTCAGCCTAAGCCTAAGCCTAACCCTAACCCTAACCCTCACACTCACCCTAACACTAAACCTAATCCTACCCCTAACCCTAACCTTCACCCTCACCCTAACCCTCACCTTAACCTTAACCCTAACATTAACCCCAAACCTAACCCACACCCTCAGATTCACCCTAAACCTAACGCTAACCCTAAACGTCATCCTGACCCTCTCCCTAACCCTAACCCTAACCCTACACCTCACTGTAACCCTAAAACTCAAACTCACTCTCAGCCTAGCCCTCAACCTAACCTTAATCCTAACCATGAACCTCATCCTAAACCTCTCCATAATCCTAAGCCTAACCCTCACCCTAACACTATCTCACCATCAACCTGACCATCAGCCTAACCCTAACCCTAACACACACACTCACCCTCATCCTAACCCTAAGCCTAACCCTAAACCTAACCCTAACCTACACACTCACACTCACCCTATCATTAATTCTAATCCTAACCATATTCCTCCCCCTAACTCTCACCCTAACCCTAACCCTACCCCTCACAAAAACTCTAAACCTAACCCTCACCCTCAGCCTCAGCCTAAGCCTAAGCCTAAACCTAACCCTAACCCTCACACTCACCCTAACTTTAAACCTAATCCTAAACCTAACCCTAACCCTCACCCTCACCCTAACCCTCACCTTAACCTTAACCCTAACACTAACCCTAACCATAACCCTCACCCTCAGCCTCACCCTAACCCTAACTCTAACCCTAAATCTCACCCTCACACTTACCCTGACCCTAATCCTATCCTTAAACCTGAACTTCACCCTAACCCTAAACCTAAACTTCACCCTCACCCTAGCCCTCCCCCTAACCTCAATCCTAACCCTAACCCTCATACTAACCCTCCCCTAACCCTAACTCTAACCCTAACACTAATCCTAACCCTCACCCTCAAACTAAACCTCAGCCTAATCCTAACATTAACCCTAACCCTCACCCTAACCCTAACACTCACCCTAACTCTAATCCTAACCCTAACCCTAACCCTCACACTCACCCTCACCTTAACACTAATCCTAATCCTAACCCTATCACGAACCCTCAGCCACACACTAAACCTCACCCTAACCCTTACCCTAACAGTAACCCTAACCTTAACCTAACCCTCACCATAAAACTAACTCTAAACCTAAACTTCACCCTCACCTTAACCCTGCACCTAACCCTAATCCTAAACCTCACCCTAAACCTAAACCTTATCCTAACACTTACCCTCACCCTAACACTAACACTAACCCTATCACTAACCCTCACAATAATGCTAACCATCACCCTAAACCTAAACCTCACCCTATCCCTAACCCTAAACCTCAACTTCACCTTAGCCCTCACCCTAAGCCTAACCTTCATCCTCACCCTAAACCTCACACTAACCCTAACACTAAGCCTCAATTTAACCCTCACCCTCACCCTAAATTCTTACCCGACCCTCACCCTCAACCTCAGCCGAACCCTCACCTTTACTCTTATAGTCACCATCATCCTAACCGTCACCCTAACCCTAACCCTCATCCTAACCCTCACCCTAACCGTAACCCTAACCATCACCCTAACCCTAACCCTCGGCTCACCTTCAGCCTCAGCATAACCCTAAGCCTAAGCCTAAACCTATCCCTAAACCTCACAGTCATTGTAGCCCTCACTCTAACTCTTATCCTAACCCTAACCCTCATCCTAACCCTAAACCTAACCATAAACTAAACCAGCACTCTAAACCTAATCCTCATCCCCACCCTCACACCTCAGCCTAAACCTAAGCCTAAGCCTAACCCTAACCCTCACACTCTCCCTCACCCTAACCCTAATCCTAACCCTAACCCTAACCCTAAACCTAAAACTCAACCTAACCCTCACCATAAACCTAACCCTAAACCTAACCCTCACCCTGACCTTAGTCCTCACCCTAACCCTCACCCCAAACCTAACCCTCACCCTCACCCAAACCCGAACCTTAACCCTCACCCTAAGCCTAACCCTAACATTAACCCTAAACCTCACCCTAACCCTAACACTAACCCTCACAATCACCCTAGCCCTCAACCTAACCCTACTTGTAACCCTAAACCTCATCCTAACCCTCACCCTAAACCTAACCTTAACCCTCACCCTAAACCTAAACCTAATTCTCACCCTCAAACTAAACCTAACCCTAACCCTCACCATAACCCTAACCCTAAACCTCACCCTAACACTAAACCTAACCCTCACCCTCACCCTAGCCCTCATCCTAACCCTAATCCTAACCGTAACCCTTGTGCTAACCCTCACACTAACCCTAACCCTAACTCTCACCCTAAACCAAGCCCTACTCCTAACCCTCAACCTATACCTAAACTTAACCCTAACCCTAAACCTCACCCTCATGATAGCCCTCACACTAACCCTAATCCTAAACCTAACCCCCATTATAACCATCACCCTAAACCTAACCCTAACCCTCACCCTAACCCTAACCCTCACCCTCACTCTCAGCCTAACCCTAAGCCTACCTCTAACCCTAACCCGAACCCTAACCCTCACACTCACCCTCACCCAAACCCTAACCTAAAACGAACCCTATCCCTAACCTAAACCTCACCCTAAAACTCAAACTAAACCTAAACCTAAAACTAATCCAACACTAACCCTCACACTAACCCTAACCTTAAGTCAAACTCTAACCCTAAACCTCACCCCCACCCTAAACCTAACCCTCACCCTCACCCTCTCCCTCAGCCTATCCCTAAGCCTAAACCTAACCCAAACCCAAACGCTCACACTCACCCTCACCCTAAACCTCAGCCTTACCCTAAGACTAAGCTTAAGCCTAAACCTAACCCTAACCCTCACCTTAACCATAAGCCTCACCCTAACCCTAACACTCACTCTAACTCTAACCCTAACCCTCACCCTCACCAACACCCTCACCCTAACCGTAACCCTCACCCTCACCCTAAATCAAATCCTAACCCTAACCTCACCCAATCCCTAAGCCTAACTCTAAACCTAAACCTAAACCTCACACTCACCCTCAACCTAAATTAATCCTAAACCTAACCCTATCCCTAACCCTAACCCTCACACTAACCCTCACCCTAGTGCTCACCCTAACCCTAATCCTAACCCTAAACCTCAACCTAACCCTCAACCTAACCCAAACCCTCACCCTAACCCTAACTTTAAGCCTCACTTTCATGCTAGGCCTAGGCCTAAGCCTAAGCTTAAGCCTAACCCTAACACTCACCTAACCCTAACACGAACACTAACCTTAACTCTAACCCTAAACCTCACACTCACCCTAACCCTAAACCTAACACTAACTCTAAAACTCAACCTAACCCTAACCCTCACCCTCACCCTAGCCCTCAGCCTAACCCTAATCCTAACATTAATCCTCATCCTAAACCTCACCCTAACCCTAAACCTAACCCTCACCCTAACCCTAGCCCTAACCCTAACCCTAACCCTCAACCTAATCATAACCATCACTCTCACCGTAACCCTAACCCTCACCCTAAACCCAAACTTAACTGGAACCCTAACTCTCACCCTAACCCTAACCCTAACCCTCAGCCTAATCCTAAGCCTCACCCTCACCCTCACCCTAATAATAAATCTAACAATAACCCTAACCCAAACCCTCACAATCAGCCTCACCCTTACCCTAACTCTAACCATAAAAATCACTTTCACCATAACCCTAACCCTAACCCTAACCCTAAACCTCACCCTAACCTTAACCCTAACCCTAACCCTAAACCTCATCCTCAACCTAGCCCTCACCCTCACCCTAATCCTAACCCTAACCCTCAACCTAACCCTCACCCTAACCCTAAAACTCAACCTCACTGAAACCTTTACCCTACCCCTCATCCTAACCCTAAACTTAACCCAAACCCTAACTCTCACCCTAACGCTAACCCTAACCCTCACCCTAAGCCTAACACTCACCCTCAGCCTCAGCCTCAGTCGAAGCCTAAGCCTAAGCCTAACCCTAACACTAACCCTCACACTCTCCCTAACTCTAACCCTAATTCTATTCCTAAACTTAACCCTAACCCTCACCCTCTCCCTATCCCTCACCTTAACCCTAACCCTAACACTAACCCTAACTCTAACCCTAAATCTCATCCTCACCCTAACCCTATCCCTAAACGTCACCCTAAACCTAAGCATAAACCTCACCCTCAACCTAGACCTCCCCCTAACCCTAACCCTCATCCTAACCCTCCCCTTAACCCTAACATTAACTTTCACCCTAAAACTAACCCTCACCCTCAGCCTAAGCCTAAACCTAACCCTAAACCTCACACTCACCATAACCCTAACCCTAATCATAATGCTGACACTAACCCTAACCCTCACCCTCACCCTAACCCTCAACTTAACAATAACCCTAACATTAACCCTAAACCTAACCCACACCCACAGCCTTACCCTAATCCTAACTCTAACCCTAAACATCACCCTGACACTAACCCTAAGCCTCACCCTAACCCTAAACCTAAAACTCACCCTCACCCTAACAATAAAACTAACCCTAACCCTAAACCTCATCCTAACCCTCCCCCAAACCCTGACTCTAAACCTAAACCTCACCCTCACCCTAACCCCAACCCTAAACTTAAACCTCACCCTAAACCGCACCCTAAGCCTAATCCTCACCCTCACCTTCACCCTCCACCTCAACTTAACTGTAACCCTACCCCTAACTATAACACAAACCCTAACCCTAACACTAACCCTAACCCTAACCATATCCCTCAACCTCAACCTCACCCTCACCGCAATCTTAACCCTAACCATAACACTAACAATAACCCTAACCCTAAACCTAACCCTAATTCTCACCCCCACCCTCATCCTCAGCCTAACCCTAAGCCTAACTCTCACCGTACACCTAACCCTAAACCTAAACCTAACCCTAACACTAATCCTAAGCTTCACCCTCACCCTAACACAAACCCTAACCCGAACACTCACCCTAACCCTAAGCCTAACCCTAACCCTAACCCTAACCTTCACACTCAATCTAACCTAACCCTAATCCTAAACCTAACCATATCCCTAAACATAACCCTCACCGTAACCCTCACAATAGCCCTCACCCTAACCCTAATCCTAACCCTAAACCTCATCCTAAAACTCACCCTAACCCTAACCCTAACCCTCACCGTCATGCTCGGCCTAAGCCTAAGCCTTAGCCTAAGGCTAACCTTACACCTGACACTCACCCTAAACCTAACCTTAACACTAACCCTAACTCTAAACCTAAACCTCACTCTCACCATAACCCTAACTCTAACCCTAAACCTAAACCTAAACCTCATCCTAACCCTAAATCTAACCTTCACCCTCACCCTCACCTTAACCCTCACCCTAACCCTAACCCACACCCTAACACTTACCCTCACCCTAACACAAACCCTAACACTAACACTGACCTTCACACTAAGCTAACCATCAAACTAACCCTAAACCTAAACCTAAACCTAACCTTCACCCTCACCCTATCCCTAACCCCCATCTTCCCCCTAAACCTCACCATAACCCTAACACTAATCCTCAATCTAACCCTCACCCTCACTCTACCCCGAAACCGAAACCTCATCCTAACCCTAACCCTGACCCTTACAGTAACCTTCAACCTCAGCCTAACCCTCACGTTGACCCTTACGGTCACCCCCACCCTAAACCTCACCCTAACCCTAACCCTCACACCAATGCTCAGCCTATGCCTAAGCCTAAGCCCAAGCATAACTGTAAACCTGACCCTCACCCTAACCCTAAACCTAACACTAACCATAACTCTAAACCTAAACCTCATACTCAATCACTCCCTCAGCATAAACCTAAGGCTAACCCTAACCCTAACACTAACCCTCACACTCACACTAACCCTAACCCTAATCCTAATCCTAACCCTAAACCTAACCCTCACACTAACCATAAACCTCACCCTAACCCTAAACCTAACACTAACCCCAAACCTAACCCTAACCCTCACCCTCAGCCTCACCTTAACCCTAATTCTAAACCTCAACTTCACACTCACCCTAATCCTACCGCTAAACCTAACCCTAACCTTAACCCTAACCCTAGCCCTCCCCTTAACTATCACCCTAACCCTAACACTAACACTAACCCTAACTCTAACCCTTACCCTAACACTAAACCTCACCCTAACCCTAACCCTAAGCCTCACCCTAACCCTAAACCTCACCCTCACCCTCACCCTCAGCCTAAACTTAAGCCAACCCTAACCCTAACCATAACCCTCACACTAACCCTAAACCTAAGCCTAATCCTAATCCTAACCCTCAACCTAACCCTCACCCTAACCCTAAACCTAACCCTAATACTAACCCTAAACCTAACCCTAACCCTAACCCTAACACTAACCCTCACACTCACCCAAACCCTAACCGTAATCCTAATCCTAACCCTAACCCTAACCCTCACCCTCACTCTCACCCTCACAGTAACCCTAAGCCTAACACTAACCCAAACCCTAACCCGAACCCGAACCCTCAGCCTCACCTAATTCTAACCCCAAACTTCACCCTCACCCTAACCCTACCGCTAAACCTAACCCTAAACTTAACCCTAACCCTAGCCCTCCCCCTATCACCCTAACCCAAACACTAACACGAACCCTAACTCTAACCCTTACCCTAACACTAAACCTCACCCTAACCCTAACCCTAAGCCTCACCCTAACCCAAAACCTCACCCTCATCCTCACCCTCAGCCTAACCTTAAGCCCAACCCTAAACCTAACCCTAGCCCTCACACTAACCCTAAACCTAACCCTAATCCTAATCCTAACCCTAACCCTAATCCTCACCCTAACCCTAAACCTAACCCTAACACTAACCCTAACCCTAACCCTCACCTTCAACCTCACCCTCAGCCTAAACCTAAGCCTAACCCTAATCCTAACCCTAACACACACACTCACCCTTACCCTAACTCTAATCCTAACCCTAACCCTAACCCTCACCCTCATGCTCGGCCTAAGCCTATCCCTAAGCCTAAGCTTAAGCCTAACCCTAACCCTCACAGTAATGCTCACACTAACCCTAACCCTAACACAAAAGTTAACTCTAACCCTAAACCTCACTCTCACCCTAACCCTAACTCTAACCCTAACTCTAAACATAAGCCTAACCCTCTCCCTAACCGTAACCTTCACCCTCACCCTAGACATCAACCTAACCCTAATCCTAACCCTAACCCTAACCCTAACCCTAAACCTAAACCTAACCCTAAACATCACCCTTAACCTAATCCTCAAACCCACCCTCACCCTCAGCCTAACACTAAGCCTAAGCCTAATCCTAACCCTAAACCTCACACTCAGCCTCACCATAACCCTAATCCTAAATCCAACACTAACACTAACCCTAAACCTCAACCTAACCCTCACCCTAACCGTAACAATAACCCTAAACCTAACCCTCCCCCAACCCTCCCCGTAACACTAACTCTAACACTAAACCTCACCCTCACCCTAACCCTCACCGTAAATCTAAACCCAACCCTCACCCTCACCGTAACTCTAACCCTAACCCAAAAATAACACTAACCCAAACCCTCACCCTAAACCTAACCCTAAATTAAACCCTCACCCTAACCGTAACACTAACCCTAACCCTAAACCTCACCCTAACCCTAACCCTAACCCTCACCGTGAGCCTCACCCTAACCGTAAACTTAACCTTAACCATAACACTAACAATAACCCTAACCCTAACCCTAATCCTAAACCTGACGCTCACCCTAACCCTAACCCTAACACTCACCGTAACCCTAACACTAACCCTCACCCTAACCCTGAAATTAACACAAACCCTAACTCTCACCCAAACGCTAACCCTAACTCGAATCCTAAATGTAACCCTCACCCTCAGGTTTACGCTAAGCCTAACCCTATCCCTAAGCCCAACCTAAGCATTCACCCTAACACTAACCCTAATCCTAATCCTAAACCTAACCCTAACCCTCACCCTCCTCCTAACCCTCAACCTAACTCTAACACTAACACTAACCCTAACCCTTACCCTAACCCTCACCCTAACACTTACCCTAATCCTAACTCTCACCCTTAGGGGAACACTCACCCTCAGCCTAACCCTCACCTTTATTCTTACCGTCACACTCACCCTAACCCTCACCCTAACCCTAACCCTCATCCTAACACTCAGCCTAACCCTAACGCTATCCATCACCCTAACCCAAAACCTCACCCTCACCCTCACCCTAAGCCTAACCCTAAGCCTAAGCCTAAGCCTAACCCTAACCCTCACCCTCACCCTAGCCCTCTCCCTAAACCTAATCCTAACGCTAAGCCTCATCCTAACACTCACCCTAACTATCACCCAAAACCTATTCCTCACCTCCACCCTCACCCTCAACCTAACCCTAAGACTAAGCTTAACCCTAACCATAACCCTCAACCTCAGGCTCACCCTCAGCACAAACTAAACCCAAAACACAACATTAAAAATAACCCTAATTTTAACCCTAACCCTAAACCTAATCTTCACCCCCAAACTCACCCTCAGCCTAACCCTAACTCTAAACCTAATCCTAAACCTAACCCTAATCCTCAGCCTCAACCTCAACCTATCCCTAATCCTAAACCTAACCCTATCCCTAAACCTAACCTTCACCCTTACCCTCATCCTAGCTCTCACCCTAAAACTAATCCTTACCCTAAACCTCATCCTAACACTCACCCTTACCCTAACCCTAACCCTCACCCTCACCCTAACCCTAATCCTCACCCTCATGCTTGGCGTAAACCTAAGCCTAAGCCTAAGCCTAACCCTAACACTAACCCTCACACTGACCCTCAACCTACACCTAATCCTAAACCTAACCCTAACCCTCACAGTAACGCTCACACTAGCACTCACCCTAACTCTAATCCTAAACCTAAACCTCATCCTAACCCCAACCCTAACCCTCACCCTTACCCTCACCGTAACCGTAACCCTAACCCTAATGGTAACAATGACCCTAATCCTAACCCTAAACCTCACCCTAACCATAACCCTCACCGTAACCCTATCACTCACACTAACCCTAACCCTCACCCTCACCCTCACCCTAACCCTAACACTAAACCTCCCCCTCCCCCAAAACCAAAGCCTAACCTTAACCCTCACACTAACCCTAAGCCTAAGCCTAAGCCTAACCCTAACACTAACCCTCACACTGACCCTCAACCTACACCTAATCCTAAACCTAACCCTAACCCTCACAGTATGCTCACACTAGCACTCACCCTAACTCTAATCCTAAACCTAAACCCCTGCCTTACCCTCACCCTAACCCTCACCCTAACCCTAACGCTAACCCTCACCCTCATGCTCGGCCTAAGCCTAATCCTAAGCCTAAGCTTAAGCCTAACCCTAACCCTCACACTAATGCTCACCCTAAACCTAATCCTAAAACTAACCCTAACTCCAACCCTAAACCTCACCCTCACACTAACCCTATCTCCAACCCTAACCCTAAACCTAACCCTCATCCTAACCCCAAACCTAACCCTCACCCTTACCCTCACCGTAAACATAACCCTAACCCTAACTGTAACAATAACTCTAACCCTAACCCTAAACCTCACCCTAACCATAACCCACACCCTAACACTAACCCTCACCCTAACACTAACCCTCACACTAACGCTAACCATCACACTAACCCTAACCCTTACCCTAATCCTAAACCTCACCCTTAACCTAAACCTAACCCTAAACCTCACCCTCACCCTAGCCCTCACCCTAACCCTAATTCTAACCCTCACCCTCACCCTCACCCTAATCCTCATCCTCACCCTAAACCTCACACTAACCCTAACCCTAATCCTCAATCTAACCCTCACCCTAACCTTAACCCGAACCTTTACCCTAAGCCTAACCCTAACCCTAACCCTCACACTTATCTTAACCCTCACCTTCAGCCTAACCCTCACCTTTACACTTACTATAACCCTCACCCTAACCCTCAACCTAACCCTAACCCTCATCCTACCCCTCAACCTAACCCTAATCCTAACCATCACCCTAACACTAATCCTCACCCCCATCCTCACCCTCAGCCTAAGCCTAACTCGAACCCTAACCCTCACACTCACCCTGACCCTAACCTTAATACTAACTCTAACCCTAACCCTAACAATAAAACTCAACTTAACCCTCACCCTAACCCTAACCCTAACACTAACCCTGAACCTGCCTTCAAACTAATCCTCACCCTAACCCTAACTCTAAGCCTGAATCTCACCCTCACTCTCACTGTAACTCTAACCCTAACCCTACCCCTACCCCTAATCCTAGCCCTCAACCTCACCCTAACCCTAGTCCTAACCCCAACCCTCACCTTAACCCTAACCCACACCCTCACCGTAATGCTAACCCTCATCCTAACCCTCACCCTAACCCTAACTAATCCTAAACATCAACCTAACAATAACCCTAATGCCCACCCTCTCCCTAGCCCTCACCCTAACCCTATTCCCAACCTTAATCCTCATTAGAACCCTCTCCCTAACCCTAACCCTAACCCTAACCCTCAACCTAATGCTAACTCTCAGCCTCACCAAAGCCCTTATGCTAACCCTCACCCTAACCCTAAACTTAACCCTAAACATAACCCTCATCGTAACCCTAAACCACACCCTCAGCCTCACCCTCAACCTAACCCTAAGCCTAACCCTAAACCTAACCCTAACACCCACACTCACCCTCACCCTAACCCTAACGCTAAAGCTAACTCTCCCCCTAACTCTCACTGTAAACCTAACACGAACCCTAACACTAACCCTCAATGTAACCCTCACCCTAAAACTAACTCTAACCCAAAACCTCACCCTCACCCTAAACTTAACTCTAAGCCTAACCCAAACCCTAAATCTCACCCTAACCCTAACCCTAACACCAACCCTCAACCTAACCCTCACCCTAACCCTAATTCTATCCCAAAACCTCACCCTCACCCTAAACCTAACTCTAACCCTAATCCAAACCCTAAACCTCACCCTAACCCTAACCATAACCCTTACCCTAACCATAACCCGCACCCTGACCCAAACCCTCACCCTAACACTTACGCTGACGCTAACACTAATCCTAACCCTAACACTAACACTCACATTAACCCTAACCCTAACCCAAAAACTCAAACTAACCCTCACCCTCACCCTAACCCTAACACTAACCCTCACACTAACACTCACCCTAACCCTCCCCCTAACCCTATATCTAACCCTAAACCTCACCCTCACCCTAAACCTAACCCTAACCTTAACCCTAAATCCCACCCTCACCCTCACCGGTATTCTAACCCTGACCCTAACAAAAACAGTAACCCTAATGCTAACCATCACCCAAACCCTAATCCTCACACCCACACTCACCCTCAGCATAACACTAAGCCTAAGACTAACCCTCACCCTAACCCTTACACTCACCCTCACCCTAACCCTAATCCTAACCCTAAACATATCTCTAAACCTCATCCTAACCCTCACCCTCACCCTAACCCCAACGCTAAACCTAACCTAAACCTCACCCTAACCCTCCAGCTAACCCTAACTTTAACCCTAAACCTCACCCTCACCCTAACCCTAACACTAAACCTAACCCTAAACCTCACCATAAACCTTACCCTCACCCTCAACCTCAACTTCACCGTAACTCTAACTCTAACCGTAACAATAACACTTACCCTAACCCTAACCCTAACCATAAACATAACCCTCACCCTCAGCCTCACCCTCACCACAAACTTTACCCTAAACATAACACTAACAATAACGCTAAACCTAACCCTTACCCTAATCCTTAACCCCACCTTCCCACTCAGCCTAAACCTAAGCCTAATCCTAAGCCTAACCGTAAGCCTCACCATAACTCTAACCCTATCCCTCACCCAAACTCTAACCCTAACACTAAACCTCACCTTAAGGCTAACTCTAACCCTAACCCTAACCCTAACCAGCACCCTAACCCTAACCCTCACACTTAACCTCTACCTCAGCCTAACCCTAAGCCTAAACCTAACCCTAAACCTAACCCACACACTCACCCTCACCCTAACCCTAGTCCTAAACATAAACCTAACCCTTCCCTTCACACTAACCCTCACCCTAACCCTAAACCTAAAACTAACCCTAACCCTAAACCTCAACCTAACCCTCACCCTAACCCTAACTCTAACCCTAAACCTCACACTCAACCTAACCCTAACTCAAACCCTAACTCTAACCCTAATCCTCACCCTAACCCTAACCCTCATACTCACCCTCTCTGTAAACTTAACCCTAAACCTAACAATAACCCTAAACCTAACCCTAAACCTCACCATAACCATAACATTCACCCTAACCCTAACCCTCACCCTAACACTTACCCTCACCCTTACCCTAACCCTAACTCTAACAATTACACTAACAGTAACCAAAACTCTCACCCTAATCCTAAACCACACCCTAACCCTAACCCACACCCTCACCATAACCCTAATCCTAATCCTAACCCTCACACTAGCCCTCTCCCTAACCCTAATTCTAAACATAACCCTCACCCTAACTCTAACAATCATCCACACCCTAAACCTCACACTTACCCTAACCGTACTCCTCAATCTAACCCTCACCCTCACCCTAACCCTCACCCTAACCCTTACACTAACCCTCACCCTAATCCTAACACTCACCCTTAGGGGAACACTCACCCTCAGCATAAACCTCACCTTTACTGTTACCGTCATGCTCACCCTAAGCCTCACCCTAACCCTAACCCTCATCCTAACACTCAGCCTAACCCTAACCCTATCCATCACCCTAACCCTATCCCTCACCCTCACCCTCACCCTCAAGCTAAACCTAAGCCTAAGCCTAAGCATAACCATAACCCTCACCTTCACCCTAGCCCTCACCCTAAACCTAATCCTAACCCTTACTCTCATCCTCACTCTCACCTTAACCCTAATCCTAACCATCACCTAAAACCTATTCCTAACCCCCACTCTCACCCTCAGCCTACCCTAACCCAAACTTAACACTAACCCTAACCCTCACCCTCACCCTAGCCTGCAACATAACCCTAATCCTAACCATAACCCTCATCGGTAACCGTCACCCTAACCCTAACCCCAAACCTCACCCTAACCTAACTCTAACCCTAACCCTCAACCTAACCCTAACCCTCACCCTCACCGTAACCCTAACCGTAACCCTGACCCAAACCCTAAACCTAACCCAAAACGTAAACCTCACCCTAAACCTAACTCTAATCTTAACCCTCACCCTAGCTCTCACCCTAACCCTATACCTCATCCTAACCCTCACCCTAAAGCTAACTCTAACCCTCACCCAATCCTAACCCTCAACCTCACCCTCAGCCTAACCCTAACCCTCACCCTAACATTAACCCTCACACTCACACTCACCCTAACCCTAATCCTAAATCTAACCCTATCCCTAACCATAACCCTCACCCTAACCCTCACCCTAACTCTTACCCTAACACCAATCCTAACACTAACTCTCACACTAACCCTAACTCTAACCCTAAACCTCACCCTCACCATCATCTTAACTCCCACCCTCACCCTCAGCCTAAACCTAAGCCTAAGCCTCAGCCTAACCCTAACCCTAACACTCACACTCACCCTCACACTAACACTAATCCTAATCCAAGCCCTAACCCTAAACCTCACCCTAAACCTAACCCTCACCCTCACCCTAAACCTAACACTAACCCTAACCCTAACCCTCAGCCTCAACCTCACCCTCAGCTTAACTTTAAGCCTAAACCTAAACCTAACCCTAAACCACACACTCACTCTCATGCTAACCCTAATCATAATCCTAACCCTAACAATAACCCTAACCCTAGCGCTAACGCTCACCCTAAACATAACCCTCACCCTAACCCAAACCCTCACCTTAACACTTACCCTCACCCGAAAAGTAACCCTAACTCTAACACTAACCCTCACACTAACCCTAACCCTCACAGTAACCCTAAACCTCACCCTAACCTTAACCCTAAACCTAACCTAAACCTCACTCTCACACTGGCCCTCAACCTAACCCTAATTCTAACCCTAACTCTCAACCAAACCCTAACCCTGAACCTCACAATAAACCTCACACTAACCCTAAACCTAATCCTCAATCTAACCCTCACCCTAACCCTAACTCTCACCCTTATCTTAACCCTCACCCTCAGCCTAACCCTCACCTTTACCCTTACCATCACTCTCACCCTCAACTTTACCCTAAACCTCACCCAAGCCCTCACCCTAACCCTAACCCTAAACCTCACCCTCACCCTCAGCTTTACACTAATCCTATCACTATTCCTAACCCTAAACCTCACCCTCACCCTGACGGTCAGCTAATTCTAACCCTCACACTAATCCTAACCCTAACCCTAACCTAACACTCACACTAAACCTAACATTCACCCTAACCGTAACCCTACCCCTTACCCTAACCCTGACCTTAACACTAACTCTAACCCTTACCCTAACCCTCACCCTAAACCTCACCATCACCCTAAATCTTACCCTAACCCTAATAACAACCCTAACCCTCACCCGAACATTAACCCTCACCCTCACCCTAATCCTGACCCTAACCCTCACCCTAATCCTAAACCTAACCCTCACCCTAACCCTAAGAATAACCCTAACCCTAACCATCACCCTAACCCACACCCTAACCCAAACCCTAACCCTAACTCTCACCCTCACCCTAACCCTCATCCTAACACTTAACCTCATCCTCACCCTAAACCTCACATTAACCGAACCCTCACCGTAACTCTAACCCTAACTGTCACTCTCACTGTCGCCTTCACGCTAAGCTTAACGCTAACCCTCACCCTAACCCTAAAACTCATCCTAATCCTCAACCTAACCCTCACCCTAACCGTAATGCTAAGTCAAACACTCAGCCGAACCCTCATGCTATCACTTACCCACACCACAAACCTAACCCTAAACTTAACCCTCACCCTCACCCTAAACCTCACCCTAACCCTAAACCTAATCCTAACCCTCACCCTAACCCTAACCCTAACACTAACCCTCACCTAACCCTAACCCTAACCTTCTACCTAACCCTAAACACCACCATCACCCTAACCCTCACCCTAACGCTAACTCTCACCGACACCCTAAACCTCAACCTCACCCTTACCCTAACCCTCAACTAATCCTCACCCTAACCCTAACCATTACCTAACCAATACCCTCACCATCACCCTCACCTTCACCCTAACCCTCACCCTCACCCTAGACCTCACCCTAAACATAACCCTAACCCTAAACCTCACCGTCTCCCTCACCCTCAACCTCAGCCTATACCTAACCCTATCCCAAATCCTAACCCTAACCCTCACCCTCACTGTAACCCTCACCATAACCCTTACCCTCACCCTCACCCTCACCCTAACCATAACCCTCATACTAAACCTAACCCTCACCCTAAACCTAAACTTACCCCTCACTCTAAACCTCACCATAAACTTAACCCTAACCCTAACACTTACTCTCACACTAGAACTCACCCAAACCCTAATTCTAACCCTAACCCTCATCCACACCCTAAGCCTCACAATTACCCTAACCCTAATCCCCAATCTAACCCTAACCCTAACCCTAACCCTTACCATAACCCTCAACGTAACACTATCCCTCACCCTTAAAGTAACCCTCACCCTTAGCCCAACCCTCAACTTTACTCTTACTGACACGATCACCCTAACCGGAACCCTAACCCTATCCATCACCATAACCCTAACCCTCACCCTCACCATCACCATCAGCCTAAAAGTATGCCTAAGCCTAACCCTAACCTTAAACCTCCCCTCACCCTAGCCGTCACCCTAATCCTAATCCTAACCCTAACCCTCATCCTAACTCTCACCCTAACCATAAGGCTAACCATCACCCTAAGCCTAATCCTCACACCCACCCTCACCCTCAGCCTAACCCTTAGCCTTAGCCTAATCCTAACCCTAACCCTCACACTCACCCTAACCCTAATCATAACCCTAAACCTAAGCATAACCCTAAACCTCAATCTTACACTAACCCTAAACCTAATGCTAACCCTAACACTAGCCCTAACTCTAACCCTCACCCTTACCCTCCCCCTCAACCTAACTCTAACCCTAAAAGTCTCCCTCATCCTATCCCTAATCCTAACCCTAACTCTAAACCTCACCCTAAACCTAACCCTAACCCTCACCCTCACCCTCACCCATACCATAAGTCTAACCCTAACCCTAACATTAACACTAACCCTAATATTAACCTAACCCTATCCCTAACCATAATCCTCACCCTCATCCTCACCCTCACTGCAAACTTAACCCTAAACATAACACTAAAAATAACCCTAACCTTAACCCTAAACCTAACCCTAATCCTCACCCCCACCCTGACCCTAAACCCAACCGTTACCCAAACCCTAACCCTAATCCTCTCCCTAAACCTAAGCCTAACCCTAACCCCTAAACATAAACCTCACACTCACTCTCACCCTAACCCAAATCCTAAACCTAACCGTATCCCTAACACTAACCCTCAACCTAAACCTCACACTAGCCCTTACCCTAAACCAAACCCTAACCCTCACCCTCACCCGAACTCTAACCCTCACCCTCACCCTCACTGTCAGCCTAACCCTAAACCTAAACCTAACCCTAAACCTAACCCTCACACTCACACTCATCCTAACCTTAATCCTAACCCTAAACCTCACCTAAGCACTAAACCTCACCCTAAACTTAACCCTAACACTAACCCTAACCCTAAGCCTCACCATAACCCTAACCCTCATCCTCACCATAAAACTCACACTAACCCTAACTCTAAGCCTAATCACCAATCTACCCCTCACACTAACCATAACCCTCACCTTAACCCTACCCATCACCCTAACACTTACCCTCACCCTAACACTAACCCTAACCCTAACACTAACCCTAACCATCACCCTAATCCTAAAACTCATCCTAACCCTAACCCTAACTCTAACCCTCACAATCACAATAGACGTCACCCTAAACATAATTCTAACGCTAACCCTCACCCTAACCCTAACACTCATCCTCACCCTAAACCTCACACTAACCTTAACTCTAACCCTAATCCCCAATCTAACCCTCACCCTAACCCTAACCCTAAACCTAACCCAAAACCTACTTACCCAAAACCTAAAACTCACCCTAACCCTAATCCAAACCCTCACCCTAACCATAACCTCACCCTAAACCAAACCCTCACCCTAACACTAATCATCACCTTAACCGTCACCCTAAACCTCACACTCACCCTCACCCTAACCCTAATCCTAAAAATAACCCTATCCCTAAACTTCAACCTAACCCTCACCCTCACCCTAACACTAACCCCAACCCCCCTAAACCTCACCCTAATACTCCCACTAACCCTAACTCTATTCCAAAACCTCAGCCTCAACCTCCCCCTAAACCTAACCATAAATCGCAACCAAAAGGTCACACTAACCCTAAACCTCACCCTCACCCTCAACCTCACTGTAACTCTAACCCTAACCCTAACCCTAAACATAACCATAACCCTCACCCTAAGCCTCAACCTCACCACAAACTTAACCCTAACCATAACACTAACAATAACCCTAGCCCTAACCATAACAGTAACCCTCAAAGTAACCCTAACCCTAACCCTGATCCTTAACCTAACCCTATCCCTAAGCCTAACCCTAACCCTAACCCTCCCACTCACCCTCAACCTAACCCTAATCCTAAACCTAACCCTATGCCTAAACCTAATCCTCATCATAACCCTCAAACTAGCCCTCACCCTAACCCTAACACTAATCCTAACCGTAACCTCATCCTAGCACTCAACCTAACCCTAATACAAACCCTCACCCTCACCCTAATACTAACCCTCACCCTCACCCTAAACATCAGCAAAACCCTATCACCCTAACCGTCACCCTAAACCTCACACTCACCCTATCCCTTACCCTAATCCTAATGCTAAGCCTAACCCTACCCTGCACCCTCAGCGTCAACTTAACCCTAACTCTAACCCTAAACCTCACCCTCACCCTAACCATAAGCCTAAACCTAAACCTCACCATAAGCCTAACCCTAACCATTACACTCACACGAAAACTTACCCTAATCCTAATAGTAAACCTAAGCCTAACCTTCAAACTCAACCTAACGCACAACCTAACCCTAACCCTAACACTAACCCTCACCCTAACCCTATACCCTAACCCTCAAACTAACCCTAACCCTCACTCTCACCCTCACCCTCAGCCTAAACCTAAGGCTAACACTAACCCTAAACCTAACCCTCACACTCACCCTAACCCTAAACCTAATCCCAATAATAACCCTAAACCTAATCCTCACCTTCACCCTCAGCCTCAACCTAAACCTAATTCTAAACCTAAACTTCACCCTCACTCTAACTCTAAAGCTAAATCTAAACCTAACCGTAAAGCTAACACTCACCCTAACCCTCATCCTAACCCTAACTCTACCCCTAAACCTCACCCTCACCCTAACCCTAAATCTAACACTAACCATAACACTAAACCTCATCCTAACCTTAACCCTAACCCTCAAACTAACCCTAACCCTCATGCTCACCCTCACCCTCAGCCTAAACCTAAGGCTAACCCTAACCCTAACCTAACCCTCAAACTCACCCTAACCCTAACCCTAATCCAAATCCTAACCCTCACCCTCAGCCTCACCCTAACCCTAATTCTAACGCTGAACTTCACCCTCACACTAACCCTAACACTAACACTAACCATAACCCTAACCCTATACCAGCCCTCCCCCTAATTCTCACCATAACCCTAACCCTAACACTAAACCTAAAACTCAACCTAACCCTCACCCAAACCCTAACTCTAAGCCTAAACCTCATCCTCACCCTAACCCTAACCCTAAACCTAATCCTAAACCTCACCCTAAACCTCACCCTAACCCTCACCCTCACCCTCAACCTCACTGTAACTCTAACCCTAACCCTAAGAATAACACTAACCCTAAACCAAACCATAACCGTAACATTAACCCTCACCCACAGCCTCACCCTCACTGTAAATTTAACCCTAACCATAACACTAACAATAACCCTAACCCTAACCCTAATCCTAACTCTAACCTCACCCACACCCTCACATTGAGCCTAACCCGAAGCCTAAACGTAACCCTAACCCTAACCCTAAACCTCACCCTAACCCTAACCCTATCCCTAACCCTAACCCTAACCCTAACCCTAAACCTAACCCTAATCCTCAGCCTCAACCTCACCCTAAACCAAACCCTAACCATAACCCTCACACTAACCCTAAGCCTATATCTAACCCTAAACCTCACCCTCACCCTAACCCTAACCCTAACCCTAACACTAAACCCCACCCTAACCCTACCCTAACCCTCACCTGCACCCTTACCCTCACCGTAACTCTAACCCTAACCCTAACAATAACAATAACACTAATCCTCACCCCCACCCTCACCCTCAGTCTAATGCTAAGCCTAAACCTAACCCTCACGCTAACCTTCACACTCACGCTCACCCTAATCCTAATCCTAAACATAACCCTATCCCTAAACCTCAACCAAACCCTCACCCTCACCCTATCCCTAACAATAACCCAAACCCTAAACCTCACCCTAACTTTCCCGCAAACCATAACTCTAACCCTAAACCTCACCCTCACCCTAACCCTAACCCTAAATCTACCCTAAACCTTACCCTAACCCTAACCCTCACGCTCATCCTCAACTTCACCATAACTCTAACCCTATCCTTAACAATAACACTAACTCTAATACTAACCCTAACCCTAACTCTCAGCCTCACCCTCACTGCAAACTTAACCCTAACCATAACACTAAAAATAATCCTCACCCTAACAGTAACCCTATCCCTAATCCTCACCCCCACCCTAACACTCAGCCTAACCCTAAGCCTAACCCTAACCCTAACCCTCCCTGTAAACCTAACAGTAACACTAAAACTAACACTAACACTGACCCTAAACCTAAGCCTAACCCAAACCCTAACCCTAATCCTCACCCTAACCATAAGCCTAAACCTATCCTTAACCCTAACCCTCACACTCACTCTCACCCTAACCCAAATCCTAAACCTAACCGTATCACTAACCCTAACCCTAAACCTAACCCTCATACTAGCCCTCACCCTAAACCAAACCCTAACCCTCACCCTAACCCAAACCCTAACCCTCTTCCTCATGCTCCACCTAAGCTTAATCCTAACCCTAAGCCTAACCCTAACCCTAAACGTCACCCTATCCCTAACCCTAACACTAACCCTAACTCTAACCCTAAATGTCACCCTCACACTAAGCCCAACTCTAATTCTGACCCTAAACCTAAACCTAACCCTAAAACTAACCCTCACCCTAACATATACCCTCACCCTAACACTAACCCTAACGCTAACACTAACGCTCACACTAACCCTAACCATCACCCTAAACCTTAAACTCACCCTAACACTAACCCTAACCCTCACCCTCACCCTAGCCCTCACCCTAAACCTAACACTCATCCTCACCCTAAACCTCACACTAACCCTCAATCCAACCCTCACCCTAACCCTAACCCTAACCCAAACCCTAACCCTAACCCTAACCCTCACCCTTACCGTAACCCTCACCCTCAGCTTAGCCCTCATCTTTACCCTTACTGTCACCCGCACCGCAACCCTTACCCTAACCCTCACCCTCACCCTAACCCTAAATCTACCCCTAAACCTCATCATCACCCTAACCCTAACTCTAACCCTTACCCTAACACTAAACCTCACCCTAACCCTGTCCCTAACCCTCACACTCAACTTCACCCTCAGCCTAACCCTAAGCCTAAGCCAAACCCTAACCCTAACCCTCACACTCACCTCACCCTAACCCTAATCTTAACCCTAACACTAACCCTAACCCTAAACCTCAACCTAACCCTCACCCTAACCTTAACCCTAACCCTAACCCTAACCCTAACCCTCACCATAAACCTAACACTCATCCTCACCATAAAACTCACACTAACCCTATCTCTAAGCCTAATCCCCAATCTAACCCTCACACTAACCATAACCCTCACCCTAACCCTAACCATCACCCTAACACTTACCCTAACCATAACACTAACACTAACCCTAACACTAACCCTAACACTAAACCTAAACATCACCCTAATGCTAAACCTCATCCTAACCCAAACCCTAAATCTAACCCTCACCCTCACCCTAGACCTCACCCTAAACCTAATTCTAACCCTAGAACCTCACCCTAACCCTAACACTCATCCTCACCCTAAACCTCACACTAACCCTAACTCTAACCCTAATCCCCAATCTAACCCTCACCCTAACCCTAAACCTAACCCTAAACCTCACCCTTATCTTAACCGTCACGCTCAGCTTAACCCTCAACTTTACTCTTACCATCATCCTCACCCTAACCCTAAACCTCATCCTAACCCTCACCCGAACCGTAAACCTAACCATCAACCTAACCCTAACCCTCACCCTCAAACTCACGCTCAGCCTAAACCTATCCCTAAGCCTAACACATAACCTAACACTGACCCTCACCCTAGCAATCACCCTAACCCTAATCCTAATCCTAACCCTCACCTTAACCCTAACCCTAACCATCACCCTAACCCTAATCCTCACCCCCACCCTCACGCTCAGCCTAAAGCTAATCCTAAACCTAACTCTAACCCTAACACTAAACCTCAACCTAACCGTCACCCAAAACTTATCCCTAACAATAACCCTAACCCTAACCCTCGACCTAACACTCCAACTAACCCTAAATCTAACTTTAAACCTCACCCTCACCATAACCCTAATCCTAACCCTAAACTCACCCTAACCCTAACCCTAACCCTCAACTTCACCCTAACCCTCACCCTCTCCATAACCCTAACCCTAACCTCAATAAGAACACTAATTCTAACCCTAATCCTAAACATCACCCTAACCCTAACCCTAACCCTAACCCTAACCCTAACCCTCACTCTAACCCTAAACTTAACCGAACCCTAACACTAACCATAACCCTCACACTAACCCTAACCCTCATCCTCACCCTCACCCACAGCCTAAGACTAAGACTAACCCTAACCGTAACCCTAACCGTCACACTCACCCTAACCCTTACCCTAATCCTAATCGTAATCATAAGCCTAACCCTCAACATCAACCTAACACTCAACCTAACCCTAACTCTAACACTAACCCTAACACTAACCCTCACCCTAAACCTAACCCTAACCCTCAACCTAACAATAACCCTCACGCTCACCGTAACACTTACCCTTACCCTCACTCTAACCCTAAACTTAACCGAACCCTAACTCCCACCCTAAACCTAACCCTCACCCTCACCTTAACCCTAACACTCACCCTAATCCTCAGCCTAACCCTAACTCTACACCTAAACCTCAGCCTCACCCTAACGCTAAATCTAACCATAACCCTAACACTAAACCTCACCCTAAACCTAACCCTAACCCTCAAACGAACCCTAACACTCACCCTCAACCTCACCCTCAGCCTAAACCTAAGGCTAGCCCTAAACCTAACCCTAACCCTCACACTCACCCTAACCCTAACCCTAATCCAAATCCTAACCCGAAACCTATTCCTCACCTTCACCCTCAGCCTCACCCTAACCCTAATTCTAAACCTAAACCTCACCCTCACCCTAACCCTAACGCTAACACTAACCATAACCCTAACCCTAACACTCCCCCTAACTCTCACCGTAACACTAACACTAACACTAACCCTAAACCTCAACCTAACCCTCACCAGAACCCTAACTCTAACCCTAAACCTCACCCTCACCCTAACCCTCACTCTAACACTTACCCAAATCGTAAAAATCAGCCTAACCCTAATCCAAACCATCACCCTAAACATAACCCTCACCCTAAACCAAACCCTCACCCTAACAATTACCATCACCCTAACCCTCACCTTAAACCTCAACCTAACCCTCACCCTCACCCTAACACTAACCCTAACCCTAAACCTCACCCTAATACTCCCCCTAACCCTAAACCTCACCCTCAACCTACCCCTAACCCTAAACCTAAACCTCAACCTAAAGGTCACACTAACTCTAAACCTCAACTTCACCCTCAAACTCACTGTAACTCTAACCCTAAAACTAACCGTAAACATAACCATAAAACTCACCCTAAGCCTTTCCCTCACCACAAACTTAACCCTAACCATAACACTAACAATAACCATAGCCCTAACCGTAACCATAACCCTCACCATAACCCTAACCCTAAACCTAATCCTAAACCTAACCCTATCCCTAAGCCTAACCCTAACCCTAACCCTCACACTCACCCTCAACCTAACCCTAATCCTAAACCTAACGCTAGCCTAAACCTAACCCTCACCATAACCCTTACACTGGCCCTCACCCTAACCCTAATCCTAACCTTAAAACTCATCCTAGCACTTACCCTAACCCTAAACCTAATCCTCAAACTCACCCTAACCCTAAACCTCAGCCTCACCCTCAACCTCAACATAACCCTAAGCCTATCCCTAAACTTAAACTTAACCCTCACAATCACCCTATCCTTTACCCTAATCCTAAACCTAACCCTAACCCTACCCTGCACCCTCAGCTTCAACTTAACCCTAACTCTAACCCAAAACCTCACCCTCACCCTAACCCTAACACTAAACCTAAACCTCACCCTAATCCTAACAGTAAACCTTACCCTCACACTAGCCCTCACCCTAACCCTAATACTAACCCTAAACCTAAACCTAACCCTCCCCATAACCCTAACCCAAAACCTCACCTAATCCTCATCCTCACCTTCATCCTCACCCTCACCCTCACCTTCAGCCTAACCCTAAGCCTAACCCTCACACTCACCCTAACCCTAACGCTAATCCTAATCCTAACGCTAAACCTAACCCTCACCCTCAACCTAATGCTCACCTTAATCCTAACCCTAACCCTCAACTTCTGCCTCACTCTAACCCTAACTCTAACCCGAAACCTAACCCTAACCCTAACCCTAACCCTATCCCTAAACCTCATCCGACCCATAACACTAACCCTCACCTCACCCTCACAGTAACCGTAACCCTAACCTAAACCCTCACCCTAACAGGTACCCTCATCATAACACTTACCCTCCCCTTACACTAACCCTCACACTAACCCTAATCATCACCTTAACCCTAAACCTCACCCTAACACTATCCCTAAACCTTACCCTCACTTTAGTCCTCACCCTAACCCTAACTCTCATCCTCACCCTAAACCTCACACTAACCCTAACAATAATCCTCAATCTAATCCTTACCCTCACCATAACCCTAAACCTAACCCTAACCCTAACACTAAACCTCACCCTAACCCTAACCCTAACCCTCAAATTAACCCTTAACTTCACCCTCACCCTCACCCTCAACCTAAACCTAAGGCTAACCCTAACCCTAATCCTAACCCTCACACTCACCCTAACCATAACCATAATCCAAATCCTAACCCTAACCCTAATCCTCACCTTCACCCTCAGCCTCACCCTAACCCTAATTCTAAACCTAAACTTCACCCTCACCCTAACCCTAACGCTAACACTAACCATAGCCCTAACCCTAAACCTTAATCTCCCTCTAACTCTCACTGTAACCCTAACCCTAACACTAACCCTAAACCTCAACCTAACCCTCACCACAACCCTAACTCTAACCCTAAACCTCACCCTCACCCTCATCCTCACTCTAACACTTACCCAAATCCTAAAACTCACCCTAACCCTAATCCAAACCCTCACCCTAAACATAACCCTCACCCTAAACCAAACCCTCATCCTAACACTTACCATCACCCTAACCCTCACCCTAAACTTCACACTCACCCTCACCCTAACCCTAATCCTAAATCTAACCCTATCCCTAAACCTCAACCTAACCCTCACCCTCACCCTAACACTAACCCTAACCCTAAACCTCACCCTAACACTCCCCCTAACCCTAACTCTAAAACTAAACCTCACCCTCAACCTACCCCTAACCCTAACCCTACACCTCAACCTAAAGGTCACACTAACCCTAACCCTCACCATCACCCTCAAACTCACTGTAACTCTAACCCTAAACCTAACAATAACACTAAACCTAACCCTAACCCTAACCTTAAACGTAACCCTTACCCTCAACCTAAGGCTCATCCTCACCACAAACTTAACCATAACCATAACACTAACAATAACCCTAGCCCTAAACCTAACCATAACCCTCACCATAACTCTAACCCTAACCCTAATCCTAAACCTAACCCTATCCCTAAGCCTAATCCTAACCCTAACTCTCACACTCACCCTCAACCTAATGCTAATCCTAAACCTAACCCTAGGCCTTAACCTAAAACTCCCCATAACCCTCAGACTAACCCTCACCCTAACCCTAATCCTAACCCTAAACCTCATCCTAGCACTCACCCTAACCCTAAACCTAACCCTCACCCTCACCCTAACCCTAACCCTCACATTCACCCTCAACTTCAGCATAAACCTAAGCCTAACTCTAACCCTAAACTTAACCCTCACACTCACCCTATCCTTACCCTAATCCTAAAACTAAAACTAACCCTACCCCGCACCCTCAGCCTCAACTTAACCCTAACTCTAACCCTAAACCTCAGCCTCACCCTAACATTAACACTAAACCTAAACCTCACCCTAACCCTAACCCTAAACCTCACCCTCACCCTAGCCCTCACCCTAACCCTAATCAAAACGCTAAACCTAATCCTAAGTCTCCACATAACCCTAACCCTAACACTCACCCGAACCCGAACCCGAACCCTCACCCTCACCCTCAGCCTAAGCCTAAGCCTAACCCTAACCCTAACCCTAACCTTCACACTCACCCCAACCCTAACCCTAATCTTAATCCTAACCCTAAACCTAACCCTCACCCTCAACCTAACCCTCACCTTAAGCCTAACCCTAACATTAATCCTAACCCTAACCCTCAACTTCTGCCTCACCCTAACCCTAACCCTAACCCTAAACCTCACCCTAAACCTAACCCTAACCCTATCCCTAAACCTCATCCAAACCATAACCCTAACCCTCACACTCACCCTCACAGTAACTGTAACCCCAACCCTAACGCTAACAATAACCCTAACCCAAACCCTCACCCTAACACTTACCCTCAGCCTAACACTAACCCTCACACTAACCCTAATCATCACCTTAACCCTAAACCTCACCCTAACACTAACCCTAAAACTTACCCTCACCCTAGCCCTCACCCTAAACCTAACTCTCATCCTCACACTCAGCCTCACACTAACCCTAACACTAATCCTCAATCTAAACCTCAACCTCACCATAACCCTAACCCTAACCCTAACACTAAACCTCACCCTAACCCTAACCCTCAAACTAACCCTAACCCTCACTCTCACCCTCAGCCTAAACCTAAGGCTAAACCTAACCCTAAACCTAACCCTCACACTCACCCTAAACCTAACCCTAATCCAAATCCTAACCCTAACCCTAATCCTCACCTTCACCCTCAGCCTCACCCTAACCCTAATTCTAAACCTAAACTTCACCCTCACCCTAACCCTAACCCTAACCCTAATCCTAAACCTCACCCTAAACCTAACACTAACACTATCCCTAAACCTCATCCGAACCATAACCCTAACCCTCACCCTCACAGTAACCGAAACCCTAACCCTAAACTTACCCTAACACTTACCCTCATTATAACCCTAACCCTAACACTAAACCTCACCCTAACCCTAACCCTCAAACTAACCCTAACCCTCACTCTCACCCTCAGCCTAAACCTAAGGCTAAACCTAACCCTAAACCTAACCCTCACACTCACCCTAAACCTAACCCTAATCCAAATCCTAACCCTAACCCTAATCCTCACCTTCACCCTCAGCCTCACCCTAACCCTAATTCTAAACCTAAACTTCACCCTCACCCTAACCCTAACCCTAACCCTAATCCTAAACCTCACCCTAAACCTAACACTAACACTATCCCTAAACCTCATCCGAACCATAACCCTAACCCTCACCCTCACAGTAACCGAAACCCTAACCCTAAACTTACCCTAACACTTACCCTCATTATAACACTTACCCTCACCCTAACACTAACCCTCACACTAACCCTAATCATCACCTTAACCCTAAACCTCACCCTAACACCATCCCTAAACCTTACCTTCACCCTAGCCCTCACCATAACCCTAACTCTCATCCTCACCCTAAACCTCACACTAACCCTAACAATAATCCTCAATCTAATCCTCACTCTCACCATAACCCTAACCCTAACACTAAACCTCACCCTAACCCTAACCCTAACCCTCAAAGTTACCCTAACCCTCACCCTCACCCTCACCCTCAACCTAAACCTAAGGCTAACCCTAACCCTAATCCTAACCCTCACACTCACCCTAACCATAACCATAACCCAAATCCTAACCCTAACCCTAATCCTCACCTTCACCCTCAGCCTCACCCTAACCCTAATTCTAAACCTAAACTTCACCCTCACCCTAACCCTAATGCTAACACTAACCATAACCCTAACCCTAACCCTTACCCTCCCTCAAACTCTCACTGTAACCCTAACCCTAACACTAACCCTAAATCTCAACCTAACCCTCACCAGAACCCTAACTCTAACCCTAAACCTCACCCTCACCCTCACCCTCACTCTAACACTTACCCAAATCCTAAAACTCACCCTAACCCTAATCCAAAACATCACCCTAACCATAACCCTCACCCTAAACCAAACTCTCACCCTAACACTTACCATCACCCTAACCCTCACCCTAAACCTCACACTCACCCTCACCCTAAACCTAATCCTAAATCTAACCCTATCCCTAACCTCAACCTAACCCTCACCCTCACCCTAACACTAACCCTAACCCTAAACCTCACCCTAACACTCCCCCTAACCCTAAATCTAACCCTAAACCTCACCCTCAACTTACCCCTAACCCTAACCCTACACCTCAACCTAAAGGTCACACTAACCCTAACCCTCACCATCACCCTCAAACTCACTGTAACTCTAACCCTAAACCTAACAATAACACTATACCTAAGCCTAACTCTAACCCTAAACATAACCCTTAACCTCACCCTAAGCCTCATCCTCACCACAAACTTAACCCTAACCATAACACTAACAATAACCCTAGCCCTAACCCTAACTGTAACCCTCACCGTAACCCTAACCCTAACCCTAATCCAAAACCTAACGCTATCCCTAAGCCTAATCCTAACCCTAACTCTCACACTCACCCTCAACCTAATGCTAATCCTAAACCTAACCCTATACCTACACCTAAAACTCACCATAACCCTCAGACTAACCCTCACCCTAAACCTAATCCTAACACTAAACCTCATCCTAGCACTCACGCTAACCCTAAACCTAACCCTCACCCTCACCCTAACCCTAACCCTCACATTCACCCTCAACCTCTGCATAACCCTAAGCCTAACCCTAACCCTAAACTTAACCCTCACAATCACCCTATCCCTTACCCTAATCCTAAAACTAACACTAACCCTACCCGGCACACTCAGCCACAACTTAACCCTAACTCTAACCCTAAACCTCACCCTCACCCTAACATTAACACTAAACCTAAACCTCACCCTAACCCTAACCCTTAACCTATCCCTAAACCTCATCCAAACCATAACCCTAACCGTGAGGGTGAGCCTCACCCTCACAGTAACTGTAACCCTAACCCTAAAGCTATCAATAACCCTAACCCTAACCCTCACCCAAACACTTACCCTCACCCTAACACTAACCCTCACACTAACCCTATTCATCACCTTAACCCTAAACCTCACCCAACACTAACCCTAAAACTTACCCTCACCCTAGCCCTTACTATAAGCCTAAATCTCATCCGCACCCTAAGCCTCACACTAACCCTAACACTAATCCTCAATCTAAACCTCAACCTCACCATAACCCTAACCCTAACCCTAACACTAAACCTCACCCTCACCCTAACCCTAACCGTCAAACTAACCCTAACTCCCACTCTTACCCTCAGCCTAAACCTAAGGCTAAACCTAACCCTAAAACTAACCCTCATACTCACCCTAACCCTAACCCTAATCCAAATCCTAACCCTAACCCTAATCCTCACCTTCACCCTCAGCCTCACCTTAACCCTAATTCTAAACCTAAACTTCACCCTCACCCTAACACTAATGCTAACCCTAACCATAAACCTAACCCTCCCCCTAACTCTCACCGTGACCCTAACCCTAACACTAACCCTAAACCTCAACCTAACCCTCACCAGAACCCTAACTCTAACCCTAAACCTCACCCTCACCCTCACCCTCACTCTAACACTCAAATCCTAAAACTCACCCTAACACTAATCCAAACCCTCACCCTAACCATAACCCTCACCTTAAACCAAACCCTCACCCTAACACTTACCATCACCCTAACCCTCACCCTAAACCTCACATTCACCTTCACCCTAAACATAATCCTAAATCTAACCCTATCCCTAAACCTCAACCTAACCCTCACCCTCACCCTAACACTAACCCTAACCCTAAACCTCACCCTAATACTCCCCCTAACCTAACTCTAACCCTAAACCTCACCCTCAAAATACCCCTAGCCCTAACCCTACACCTCAACCTACAGGTCACACTAACCCTATCCCTCACCATCACCCTCAAACTCACTGTAACTCTAACCCTAAACCTAACAATGACACTAAACCTAACCCTAACCCTAACCCTAAACATAACTCTTACCCTCACCCTACGACTTACCCTCACCACAAACTTAACCCTAACCATCACACTAACAATAACCCTAGCCCTAACCCTAACTGTAACACTCACCGTAACCCTAATCCTAACCCTAATCCTAAACCTAACCCTATCCCTAAGCCTAACCCTAACCCTAACTCTCACACTCACCCTCAACCTAACGCTAATCCTAAACCTAACCCTATGCATAAACCTAAAACTCACCATAACCCTCAGACTAACCCTCACCCTAAACCTAATCCTAACATTAAACCTCATCCTAGCACTCACCCTAACCTTATCCCAACCCTAACCCTAAACCTAACCCTAACCCTCACCCTCACCCTCAGCATAACCTTAAGCCTAACCCTAACAATAACCCTAACCCTAACCCTAACCCTCATCCTAAACATAACCTTCACCCTAACCATAAACCTCACCCTAACAATTACCCTCACCCTAACCCTAACCCTAACCCTAACATTAACCCTCACACTAACCCTAAGTCTCACCCTAACCCTAAACCTCACCCTAAACCTAACCCTCAGCCTCAACTTATCCCTCAACCTAACCTTAACTCTCATCCTAAACCTAAACCTCACATTAACCCTAACACTAATACTCAAACTAAACTTCACCCTTACCATAACCCTAAGACTCACCCTGACCGTAACCCTCACCCTCAGCCTAACCCTCACCTTAACCCTTACCGTCACCCTCAACCTAACCCTCACCCTAAAACTAATCCTCATCCTAACCCTCATCCTAAGTGTAACCCCAACCATAACCCTAACCATAACCCTCAAACTCACCCTCAGCCTCAGCCTAACCCTAAGTCTAAGCTTAACCCTAACCCTAAACCTCACGCTCAACCAAGCCCTCACCCTCACCCTAACCCTCAGCATAAACTTAAGCCTAAACCTAACCCTAAGCCTAGCCCTCACACTCACTCTATCCCTTACCCTAATCCTAATCCTAACCCTATTCTTAACCCTCACCTTCACCCTCACCCTAACCCTAACCCTAACACTAAACCTCACACTAACCCTAACCCTAAGCCTCACCCTCACCCTAGCCCTCACCCTAACCCTAATCCTAACCCTAACCCTCATCCTAACCCTCCCCATAACTCTAACCCTTACCCTCACCCTCACCCTCACCCTACCCCTCACCCTCACCCTCAGCCTAACCCTAAGACTAACCCCAACCCTAACACTCACACTCACCCTAACCCTAACCCTAATCCGAATCCTAAACCTAAACCTAACCCTCACCCTCAAACTAACCCTCAACATAAGCCTAACCCTAACATTAATCCTAACCCTAACCCTCAACTTCAGCCTCACCCTAACCCTAATTCTAACGCTGAACCTCACCGTGACCCTAACCCTAACTCTAACCCTATCCCTAAACCTCATCCGAACCCTACCCCTAACCCTCACCCTCACCCTCACAGTAACCGTAATCCTAACCCTAACGCTAAAAATAACCCTAACCCTAACCCTAACACTCAGCCTAAACATAAACCTCACCCTAACCCTAACCCTCACCCTAACACTTACCCTCACCCTTACACTAAACCTAACCCTAACACTAACCCTCACACTAACCCTAATCATCATCTTAACCCTAAACCTCACCCTAACACTAACCCTAAACCTCACCCTCACCCTAGCCCTCACCCTAACCCTAACTCTCATCCTCACCCTAAACCTCGCACTAACCCTAACACTAATCCTCAATCTAACCCTCACCCTCAACATAACTCTAATCCTAACCCTCACCATAACATTAACCCTCACCCTTACCGTAACCCTCACGCTCTGCCTAACACTCACCTTTACCCTTACCGTCACCCCCACACTAACCCTAACACTAAACCTCACCCTTACCCTAACCCTAACCCTTACCCTTTCCCTAACCCTAACCCTTACCCTCAACCTCACGCTCAGCCTACCCCAAAGCCTAAGCCTAACACTTACCCTAACCCTCACCCTCACCCTAGCACTCACCCTAACCCTAATCCTAACCCTAACCCTCATCCTAACACTCACCCGAACACTAACCCTAACCATCACCCGACCCAAATCCTCACCCCCACCCTCACCCTCAGCCTATCCCTAAGCCTAAGCCTTGCCCTAACCCTCACACTCACCCTCACCCTAACCCTAATCCTAAACCTAACCCTAACCCTAACAGTAAACCTCAAACTAAACCTCACCCTAACCATATCCCTAACACTCACCCTAACCCTAACCCTCGACCTAACCCTCCAACGAACCCTAAATCTAACTGTAAACCTCACCCACACCCTAACCCTAATCCTAACCCTAAACGTAAACTTCACCCTAACCCTAACCCTCACACTCACCCTCACCCTGCCCCTCACCATAACTCTAACCTTAACAGTAACAATAACACTAATCCTAACACTAATCCTAACCCTCACTCTCACCATAACCCTAACACTAACCCTCACCCTAACCCTAAACTTAACCAAACACTAACTCTCACCCTAACCCTAACGGTAACCCTCGCCTGAACCCTCACCCTCACCCTCACCTTCACCCTCAGCCTAACGCTAAGCTTAACCCTAACCCTAAACCTAACGTCACTCACCCTAACCCTTACCTTAATCCTAATCGTAACCCTAAGCCTAACCCTCAACCTCAACCTAACCCTCAACCTAACCCTAACTCTAAAACTAACCCTAACCCTCACCCTCACCCTAACCCTAACCCTAACCCTCAACCTAACCCTAATCCTTACTCTCACCATAACCCTTACCCTAACCCTCACCCTAACCCTAAACTTAACCGAACCATAACTGTACCCCTAAACCTCACCCTCAACCTAACCCTAAATCTAACAGTAAACCTAACAATAAACCTCAAGCTAACCCTAATCCTAACCCTCAAACTAACCCTAACCTTCCCCCTCACACTCTCCCTCAGCCTAAACCTAAGGCTAACCTTAACCCTAACCCTAACCCTCACACTCACCGTAACCCTAACCCGAATCCATATCCTACCCCTAACCCTAACCCTCACACTCACCCTCAACCTCACCTTAACTCTAAATCTAAACCTAAACCTCACCATCACCCTAACACTAACCCTAACCCTAACCATAATCCTAACTCTAACCCTAACCCTCACCCTAACTCTCACCGTAACCCTAAACCTAAACCTAACCCTCAACCTTACCCTCAACCTCAACCTCATCCTAACCCTAATTCTAACCCCAAACCTCACCCTCACCCTAACCCAAACTCTAACCCTAATACTTACCCTCACCCTAACCCTCACCCTAACCCTCATACTCAAACTCACCCTAAACCTAATCCTAAACTTAACCCTAACCATAACCCTCACCCTAACCCAAACCCTCACCCTAACACTTACCCTCACCCTAACCCTCACCCTTACCCTCACACTCACCCTCACCCTAACCCTAATCCTAAACCTAGCCCTATCCCTAAACCTCAAGCTAACTCTCACCCTCACCATAACACTAACCCCAACCCTAAACCTCACTCTCAACCTACCCCTAACACTAACCGTAACCCTAAACCTCAACCTAAAGGTCACACTAACCTTAACCCTCAACCTCATCTTCAACCTGTAACTCTTAACCTAACCCTAACAATCACCCTAACCCTAACCCTAACCCTCACCCACATGCTCGGCCTAAGCCTAAGCCTAAGCCTAATCCTAACCCTAACCCTCACCCTAACCCTAACCCTAACACTAACCCTAACTCTACCCGTATATCTCACTCTCACACTTACCCTAACTCTAACCCTAACACTAACCCTAACCCTAACCCGCAACCTAAACATAACCCTCACCCTAACCCTAACCCTCACCCTAACACTTACCCTCACCCTAACAATAAACCTAACCCTATCACTAACCCTAACCCTAACACTAACGCTCAAACTAACCTTTACCCTCATCCTAACCCTAAACCTCAAACTAAACCTAAACTTAAACCTCACCCTCATGCTATCCCTCACCCTAACCCTAATCCTCATCCTCACCCTAAACCTCACACGCACCCTAACACAAATCTTCAATCTAACCCTCACCCACACACTTCTCCTAACCCTAACCCTCACCTTTACCTTAACCCTCACCCTCAGCCTAAACCTCACATTTACCCTTACCATCATTCTCACCCTAATCCTCCCCTAACCCTAAAACTCAGCCTAACCCTCACCTAACGGTAAACCTAACCATCACCCTAACCCTAACCCTCACTTCAAACTCACGCTCAGCCTAACCCTAAAAGCCTGAGCCTAACCCTTACCCTAACTCTCACCCTCACCCTAGCCCTTACCCTAACCCTAATCCTAAATCTAACACACACACTCACCCTCCCCTTAAACCTAATCCTAAGCCTAAAACTAACCCTCCCCCTAACTCTCACCCTAACACTAACCCTAACACTAAACCTAACCCTAACCCTCAACATAAACCTAACTCTAACCCTAAACCTCACCCTCACCATAAACCTCACCCTAACCCTAAACCTAACCCTCAAACTATCACTAACCCTAAATCTAACCCTAAACCTCACCTTCACCCTCAACTTAACCCTAACCCTAACCGTATACCCCACCCTAACTCTAACCCTAAAACTGACCCGCAACCTCACCCTCACTGTAACTCTAACACTAACCCGAACACTAACCCTCACACTAACCCTAACCTTATCCCTAACCCTAAAACTCAACCTAACCCTCACTCTCACCCTAATCCTGTGCCTAACCCTTACCCTAACCCTCCCCCTAATCCTATATCTAACCCTAAACCTCACCCTAACCCTAACCCTAAGCCTAAGCCTAACCCTAACCCTAAACATAACATAAATCCTCAGCCTCACCCTCACTCTAACCCAAACCCTAACCCTAAACCACACCCTAACCCTCAACCGAACCATAAGCCTAACCCTAAGCCTAACCCCAACACTCACACTCACCCTCACCCTAACCCTAATCCTAAACCTAACCCTATCCCTAAACCTAACCATCTCCCTAACCCTCAGCCTAGCCCTCACCCTAACACTAATCCTAATGCTAAACATTATCCTCACCCTCACCCTAACCCTAATCCTAACCCTCACCCTAACCCTAACCCTAACCCTCACCCTCATACTCGGCCTATGCCTAAGCCTAAGCCTAAGCTTAACCCTAACCCTAACCCTCATCCTAACCTTAACCCTAACACTAACCCTAACTCTAAAAGTAAACCTCATCTTCAACCTAACCCTAGCTCTAATCCTAACCCTAAACCTAAACCTCACCCTAACCCTAAACCTAACCATTACCCTCACCCTTACTGTAACCGTAAACCTAACCCTAAGCCTAAAAATAACCCTAACCGTAACCCTAACCCTCAACCTATCCATAACTCTCATCCTAAACCTAACCCTCACCCTAACACTTACCCTCACCCTAACACTAACCCTAACCCTATCACTAAACCTCACACTAACCAGAACCATCACCCTAACCCTAAACCTCAGCCTAAACCTAAACCTAAACCTCACCCTCACCCTAGCCCTCACCTTAACCCTAACCCTCACCATCACCCTAAACCACACACTAACAATGACACTAATCCTCAATCTAACCCTCACTCACATCCTTCCCATAACCCTAACCCTCCCCCTAAACCTAAAAATCATCCGACCATAATCCTTATCCTCAGCCTAACCCTCACGTTTACCCTTATGGTCACCCCACCCTAAACCTTACTCTAACCCTAACACTCACACTAACCCTCACCCTAACCCTAACACTATCCCTAAACCTCATCCTCACCCTAAATCTAACTCTCACCCTAACCCTAACACTAAACCTCACCCTAACCCTAACCCTAACCCTCACCCTCACCCTCAGCATAACCATAACCCTAACCCTAACCCTAACAATAACCCCAACCCTAACCCTCAACTTAACCATTACACTCACCCTAACCCTAACCCTCACCCTAACATTTACCCTACCCCGAACACTAACCTTAAACCTGACACTAACCCTCACACTAACCCTAACCCTCACCCTAATCCTAAACCTCACCCTAACCCTAACCCTAATCCTCAATCTAACCCTCAACCTACTCCTAACCCTTACCCTTACCCTAACCCTAAACCTAACCCTAAATCTCACCTTCAGCCTAAACCTCACCTTTACCCTTACCATCATTCTCACCCTAACCTTCCCCCTAATCCTAAACGTCAACCTTCCCCTCACCCTAACTGTAAACCTAACCATCACCCTAACCCTAAACCTCACCCTCAACCCCACGCTCAGCCTAACCCTAAGCCAAAGCCTAACCCTTATACGAAACCTCACTCTCTCCCTAGCCCTCTCCCTAAACCTAATCCTAACACCCACACTCGCCCTCAGCCTAACGCTAAGAATAAGCCTCACCCTAACCCTAACCCTCACACTCACCCTCACCCTAACCCTACTCCTAACCCTAAACCTACCCCTACCCCTTAACCTCAACCTATCACTCACACTAACCTTAACCCTAACACTAACACTAACGGTAAAGCACGAACTAACCCTCCCCCAAACCCTAAATCTAACCATAAACATCACCCTCTCCCTAACCCTAATCCTACCCCTAAACCTAAAACTCAACCTAAACCTAACCCTAACCCTCACTCTCAACTTAATTCTAACTCTAACCCTAAACCTAACCCTAACCCTAAACCTAATCCTAATATACACCCTCACCCTAACTCTAATCCTAAACCTAATTATCCTCCTAACCCTTACCCTAAACCTAACACTAACCAACACCCTAACCCTAACCCTAACCCTAACCCTAACCCTCAACCTAACCCTAACCCTCACGCTCACCGTAACCCTAACCCTAAGCCTCACCCTAACCATAAACTTAACTCGAACCCTAACTCGAACCCTAACCCTAAGCCTAAAACTCACCCCAACCCTAACCCTCACCGTCACCCTCACCCTCAGCCTATCCCTAACCCTAACCCTAACCCTATACTTAACCTTCAAACACACCCTAATCCTTTCCCTAATTCTAATCCTAAACCTAATGCTAACCCTCACCCTCACCCTAACCCTAACCCTAACCCTAACCCTAAGTCTAACACTAAACCTAACTCTAACAATCACAATCAGCCTCACCCTAACCCTAACTCTAACCCTAAACCTCACCCTCACCCTCACCCTAAACCTAACCCTAACCCTAACGGTAAACCTCACCCCAACCCTAACACTAAACCTCACCCTCACCCAAGCCCTCACCCTAACTCTAATCCTAACCCTAACCCTCGTCCTAACCCTCACCCTAACACTAACTCTAAAAATAACCAACACCCTAACCCTAACCCTAATGCTAACGCTCAACCTAACCCTAACCCTCACCCTCACCGAAACCCTCACCCTAACCCTCACCCTAACCCTAAACTTAACCCTAACCCAAACCTCACCCTAACCCTAACCCTAACCCTCAAGCTAACCCTAACCCTCACGCTCACCCTCACCCTCAGCCTAAGCCAAGCCTAAGCCTAACCCTAACCCTAACCCTCCCACTCACCCTAAGCCTAATCCTAATCCAAATCCTAAACCTAACCATAATTTGCACACTTACCCTAACCATCACCTTAACCCTAACCCTAACACTAACACTAACACTAAACCTAACCCTCAACCTCAGCCTCACCCTAACCCTAACTCTAAACCTAAACCTCCCCCTCCCCCTAACCCTAACTCTAACCCTAACTCTCACCATGAACCTCAACCTCAGCCTAACCCTAAGCCTAAACCTAAACCTAACCCTAACACACACACTGACAATCATCCTAACCCCAATACTAACCCTATCCCTAACCCTAACCCTCCCACTAACTCTCACCCTAACCTTAACCCTAACACTAACCCTAACCCTAAACCTCAACCTAACCCTCACCCTAACCGTAACTCTAACACTAAACCTCACCCTCAAACTAAACCTAACTCTAACCCTAACCCAAACCCTAAACCTCACCCTAACCCTAACCCTAACCATCACACTAAACCTAATCCTCATCCCCACCCTAACCTCCAGAATAACCCTAAGCCTAAGCCTAAAAATAAACCTAAAACTTACACTAACCCTAAGCATACCCTATCCCAAACCCTAACCCTTAACCTCAACCTAACCTTCACCCTAACCTTAACCCTAACATTAACCCTAACTCTAACCCACGAACTAACCCTACCGCTAACCCTAAATCTAACCCTAAACCTCACCCTCAACCTAACCCTAACCCTAAACCTCACCCTAACCCTAAACTTCAACCTGACCCTCACCCACACCCTCACCGTAAGTCTAACCATAAACTTAACAATAACACTAATCCTAACCCTAAACCTAACCTAACCCTAACCCTAACCCTAACCCTAACACTCACCTTCAGCCTAACCCTCATCTTTACCCTTACCGTCACCCAAACCCTAACTCTCACCCTCACCGTAACCCTAACCCTCATCCAAACACTCACCCTAACCGTAACCCTAAACCTAAACCTCACCCTAACACTAACAGTAAACTCACCCTCACCTTAGCCCTCACCCTCACCCTAATTCTAACCCTAATTCTAATCCTAATCCTTAACCTAACCCTAACACTAATCCTCACCCTAACCCTAAACCTAACCCTAACCCTAACCCTCAAACTAACCCTAACCCTCAAGCTCACTGTAACACTAACCCTAACCCTCATCCTAACCCTAAACTTACCCGGAACCCTAACTCTCACCCTAACCTGAACCCTCAGTCTCAACCTAGCCCTAACTTTCACCCTCACCCTCACCATCCTAACCCTCACACTCACCCTAACTATTACCCTAATCCTAATCCTAACCCTAAACCTAACCCTCACCCTCACCCTATTCCTCACCCTAACCCTAACCCAAACACTAACCCTAACTCTAACAATCACAATCAGCCTCACACTAACCCTATCTCTAACCCTAAACCTCACCCTAACCCTAACCCTAACCCTAAACCTCACCCTAACCCTAAACCTAAACCTCACCCTCACCCTAGCCCTCACCCTAACCCTAATCCTAACCCTAACCCTCATCCTAAACCTCACGCTAACACTAAGCCTAACCCTAACCCTCACCCTCACCGTAATCCTTACCCTAACCCTCACCCTAACCCTAAACTTAACTCGAACCCTAACTCGAACCCTAACACTAACCCTTACACCATCCCTCACCTTCATCCTAAGCCTAAGCCTAATCCTTACCCTAACCCTCACCCTAACCCTAAACTTAACTCGAACCCTAACTCGAACCCTAACACTAACCCTTACACCATCCCTCACCTTCATCCTAAGCCTAAGACTAATCCTAATCCTAACCCTCACACTCACCCTAAACCTCACCTTAACCCTAACCCTACCACTAAACCTAACCTTTACTCTCACCCTCAGCCTCACCATAACCCTAACTCTAAACCTAAATCTCACCATCAACCTAACCCTAACCCTAAACTTCACCATCACCCTAGGCCTCTCCCTAACCCTAATCCTAACCCTAATCCTCATCCTAACCCTCAACTTAACCTAACCATAACCTGCAACTTAACCCTAGCACTTATCTCTCAACATCACCCTCAGCCTAACCCTAAGCCTAACCATAAACCTAACCCTAACACACACAATCACACTCACCCTAAACCTAATCCTAACCCTATCCCTAACCCTAACCCACCCCCTAACGATCACCCTAACACTATCCCTAACACTAACTCTAACCGTAACCCTCAATCTAAACCTCAACCTAACCCTAACTCTAACCCTAAACCTCACCCTCACCCTAACGCTCATCATAACACTTACCCTCAACCTAAACCTAACCCTAACCGTAACCCTCCCCCTAAGCCTAAACGTCATCTTACCCCTCACCCTAAACTTAAACCTAACCATAACCCCAACCCTAACCCTAAACCTCAACCTAAACCTCACCCTCACCCTAACTGTAACACTAACCCTAACACTAACCCTCCCCCTAACCCTCCCCCTAACCCTATATCTAACCCTAAACCTCACCCTCACACTAAACCTAACCCTAACCCTCACCCTAACCATAAGCCTCACCCTAACCCTAACCCTCACCATAACACTTACAAACACCCTAGCACTAACCCTAAACCTAACACTCACCCTCACACTAACCCTAACCCTCACCCTAATCCTAAACCTCACCCTAACCCTAACACTAACCATAACCCTCACCCTCACCCTAGCCCTCACCCTAACCCTAAATCTCACCCTCACCCACAGCCTAACCCTAACCCTCATCCTCACCCTAAGCCTCTCACTAACCCTAACACTAATCCTCAATCTAACCAGCACCTAAGACTAACCCTAACCCTAACCTAACCCTAACCCTTACCCTAACCCTAAACCTAACCTTAATACTCACGCTTATCTTAACCCTCAACCTCAGCCTAAACCTCACCATTACCCTTACCATCATCCTCACCCTAACCCTTACCCTATCCCTAACTCTAACCCTAAACCTCACCCTCTCCCTAAATCTAACTCTAACACTAACCCAAAACCTAAACCTCACCCTAACCCTAAACCTAACCCTCACCCTCACACTCACCCTAGCCCTCAACCTAACCGTAATTCTAAACCTCACCCTCACCATAATCCTAACCCTCATCCTCATCCTAAACCTCACACTAACCCTAACCCTTATCCTCAATCTAACCCTCACCCTCACCCTAACCCTAACACTTACCCTAACCCTAAAACTAACCCTAAACCTCAACCTTAACGAAAACCTCACCCTCAGCATAAACCTCTCCTTTACCCTTACCATCATCCTCACCCTAACCCTCAACCTAACCCTAAACTTCATCATAACCCTCACCCTAACCATAAACCTAAACATCACCCTAACCCTAACACTCAACCACACCCTCACCCTCGGCCTAACCATAAGCCTAAGCCTAAACCTTACCCTAACCCTCACCCTCACCCTAGCCCTCACCCTAACCCTAATCCTAACACTAACCCACATCCTAACCCTCAACCTAACCCTAAAACTAACCATCACCCTAACCCTAATCCTAATGCCCACCCTCACCCTCAGCCTACCCCTAAGCCTAAGCCTAACCCTCACCCTAACCCTAATCCTAAACCTAACACTATCCCTAAACCTCAACCTAACCCTCTCCCTCACCCTTACCCTAACACTAACCCTAGCCCTAAACCTCACCCTAACCCCTTCCTAACACTAAGTCTAAACCTAAACCTCACCCTCACCCTTACACTAACCCTAACCCGAACCCTCACACTCACCTTCAACCTCACTGTAAATCTAACCCTAAACCTAACAATAACCCTAACTCTAACCCAAACCCTAACCCTAAACATAAGCGTCACCCTCAGCCTCAACCTCACCGCAAACTTAACCCTAACCATAACACTAACAATAACCCTAACCCTAAACCTAAACCTAAACCTAACCCTAATCCTCAACCCACAATCACCCTCAGCCTAACCCTAAGCCTAAGCCTAACCCTAACCCTAACTTTAAACCTAAACATAAACCTCACTGTCAGCCATACCCTCACAGCAAACTTAACACTAACCATAATATTAACAATAACCCTAACCATAAACCTAACCCTAATCCTCATCATAACCCTCACCCTAAACCTAACCCTAATCCTCACCCTAACCCTAACCCTAACAATAATCCTCAACCTAACCCTAACCCTTACCCTAAATCTAATTCTAACACTCACCCTCACCCTAACCCTAACCCTCATGCTCACCCTAACCCTAAGCCTAACCGTAATCCTCAACCTATACCCTAACCCTCACCCTCACAGTAACCCTTACCCTAACCCTTACCCTAAACCTAAACTTAATTAACACTAACTCTCACCCTAAACCTAACCCTAACACTTACCCTAACCCTAACCCTCACCCTCAACTTCACCCTCAGCCTAAGACTAAGCCTAAGCCTAACCCTAACACTAACGTTCACACTCACCCTAACACTAACCCTAATCCTAAGCCTAACAATAACCCTCAACCTCACCCTAACCCTCACCTTAACCCTAACCCTAACATTAACCCTAACCCTAACCCACACCCTCAGCTTCATCCTAAACCTAACTCTAACACTAAAGGTCACCCTGACCCGAACCCTAACCCTAACCATAACCCTAAACCTCACCTTAACCCTAACACTAAGCCTTACCCTCACCCTAGCCCTCACACTAACCCTAACCCTAACTCTAAACCTCATCCTAACCCTAAGTCTAACCCTCACCCTAACCATAACTTGCTCACCCTCAACCTCACCCTCAGCCTAACCCTAAGCCTAACCCTAAACATAACCCTAACACACACACTCACCCTCAGCCTAACCCTAAGCCTAAACCTAAATCTAACCCTAACCCACACACTCACTCTCACCCTAACCCTAATCCTAACTCTAACCCTAACACTATCCCTCCCCCTAACTCTCACCCTAACCCTAAACCTAACACTAACCCTAACCCTAACCCTCAACCTAACCCTGACACTAACCTTAAATCTCACGCTCACCCTAAACATAACTCTAACCCTAACCCAAACCGTAAACCTCACCCTAACCCTAACTTTAACCCACACCCTCACAGTAACCATAAACATAAACCTTAACCTAACAATGACCCTAACTCTAATCCTTAGCCTCACCATAACCCTAACATTAAAGTTAACCGTAAACCTCACCCTAACCCTCCCCTAAACCTAACTCTAAACCTAAACCTCACCCTCATCCTAACCCTAACCCTAAACCTCACCCAAGCCCTAACCCTCACCAGCACCCTCATGCTCACTGTAACTCTAACCCTAACCTTAACATTAACCCTAACCCTAACACTAACCATCACCCTAACCCTAATCCTAAGCCCCAAACTCACCCTCAGCCTTACCCTAAGCCTAAGCCTCACCCTAACCCTAACCCTCACACTCACCGTCACCCTAAACCTAACCCTAAGCCTAACCCTATCCCTAAACGTCAAACTAACCCTCACCCTCACCCTAACCCTAACACTAAACCTAACCTTAACCCTCATCCTAACCCTCCCCCTAACCCTAACTCTAACCCTAAAACTTACCCTCAACCTAACCCTAACTCTAACCCTAATTCACCATAAACCTCACCCTAACCCTCACCCTCACCCTCACCGTCAATCTCACTGTAACTATAACCCAAACCCAAAAATAAGACTAATACTAATCCTAACCCTAACCCTAACACTAACCATAACCCTCACCCTCAGCTTCACCCTGACTGCAAACTTAACCCTTACCATAACACTAACAATAACCCTAACCGTAACTCAAACCTAACCCTAACCCTAACCCTTACCTACTCTTCACCACCAACCTCACCCTCAGCCTAATCCTAATCCGAAAACTAACCCTAACACAAACCTTCACTGTAACCCTAACCCTAACCGTAAACCTAACCCTAAATGAAACACTAACCCTAATCACAAACCTAACCCTAACCCTAACCCTCACCCTATCCCTAAGCCAAACCCTAACCCTAAGCCTAAACCTAACCCTAACCCTCACACTCACCCTCACTCTAACCCTAATCATAAACCTAACCCTATCCCTAACCCTAAACCTCACCCTAACTCTCACCCAACCCCTCAAACTAACCCTAATCCTAATCCTAAACCTCATCCTAAAGCTCACCCTAACCCTAATCTTAACACTCAAACTAACCCAAACCCTAAATCTAAACCTCACCCTAACCCTAAACCTAATCTGCACCCTCACCCCTACCCTCAACTTAACTCTAACCATAACAATAACCCTAACTCTAAACCTAAGCCTAACCCTCAAACTTACTGTAACTCTAACCCTAACCCTAACTCTAAACCGCACCCTAACGCTAACCATAAGCCTCACCCTCACTCTAGCCCTCACCCAAACCCTAATCCTAACCCTAAACCTCATCTTAACCCTCACCCTAACCCTAAAACCCTAACCCTCACACTAACCTTAACCCTCACCCTCACCCTCATGCTCGGCCTAAGCCTAAGCCTAAGCCTAAGACTAACCCTATCCCTCACACTCACCTTCACCCTAAACCTAACTGTAACACTAACCCTAACACTAACACTAGCCCTCAACCTAACGCTAAATCTAACCCTAAACCTCACCCTCACTTAATCCTAACCCTCCCCCTCTCACTCCCCCAACACAAAGCCTAACCCTAACTCCAACCCTAACCTTAACACTAACCCTAACCCAAACCCTCATCCTAACACTCACCCTAACCCTCAACCTCACCCTAGCCCACACCCTAAACCTAAGCCTAAGCCTAACCATCACCCTAATCTTTACTCTAACCCTAACCCCAACCCTCACGCTATCCCTAAACCTCACCTTCACCCTCACCGTAACCCTAAACCTAATCCTAACCTTAACCCTAACCCTCACCCTCACCCTAAACCTCACCCTAACCCTAACACTAACACTAGTCCTAACCCTAAACATAACCCTAAACATAACCCTCACCCTCAGCCTCACCCGAACCCCAAACTTAACCCTAAACATAACACTAAAAATAACCCTAACCCTCACCCTAACAATAACCCTAACCGTAAACCTAACCCAAACTCTAACCCTAACCCTAAACCTAAACCTAAACCTGACCCTAACCCTAATCCTAACCCTCACCCTAACCCTCCCCGAAACCCTAACTCTAACCCTATACCTCATCCTCACCCTAACCATAACCCTTACCTTAACCTCACCCAAACCTGATCTTAACCCTCACCCTCACCTTCACTGTAACTCTAACCCTAACCCTAACTATTACACTAACCCTAACACTAACCCTAACGCTGACCCTCACCCTAATCCTAAACCAAACCCTCACCTTAACCCTAACCCTAACCCTAACTCTAACCCTCAACCTCACGGTAACCCTAACCCTAAACTCAGCCTAACGCTAACCCTAACCGTCATCCTCACTCTAGCCCTCACCCTAAACCTAATGCTAACCCTAAACTTCACCCCCACCTTCACGCTCGGCCTAAGCCTAAGCCTAAGCCTAAGCCTAAGACTAACCCTGACCCTCACAGTCACCCTCACCCTAACCCTAACCGTAACCTTAAACCTAACCCTAACCCTCACACTAACCCTCACCTGAATGCTAACTCTAACCCTAAACCTCACCCTCACCCTAACCCTAAACCTCACCCTCACCCTCACCCTCTGCCTAACATTAAGCCTAACCCTAACCCCAACACTAACCCTAATACTAACCCTAACCCCCACCCTAACGCTCACCCTAAACCTAACCCTAACCCTAACCCTCACCCTCACCATACCCCATACCCAAAACCTAAGCCTAAGCCTAACCCTCAACCTAACCCTCACTCTAAACCTAAGCCCAAAGCTCACGCTAACCATAACCCTCACCCTCACCCAAACCGTAACTCTAATCCTAACCCTAACCCTAACCATAACACTCATCCTCACCTTAACCCTAATCCTACTCCTAACACTAACGCTAACCGTAACCCTAACCCTAACCCTCTCCCTAACCCTAACTGTAACCCTAAACCTCACCCTCACCCTAACCCTAACACTAATCCTAAACCTCACTCTAAACCTAAACCTTACCCTAACACTTACCCTCATCTTAAAACTAACACTAACCCTAACCCTAACCCTCAACTTCACCCTAGTCCTCACGCTAAACCTAACCCTCATCCTCACCCTAAACCTCACACTAACCCTAACACTAATCCTCAGTCTAACCCTCACCCTCACGCTAACCCTAAACCACACCCTTACCATAAACCTCACCCTCAGCCTAACCCTCACCTTTTCTCTTACAGTCACCCTCATCCTAACCATCACCCTAAACCACAACCCTCATCCTATCCCTCACCCTAACCGTAACCCTAACCATCACCCTAACCCTAACCCTCACCCTCAACTTCAGCCTCAGCCTAAATCTAACCGCAAACCTCACACTCACCCTAGCCCTCACCCTAACCCTAATCCTAACTGTAACCCTCATCCTAACCCTCAACCGAACCTTAACCAGAACCATCACTCTAAACCTAATCCTCATCCCCACACGCACCCTCAGCCTAACAATAAGCCTAAGCCTAACCCCAAGCCTAACCCTCACACTCAACCTCACCCTAACCTTAATCCTAACCCTAAACATAACCCTTTTAAACCTAAACCTAAACCTAACCCTCACCCTAACGCTAACCCTAACTCTAACACTCACCCTCACCTTGGTCCTCACCCTAACCCTCATCCCAAACCTAACCCTCACCCTCACCAAAACACGAACCCTAACCCTCACCCTAACGCTACCCCTAACCCTAAACCTAAACCTCACTTTAACCCTAACCCTAACCCTCACCCTCAACCTAGCCCTCACCCTAAACCTAATTTTAATCCTAACCCTCATCCTAACCCTCACCCTAAATCTAACCCTAATCTTCAACCTAACCCTAAACCTAATTCTAACCCTCAACCTAACCCGAACCCTAACCCTCACCGTAACCTGACCCTAACCCTCTCCCTAACCCTAAACCTAAACCGAACACTAAACCTCACCCTAAGCCTTACCCTAAACATCACCCTCACCCTAGCCCTCATCCTAACCCTAATCCTAACCCTAACCCTCATGCGAACCCTCACCCTAAACCTAACCCTAACTCTAACCCTAACCCTAAATCTAAAACTCACCCTAACCTTAATCCTAATCCTCACACTCTCCCTCACTGTAACCATAACCCAAACACTAACACTTACAATAACCCTAACCTAACCCTAACCCTCATCCTAACCATATATTTCAACCTAACCTTAACCCTCATCCTAACACTTATCCTCACCCTAACCCGAACCGTAAACCTCACACTCACCCTAACCCCGAACCTAACCCTAATTCTCACACTAACCCGAAACCTAATGCTAGGCTTCAGCCTGACCCTAAACGTAACTCTACCCTACACCTCACCCTCACCATAACCGTAACCCTACCCATAACTCTAAAGCTCACCCTAACACTAACCATAATCCTCACCCTCACCCTAGCCATAACCCTAAACCGAATTCTCACCCTAACCCTCATCCTAACCCTGACCCTAACACTAACCTTAACCCTCACTCTCACCCTCACCCCAACCCTAAACCTAACCCTAACCCTCAACCTAATCCTAACTGTCACCCTCACCAAAACCCTTACCCTAAACCTAACCCTAACCCTAACCCTAACCCTCACCCTAACCCTAACTCTTACCATCACCCTCACCCTCAACCTAACCCTAACCCTAACCCTAAAACTTACACTCACCCTAACCCTAAACCTCACCCTAACCCTAAATTTAATCATAATAGTAACCATAACCCAAAGCCTCAACCTCACCCTAACCCTCACCTTAACCCTAAACCTAACACTAACCCTATCCCTAACCCTCACCCTCAGCCACATCCTAACCCTAACTCTAACCCTAAACCTCACGCTCATCCTAACCCTAACCATAAACCTAAACCTCATCCTAACCCTAACCCTAAACCTCACCCTCACCCTAGCCCTCACCCTAACCCTAATCCTAAACCTAACCCTCATTCTAACCCTCCCCCTAACCCTAACCCTAACCCTCACCCTAAGCCTAGCTCTCACCCTCAAACTCACCATCAGCCTAAGCCCAAGCCTAACCCTAAACCTAACCCTAACACACACAATCACCTTCAGCTTTACCCTTATCCTAACCCTAAACCTAACCCTAACCCTAATCCTCAACCTAACCCTCCCCTAACCCGAACTCTAATCCTAAACCTCACCCTCACCCTAAACCTAACTCTAACCATAACTGAAACACTAAACCTCACCCTAACCCTAAACCTAACCCTCACCCTCACCTTAACCTTAACCCTAAACCTAACCCTAACAATTACCCTAACCATAATCCTAACCCTCACTCTAACCATAATCCTAACCCTAACCCAAACCCTCACCTAACACCCTCACACTAACACTAACCGTATACCTAAAACTAACCCTCACACTAACCCTAACCCTAACCCTAACCCTAAACTTCAACGTAACCCTCAACCTCACCCTAACCCTAACATAATGCTAACCCTTACTCTAACCATAACCCTCATCCAAACCCAAACTCTCACCCTAACACTTACCCTCACACTAACACTAACCCTAACCCTAAAACTGACCCTGACACTACCCCTAACTCTAAACCTAACCCTAAACTTCCACCTAACCTTCACCCTTACCCTAACTTTAACACTATCCCTAACCCTAAAGCTCACTGTCACCCCCCTTAACCCTATATCTAACTGTAAACCTGACCCTCACCCTAATCCAAAACCCCACCCTAACCATAACCCTAATCCTCACCCGCACCCTCAACCTCACCTTAACTCTAACCCTAACCATACCAAAAACACTAACCCTAACCCTAACCATCACTCTAACCCTAATCCTCACCCCCACCCTCAGCCTCACTCTCACCTCAAACTTAACCCTATTCATAACACTAACAATAACCCTAACCCTAACCGTAATCCTCACCCCCATACTCATCCTCAGCCTAAACCTAAGCCTAACCCTAACCCTAACCCTAATCCTCACCCTCACCCCATCCCTCAACCTAACCCTAACACTCATCCTCACTCTAAACCTCACCCTAACCCTAACACTAATACTCAATCTAACCCTCACCCTCACCCTACCCCTAACCCTAACACTCACCCTAACCATAACCTTCACCATTACCGTAACTCTTGCACTCAGCCTAAACCTCATGTTTACCCTTACCGTCACCCCCACCCTAACCCTCACCCTAAACCTCACCCTCACCCTATTCCTCACCCTAACCCTAACTCTACCCCTCAACCTCACCCTCACCCTAACCCTAACTCTAACCCTAACCCTAACACTAAAACTCACTCTAACCCTAACCCTAACCCTCACCCTAACCCTAAACCTCTCCCTCACCCTCAGCCTCTGCCTAACCCTAAGCCTCACCATAAACATATCCCAAACACACACACTCACCCTCACCCTAACACTAATCCTAACCCTAACCCAAACCCTAAACCTCCCCTTAACTCTCACCCTAACCCTAACCTTAACAAGAACATTAACCCTAACCCTCAACCTAACCCTCACCCTACCCCTAACTCTAACCGAAACCTCACCCTCACCCTAAACCTAACTCTAACACTAACACAAAACCTAAAACTCACCCTAACGCTAACCCTAACCCTCATCCTCACCCTCACCGTAACCATAACCCTAAACCTAAACCTAAGAATAACCCTAACTCTATTCCTAACCCTCAACCTAACACTTACCGTCACCCTAACACTAACCCTAACCCTCCCTCTAACCCTCACCCTAACCCTATATCGAACCCTCAACCTCACCCTCACCCTAACCCTAACCCCAAACCCCACCCTAACCCTAAAGCTAACGCTCACCCTTTGCTCGGCCTAAGACTAACCCTAAGCCTAAGCCTAAAACTAAACCTAAACCTCACCCTAACCCCAACAATAACACTAAACCTAACTCTAATCCTAAACCTAAACCTCACCCTAACCCTAACCCTCACCCTCACCCTCACCCTCACCGTAAACGTAACCCTAACCCTAACCCTAACAATAACCTTAACCATAACCATAACCTTCATCCTAACCATAACTTTCACCATAACAATAACCCTCACCCTAACATTTACCCTTACCCTAACACTAACCCTCACACTAACCCTCACCATCACACTAATCCTAAACCTCACCCTGATCCTAACCCTCACCCTCAACCTAGCCCTCAACCTAACGCTAACCCTCATCCTCACCCTAAACCTCACACTAACCCTAACACTAATCCTCAACCTAAACCTAACCCACTCGCTAACCCTACCCCTCACCCTTACCCTACCCCTCACCCTTACCCTACCCCTCACCCTCAGCCTAACCCTCACCTTTACCCTTACTGTCACCCTCAACCTAACCCTCACCGTAACCCTCACACTAACCCTAATCCTCATCCTAACCCTCACCCTAATGGTAACCCCAAACATCACCCTAACCCTAACCCTCACCCTCACCCTCAGCCTCAGCCTAACACCAAGCCTAAGCCTAAACCTAACCCTAACCCTCACCCTCAGCCTAACCCTAACTCTAACCCTAACCCTAACACTAAACCTCACACTAACCCTAACACTAATCCTCAACCTAAACCTAACCCATTTTCTAACCCTAACCCTCAACCTTACCCTACACCTCACCCTCAGCCTAACCCTCACCTTTACCCTTACCGTCACCCTCAACCTAACCCTCACCGTAACCCTCACCCTAACCCTAATCCTCATCCTAACCCTCACCCTAATGGTAACCCCAAACATCACCCTAACCCTAACCCTCACCCTCACCCTCAGCCTCAGCCTAACACCAAGCCTAAGCCTAAACCTAACCCTAACACTCACCCTCACCCGAACAATAATCTTAACCCTAACCCTCATCCTTACCCTTAACCTAACCATAAACCTAACCAACTTTCTATGCCTAGTCCTCATCCCCATACCATACCTTCAGCAAAACTCTAAGCCTAAGCCGAACCCTAACCCTAGCCATCACACTCACCCTCACCGTAAACCTAATCCTAAACGTAACGCTAACCCTAACATTAAACCTCAACTTAACCCTCACCCTAACCCTAATACTAACACTGATCCTAACCCTATCGCTCACACTAACCCTCCCCCTAACAAGAACTCTAACCCTAAACCTCACCCTCACCCTAACAATAACCCTATCCCTAAACCTCACCGTAAACCTGATCCTAACCCTCACCCTCACCCTCACCCTCACTCTCACAGTAACTCTAACCAAAACCCTAATCCTAACCTTCACCCTCACCCTAACCCTAACACTAACACTCACCCTAACCCTAACCCTCTCCCTCACCGTAAACCTAATCCTAACCCTTACCCTAAACCTCACACTAACCCTAACAATAACTCTCACCCTCACCCTAGAGCTCACCCAAAACTTAATTGTAACCTTAACCCTCATCCAAACCCTAACCCTCACCCTCACCCTAACCCTAAAACTAACCCTAACCCTAAACTTCCTCACCCTAACCCTAACTCTAACCCTAAACCTCACCCTCACTCTAACCCTAACCCTAAACCTCACCCTCACCCTAGCCCTCAACCTAACCCTAATGCTAACCTTAACCCTAATCCTAACCCTCACCCTAACCATAAACCTCACCCTCACCCTAACCCTAACCCTCAATCTCACCCTTAGCCTAACCCTAAGCCTAACCCTAAACCAAACCCTAACCCACACACTCAACCTCACTCTAAACCTAAACCTAAAACTAACCTTAACCATAACCCTCACCCTCACCTTACCCTTCATCCTAACCCTAATCCTAATCCTAACCCAAACTCTAACCATAACCCTAACCCTAAACCTCACACTAAACCTAACACTAGCCCTCAACCTCACTGTAAGGGTAACCCTAACCCTAACTCTACCAATAACCGTAACCCTAACTCTAACCCTCACCCTAAACTTAACACTCACCCTAACCCTAACACTCACCCTAACACTTACCCTCACCCTTATCTTAACCCTCAGCCTTAGCCTAATCCTCACATTTAGGCTTACCATCACACTCACCCTAACCCTAATTCTAACCCTCTCCCACATCCTAACCCTCACCCTCATCTTCCCCCTAAACCTCACACTAACCCTAACAATAATCCTTAATCTAACCCTCACCCTAATCTGAAACCTAACCCTTACTCTAACCCTAAACTTAACCCTAAACCACACCCTTATCTTAACCCTCACACTCAGACGAAACCTCACCTTTACCCTTAACATCATCCTCACCCTAACCCTCCCCCTAAACCTAAACCTCATCCTAAAACTCACCCTAACAGTAAACCTAACCATCAGCCTAACCCTAACCCTCACGCTCAACCTCAAGCTCAGCCGAACCCTAAGCCTAAGCCTAACCCTTACCCTAACCCTCACCCTCTCCCGAGCCCTCACCCTAACCCTAAATCCTAACCCTAAGCCTCATCCTAACCCTCACCCTAAGCCTAAACCTAACAATCACCAACCCTAATCCTCAAGCCCACACTCACCCTCAGCCTAACCCTAAGCCGAAGCCTAACCCTAACCCTAACACTCTCACTCACCCTCACCCTAACCCTAATCCAAATCCTAACACTACCCCTAACACTTAACCTCAACCTAACCCTCACCCTAACCTGAACCCTAATATTAACCCTAACTCTAACCCACGAACTAACCCTCTACCTAACCCTAAATCTAACCATAAACTTCACCCTAACCCTAACCCTAACCCTACCCCTTACACCAAACCTCACCCTCACCCTCACCCTAACCCTCACCCTCACTGTAACTCTAACCCTCACCCTAGCCCTCACCCTAACCCTATTCCTAACCCTAAACCTTATCCTAACCCTCACCCTAACCCTAACCCTAACCCTCACCCTCATGCTAGGCCTAAGCCTAAGCCTAAGCCTAAGCCTAACTCTAACTGTAACCCTCACCCTAACCCTAACCCAAACACTAACCCTAACTCTAATCCTAAATCTCACTCTCACTTTAACCCTAACTCTATCCCTAACCCTAAACCTAAACCTCACCCTGACCCTCACCGTGACCATAACCGATACCCTAACCCTAACAATAACCCTAACCCTAACCCTAACCCTCACAATAAACATAATACTCACCCTAAACCTAACCCTCACCCTAACACTTACCCTCACCCTAACACCTACCCTAAGACTAGATAACCCTCAAACTAACCCTAACCATCACCCCAACCTTAAACCTGACCCTAACCCTAACTCTAACCCTAACCCTAACACTAAACCTTACCCTAAACCTAACCCTCACCCTAACCCTAAACCTTAACCGTAACCCTAATCCTAAGCCTAACCATAAACCTATCCCTAACACACACACTCACCCTCAGCTTAACACTAATCCTAACCCTAACCCTAATCCTAACCCTCTTTTTAACTCTCACTCTAACCCTATCCTTAACACAAACACTAACCCTAACCCTCAACCTCACCTTCACTCTAACCCTAACCCTAAACCCCACCCTAACCCTAACCCTAACCCACACCCTCATGCTTAGCCTAAACCTAAGCCTAAAATTAACCCTAAACCTCACCCTAACCCCAACATTAACACTAAACCTAACTCTAACACTAAACCTCACCTCAACCCTAACCCTAACTCTAACCCTAACCCTATAGGTAAACCTCACCCTAACCCTAACCCTTCACCTCACCCTCACCCTCACTGTAACCGTAAGCCTAACCCTAACCCTAACAATAACCCTATCCCTAACCCTAACCCTCATCCTAACCATAACCTTGACCCTAACACTAACCCTCACCCTAACACTTACCCTCACCCTAACACTAACCCTAACCCTAACACTAACCCTCACACTAACCCCAACCATCACCCTAACCCTAAACCTCACCCTAACCCTAACCCTAATCCTCACTCTAAATCTCAAACTAACCCTAACCCTAATCCTCAATTTAACCCTCATCCTCACCCTAACCCTAACCCTCACTCTCAGCCTAACCCTCACCTTTACACTTACCGTCACCCTCACCCTAAACCTCTCTCTAACCCTAACCCTCACCCTCACCCTCAGCCTCAGCCTAACTGTAAGCCTAAGCCTAAACCTAACCTTAACCCTCACCCTCACCTTAGCCCTCACCAGAACCCTAATTCGAACCCTAAACCTCATCCTAACCTTAACCTAACCACAAATCTAACCAACATTCTAAACCTAATCCTCATCCCCCACCCATACTCTCAGCCTAATCCTAAGCCTAAGCTGAACCCTAACCCTCACACTCACCCTCATCGTAAACCTAATCCTAAAGGTAACCCTAACCCTAACATTAAACCTCAACCCAACCTTCACCCTAACCCTCAACCTAACACTAACTCTAACCCTAAACCTCACCCTCACACTAACCATAACCCTAAACCTAAACCTCACCCTAAACCTGATCCTAACCCTCAGCCTCACCCTCACCCTCACTGTAACTCTAACCCTAACCCTAATCCTAACCCTCACCCTCACCCTAAACCTAAACCTAACCCGCACCCTAACCCTAACCTTCACCCTCACCATAACCCTAACCCTAACCCTAACCCTAAACCTCACCCTAACCCTAACAATAACAATCACCCTCACCGTAGCCCTCACACTAAACCTAATTGTAACCCTAACCCTCATCCCAACTCTCACCCTAACCCTAACCCTAACCATCAACCTAACCCTAAACCTAATTCTAACCCTCAACCTAACCCTAAACCTGACCACACTGTAACCCTAAACCTAACCCTCACCTTAATCCTAACCCTAATCCTCACCCTCATGCTGGGCGTAAGCCTAAGTCTAAGACAAAGCTTAAGCCTAACCCTAACCCTCATCCTAACCCTGACCCTAAAACTAACCCTAACTCCAACCCTAAACCTCACCCTAACCCTAACCCTAACACTAATCCTAACCGTAAACCTAAACCCTATCCCTCACCTTTACCCTAACTTTAACCCTAAACCTCACCCTCACCCTAAACCTAAACCTAACCGTAATTCTAACCCTCACCCTCAAACTAACACTCAACTTAACCCTAACCCTCATCCTCACCCTAAACCTCACCCTCACCCTAGCCCTCACCCTAGCCCTCACCCTAACCTTAATTCTAACCCTAACCCTCATACTAACCCTTAACCTAACCAGAACCCTAACCATCATTCTAAACCTAATCCTCATCCCCACCCATACACTCAGCCTAACCCTAAGCCTAAACGAACCCTAACCCTAAACCTCACACTCACCCTCACCGTAAACCTAATCCTAAAACTAACCCTATCCATAATTTTAAACCTCAACTTAACCCTCAACCTAACCCCAAGCCTAACACTAACCCGAATCCTAACCCTCACCCTAACTCTCCCCCAAAGCCTAAAACTTACCCTAAACCTCACCTTCACCCTAACCATAACCCTATCCCTAAACCTCACCCTAACTCTTATCCTAATCCTCACCTTCACGCTCACCCTCACTGTAACTCTAACCCTAACCCTAACTATTACACTAACCCTAAACCTAACCGTGACCCTCACCCTAACATTAACCCTAACCCAAACCCTCAACTTAACCCTAACCGTAACCCTAACCCTCACCCTCACCGTAATCCTAACCCTAAACCTCATCCTAACGCTAGCCTTAACCCTCATCCTCACTCTAGCCCTCACCCTAAACCTAATGCTAACCCGAAACCTCACCCTCACCTTCACGCTCGGCCTAAGCATAAGCCTAAGCCTAAGACTAACCCTGACCTTCACACTCACCCTCACCCTAACCCTAAACGGAAGCCTAACCCTAACCCTAACCCTCACACGAACACTAACTCTAACCCTAAACCTCACCCTCACCCTAAACCTAAACCTCACCCTCACCCTCAACCTCTGCCTAACATTAAGCCTAACCCTAACCCCAACCCTAACGCTAATACTAAACCTAACCCGTACCCTAACGCTCACCCTAACCCTAACCCTAACCCTCACCCTCACCATAGCCTATACCAAAACCCTAAGCCAAAGCCTAACCCTCACCCTAACCCTCACTCTAACACTAACCCCAACGCTCACCCTAACCATAACCTCACCCTCACCCTCACCCTAAATCTAATCCTATCCCTAACCCTAACCCTAACACTCACCCTCACCTTAACCCTAATCCTAATCCTAACCCTAACTCGCAACCTCACCCCCACACTAAATTCCACCCTAACCCTCACCCTCAAACTAATCCTAACCCTAACCCTAATCCTAAACCTAACCCTAAACCTAAACCTTACCTTAACACTTACCCTCAGCTTAAAACTAACACCAACCCTAAACCTAACCCTCACACTAACGCTAACCATCACCCTAAAACTAAACCACACCCTAACCCTAACCCTAACCCTCAACTTCACCCTTGCCCTCACCCTAACCCTAACCCTCATCCTCACCCTAAACCTCACACTAACCCTAACACTAATCCTCAATCTAACCCTCACCATCACCCTAACCCGAAACCTCACCCTTACCATAACCCTCACCCTCAGCCTAACCTCACCTTTTCTCTTACAGTCACCCTCATCCCAAACCTCACCCTAAACCATAACCCTCATCCTATCCCTCACCCTAACCTTAACCCTAAACATCAACCTAAACCTAACCTTCACTTTCAAATTCAGCCTCAGCCTCAGCCTAACCCTAAGCCTAAACCTAACCCCGAAACTAACACTCACCCTAGCCCTCGCCCTAACACTAATCCTAACCCTAACCCTCATCCTAACCCTCAACCTAACCTTAACCAGAACCATCACTCATCCCTACACTCACCCTCAGCCTAACCCTAAGCCTATGCCTAACCCTCAGCCTAACCCTCACACTCAGCCGCACCTTAACCTTAATCCTAACCTTAAACCTAACCCTAAACCTAAACATAACCCTCACCCTAACGCTAAAGCTAACCTTAACCCTCACCCTCACCTGAGTCCTCACCCTAACCCTCACCCCAAACCTAAGCCTCACCCTCACCGAAACATGAACCCTAACCCTCACCCTAACCCTACCCCTACCCCTAAACCTAATACTAACCTAATACTAACCTAAACCTAACCCTCACCCTCACCGAAACATGAACCCTAACCCTCACCCTAACCCTACCCCTAACCCTAACCCTCATACTAACCCTCATCCTCACCCTAGACCTCACCCTAACCCTAATTGTAACCCTAACCCTCATCCTAACCCTCACCCTAACTGTCACCCTAACCCTCAACCTAACCCTAAACCTAATTCTAACCCTCAACCTAACCCTAACCCTAACCCTCACCATAACCTAACCATAACCCTCACCCTAACCCTAAACCTAACCCAAACCCTAAACCTCACCCTAAGTATAAACCTAACCCTCACCCTCACCCTATCCCTCATCCTAAACCTAATCAAAACCCTAACACTCATGCTAACCCTCATCCTAACCCTAACACTCACATTAAACCTAGCCCTAATCCTAACCCTCAACATAACCCTAACCCTCACCCTCACCATAACCCTAACGCTAACACTCACCCTATCCCTAAATTTAATTCTAACTCTAAACCTCACCTAACCCTAACACTAACCCTCACCCTCATGCTAGACCTCATCCTAACTCTAATCCTAACCCTAACCCTAACCCTAAACCTCACACTCACCCTCACCTTAACACTATTCCCAATCCTAACCTTAACCCTAGCCTCACCCTCACCCTAAACCTCACCTTAAACCTAACCCTAACACTAACCCTAACCCTAAACATAACCCTAACCCTCACCCTCAACCTAGCCCTCAACCTAACCCTAACCCTCATCCTCACCCTAAACATCACACTAACATCAACACTAATCCTCAATCTAACCTTCACCCTCACCCTAACCCTAAGCCTCACCCTGACCGTAACCCTCACCCTCAGCCTAACCCTCAACTTTACCCTTACCGTCACCCTCGCACTAACCCTCACCATAACCCTAATCCTCATTCTAACCCTCACCCTAACGGTAACCCCAACCATCACCCTAAACCTAACCATCACCCTCACCCTCAGCCTCAGCCTAATCCTAAGCATAAGCCTAACCCTAACCCTAACCCTCACCCTCACCCTAGCCCTCATCCTAACCCTAATTCTAACCCTAACCCTCATACTAACGCTTAACCTAACCAGAAACCTAAACATCATTCTAAATCTAATCCTCATCCCCACCCATACACTCAGCCTAACCCTAAGCCTAAATGAAACCTAACACTAACCCTCACAGATATCCTCACCGTAAACCTAATCCTAAACCTAACCCTAACCCTAATATTAATCCTCAAACTAACCCTCACCCTAACCCCAAGCCTAACACTAACCCTAATCCTAACCCTCCCCGAAACCCTAACTCTAACCCTAAACCTCACCCTCACCCTAACCATAACCCTTACCCTAAACTTAACCCAAACCTGATCATAACCCTCACCCTCACCCTCACTGTAACTCTAACCCTAACCCTAACTATTACACTAACCCTAACCCTAACCCTGACCCTCACCCTAACCCTAACCCTAACCCAAATCTCACCATAACCCTAACCCTAACACTAACCCTCACTGTAACCCTAACCCTAAACCTCACCCAAACGCTAATCCTAACCCTCATACTCACTCTAGCCTTCACCATAACACTAATTTTAACCCTAAACCTCACCCTCACCTTCACGATCAGCCTAAGCCTAAGCCTAAGCCTAAGACTAACCCTGACCCTCACAATCACCCTCAAACTAACCCTAACCCTTACCCTATCCCTAACCCTAATTCTCACACTAACCCTCACCTGAACGCTAACTCTAACCCTAAACCTCACCCTCACCCTAACCCTAAACCTCACCCTCACGCTTACCCTCTACCTAACATTAAGACTAAACCTAACCCCAACCCAAACCCTAATACTAACCCTAACCCCCAGCCTAACGCTCACCCTAACCCTAACCCTAACCCACACCCACAACATAGCCCATACCAAACACTAAGCCTAAGCCTAACCCTCACCATAACCCTCACTCTAACCCTAACCCCAACACTCACCCTAACCATAACCCTCATCCTCACCCTCACTCTAACACTAATCCTAACCCTAACCCTAACCATAACACTCAACTCAACTTAACCCTAATCCTAATCTTAACCCTAACTCCAATCCTCACCCCCACCCTAAATCTCACCCTAACCCTAACTCTAACCCTAACCCTAACCCTCACCCTAACCCTAACTCTAACCCTTAACATCACACTCACCCTAACCCTAACCCTAACCCTATTCGTAAACCTCACCCTAAACCTAAACCTTACCCTAAAACTTAATCTCACCATAAAACAAACATTAAATCTAAAAATAACCCGCACACCAACGCTAACCATGACCCTAAACCTAAAACTCACCCTAACCCTAAGCTTAACTCTCAACTTCACCCTAGCCCTGACCCTAACCCTAACCCGAACCCTAAACCTCACACTCACCCTAAATGTTACCCTCACCATAACCCTTACCCTAACCATCACCCTAACGCTAAACTTATCCTGAACCCGAACTATCACCCTAACCCTAACCCTAACCCTCACCCTATCCCTCACCCTCACCCTCACCCTCAGCTTAACCGTAAGCCTAACCCTAACACTAACCCTAAACGTTACCCTCACCCTCACCCTAAACCTAACACTAAAACTCACCCTAACCCTAAACTTAAACCTAATACTAACCCTAACCCTAAACCTCAATCTCACCCTAACCCTCACCTTAACCCTAAACCTAACACTAACCCTAACCCTAACCCTCACCCTCAGCCTCATCCTAATCATAACTCTAACCCTAAACCTCACCCTCATCCTAACCCTAACCCTAACCCTAAACCTCATCCTAAACCTAACACTAAACCTCACCCTCAACCGAGCCCTCATCCTAACCCTAATCCTAATCCTAACCCTCATTCTAACCCTCCCCCTAACCCTCACCCTAACCCTATTCCTCACGCTAAACCTCACCCTCAGCCTAACTGTAAGCCTAACCCTAAACCTAACCCTAACACACAAACAATCACCTTCAAGTTTACCCTAATCCTAACCCTAAACCTAACCCTAAACCTAAGCCTCCCCCTAACTATCACCCTAACCATAACCCTAACACTAACCCTAACCCTAACCCTCAACCTAACCCTCACACTAACCCTAACCCTAATCCTAAACCTCACCCTCACCCTAAACCTAAATCTAACCATAACAGAAACCCTAAACCTCACCCTAACCCTAAACCTAACCCTCACCCTCACCCTCACCTTAACCTTAACCCTAAACCTAACCCTAACAATTACCCTAACCATAATCCTAACCCTCACTCTAACCATAATCCTAACCCTAACCCAAACCCTCACCTAACACCCTCACACTAACACTAACCGTATACCTAAAACTAACCCTCACACTAACCCTAACCCTAACCCTAACCCTAAACTTCAACGTAACCCTCAACCTCACCCTAACCCTAACACTAACCCCAACCCTAAACCTCACCGTCACTCTCCCCCTAACCCTATATCTAACTGTAAACCTCACGCTCACCCTAACCCTCTCCCTAGCCCTAAACCCCTCCCTAACCCTAACCCTAATCCTCACCTGCACCCTCAACCTCACCTTAACTCTAACCCTAACCCTAACAATAACACTAACCCTAACCCTAACCATCACTCTAACCGTAATCTTCTCCCCACCCTCAACCTCACCCTAACCTCAAACTTAACCCTAACCATAACACTAAAAATAACCCTAACCCTTACCCTAACCGTAATCCTCACCCCCACCCTCATCCTCAGCCTAACCCTAAGCCTAACCCTAACCCTAACCCTCACCTTCACCCCAGCCTTTACCTAACCCTAACCCTCATCCTCACTCTAAACCTCACCCTAACCCTAACACTATTCCTTAATCTAACACTCACCCTCAACCTACCCCTAACCCTAAAACTTACTCTAAACCTAACCCTCAACATTACCGTAACTCTCACCCTCAGCCTAACCCGTATGTTTACCCTTACCTTCAACTCAACCCTAAACCTAACCCTAACCCTAAACCTAAACCTAACTCTCACCCTGACCCTAACTCTACCCCTAAACCTCACCCTCCACCTAACCCTAACTCTAAACTTAACCCTAACACTAAACCTCACCCTAACCCTAACCCTAACCCTCACTCTAACCCTAAACCACAACCTCACCCTTAGCCTCAGCCTAACCCTAAGCCTCACCATAAACTTATCCCTAACACACACTCACCCTCACACTAACACTAATCCTAACCCTAACCCTAACCCTAAACCTCCCCTTAACCCTTACCCTAACCCTAACCTTAACACGAACACTAAACCTAACCCTCAACCTAACACTCACCCTAACCCTAACTCGAACGGAAACCTCACCCTCACCCTAACCCTCACTCTAACACTAACCCGAACAGTAAACCTCACCCTAACACTAACCCTAACCCTCACACTCACCCTCACAGTAACCGTAACCCTAAACCTGACCAAAACAATCACCCTAAAGCTAATCCTAACCCTCACCCTAACCATAACCGTCACCCTAAACCAAACCCTCACCCCAACACCCTCACTGTAACTCTAACCCTAACCCTAATCCTAACACTGAACCTCACCCTAACCCTAACCCTAACCCTAACCCTCACCCTAAACCTAACCCTCACCCTCACCGTAACCCTAACCCTAACCCTAAACCTCACCCTAACCCTAACAATAACCCTCATTCTCACCCTAGCCCTCACCATAAACCTAATTGTAACCCTAAACCTCATCCAAACCCTAACCCTAACCCTAACCCTAACCATCAACCTAACCTAATTCTAACCCTCAACCTTAACCCTAACCCTGACCCTACACTAACCCTAAACCTAACCCTCACCCTAAACCTAACCTTATCATAATCCTAACCCTCACCCTAACCCTAACCCTAACACTAAACCTAACCCTAAAACTAAACCGTATCCCTCACCCTAAACCTAACTCTAAACCTAAATCTCATCCTCACTCTAAACCTAACCCTAACCCTAAACCTCACCCTCACCCTAGCCCTCACTCTAACCCTAATGCTAAATTTAACCCTCATCCTAACCCTCATCCTAACCCTAAACCTAACCCTCACCCTAATCCTAACCCTCACCCTTAACCTCACCGTTAGCCTACCCTAAACCTAACCCTAAACCTAATCCTAACCCACCCACTCACCCTAACCTAACCATTACCCTAACCCTCAACCTAACCGTAACCCTCACGCTCAACCTCACCCTTAGCCTAACCCTAAGCCTAACCCTAAACCTAACCCTAACCCACAAACTCACCCTCAGCCTAAACCTAATCCTAACCCTAACCATAAACCTAACCCTAACCCTCACCCCCACCCTAGCCTTCACCTTAACCCTAATCCTAACTCTAATCCAAACTCTAACCATACCCCTAACCCTAAACCACACCTAAACCTAAACCTAACCCTCACCCTCACTGTAAGGGTAAACCTATCCCTAAAACTAACTCTAACCCTCACCCTCACCCTAGCCCTCAAGCTAACCCTAATTGTAACCCTAACCCTCCCCCTAACCCTCACACTAACCTAACCTTAATTCTCAATCTAACCCTCACCCTCACCCTAACCCAAACCATAACCCTTGCCCTAACCCTCACCCTAACCTTCACCCTTACCCTTTTCTTAACTCTCAGCCTCAGCCTAATCCTCACCTTTCCACTTACCATCACCCTCACGCTAAACCTCACCCTAACCCTAACCCTCATCCTAATCTTCACACTAAGCTTAACCCTAACCATCAACCTAACCCTATCCCTCACTCTCAACCTCACCCTCAGACTAATCCTAATCCTAAGCCTAAACCTAACCCTAACCCTTACCCTAACCCTAACCCTCACCCGAACCCTAACCCTAACTCTCACCCTAACCCTAACCATAACCCTACTCGTAAACCCCACCCTAAAATTAACCCTAACCCGCACGCGCACCCTCACCCTCACTGTAACTCTAACCCTAACATTATCAATAACACTAAACCTATCCTGAACCATCACACTTACACTAACCCTAACCGTCACCCTCACCCAACCCTAACACTAACATTAAACCTAACTCTAATCCTAAACCTCACTCTCACCCTAACCTAACCCTAAACCTAAACCTCATCCTAACCCTAAACCTAACACTCACCCTCACCCTTAGTCTAAAGCTAAGCCTAACATTAACCCTAACCCTTACCCTCACATTCACCCTCACCCTAAATCTAACTCTACGTCTAAACTTCACCCTCAACCTAACCCTAAATCTAACCCTAAACCTAACACTAAAACTCACCCTAACCCTAACCCTAAACCTCTCCCTAAACCTAAACCCCACCCTCATCCTCACCCTCAGCCTAAACCTAAGACTAACACTAACCCTAACATGAAACCTCACACTCACCCTAGGCCTAACCCTAATCCTAATCTTAACCCTAGCCCTAACCTTCACCCTAACCTAAGCCTCACCCTAACACTAAACCTAAAACCAACCCTAACCATAACCCTCCCCCTAACCCTCACCCTAACTCTGACACTAACACTAACCAAACCATAAACCTCAACATAACCTCACCCTAACCCTAACTCTATCCCAAAACCTCACCCGCACCCTAACCCTCACTCTAACCCTAAACAAAACACTAAACCTGACCCTAACCCTAACCCTCACACTCAGCCTCACAGCAACCGTAACCCTAAACCTAACCCTAACATTAACCCTAAAGCTAATACTAACCCTCACCCTAACCATAAACCTCACCCTAACCCAAACCCTAAACCTAACACTTACCCTCACCCTAACACTTACCCTACCCATAACACTAACCCTCACACTAACCCTAACTCTAACCCTAATCCTAAACCTCAACCTAACCCTCCCCCTCCCCCTAACCCTAACACTAACCCTATTACTAATCCTTACCTTAACCCTCCACCTATCTCTACATCTAATCCTAAACCTCAGGCTAACCCTAACCCTAAGCCTAATCCTAACCCTAACCCTAACCCTAAACATAACCCTAACCCTAACCCTAAACGTAACCCTAATCCTCAGCCTTACCCTCACCCTCAACCTAACCCTAAGCCTAACCCTAACAATCACCTTAACCCTAACACTAACATTAAACCTAAGCCTAACCCTAACCCTAACCCTCACCCTAAACCTTACTCTAATACTAATCCTAACCCTAATCCTAACCCTCACACTCACCCTAACCCTTACACTAACCCTAAATCTAACACTATCCCAAACCCTAACCCTCACAATCAGCTTCACCCTAACCCTAAAACGAACCTTAACCCTCACCCTTACCCTAAACCTAACCATAAACCTAACCCTAAACCTCAACACAACCCTAACCCAAAGCCTCACCCTCACCCTAGCCCTCAACCTAAACCTAATCCTAACCCTAACCCTAACCCTAACCCTAACCTAACCTTAACCCTCACCCTGACATAACCCGTACCCTAACCCTCACCCTAACCCTAAATTTAACCCAAACCCTAACTCTCATCCTAACCCTAAACCTTACCCTTACGCTAACCCTAAACCTCACCCTCAACCTCAACCTCAGCCTAACCCTAAGCCTAACCCTAAAACAAACCCTAACACACACACTCACCCTCACCCTAACCCTAATCCTAACCCTATCCCTAACCCTAACCCTCCCCCAAAATCTCACCCTAACCCTAAAAATAACAATAATCCTAACCCAAACCTCAACCTAAAACTCACCCTTACCATAACTCTAACCCGAAACCTCACCCTCACCCTAAACCTAACGCTAACACTAACCCAAACCCTAACCCTCACCCTAACCCTAACACTAACCAACACCCTAAATCTAATCCTCACCCTCACCCTCACCCTCAGCCTAACCTTAAACCTAAGCCTAACCCTAGCCCTAACCCTAATCCTCAGCCTCACCCTCACCCTATCCCAAACCCTAACCCTAAACAACACCCTCACCCTCAGCCTAAACCTAAACCTAACCTTAAACCTAACCCTCACCATCAGCTTAACCATATCCCTAACCTTAACCATGAACCAAACTCTAATCCTCATCCTCCCTCTCACCCTAACCCAAACCCTAACCCTCACCCTAAACCTAAGCCTAACCCTAAACCTAACCCTCACATTAACCCTCAGCCTAGCCTTCACGCTAACCCTAATCTTAACCCTAAACCTTATCCTGACCCTCAGCCTAACCCTCATCCTCAATCTAACCATAACACTAACCCTATTCCTAACCGTTAACCTAACCCTCCCCCTAACCCTATATCTAACCCTAAACCTCACGCTAACACTACCCCTATGCATAAGCCTAACCCTAACGCTAACCCTCACCCTAACCCTAACCCTAACACTAACCCTAAACCTCACTCTCACCCTCAGCCTCACCCTAACCCTAACTCTAATCCTCAATCTAACCCTCACCCTAACCCTGACCCTAACCCTTACCATAACCCTACACTTAACCCTAACCCACACCCTTAACTTAAACCTCATCCTCAGCATAAACCTCACGTTTAACGTTACAATCATCCTCAACCTAACCCTCCCCCTAACCCTAAAACTCATCCTAACCCTCACCCTAACTGGAAACCTAGACATCACCCTATCCCTAAACCTCACCCTCAACCTCAAGCTCAGCCTAAACCTAAGCCTAAGCCTAACCCTTACCTTAAACCTCACCCTCTCCCTAGCCCTCACCCTAACCCTAATCCTAACCCTAACCCTCATCCTAACCCTCACCCTAAACCTAAACCTAACCATTACCCTAACACTAATCCTCAAGCCCACACTCACCCTCAGCCTAACCCTAAGCCGAAGCCTAACCCTAACACTCACACTCACCCTCACCCTAAACCTAATCCTAAACCTAAAACTACCCCTAATGCTTAACCTCAACCTAACCCTCACTTTAACCTTAACCCTAACACTAACCCTAAACCTAAACCACAAACTAAGCCTCTCCCTAACCCTAAATCTAACCATAAACCTCACCCTCAGCCTAACCCTAATCCTACCCCTAACCCTAAACCTCACCCTAACCCAAACCCTCACCCTCACCCTCACCCTCACTTTAACTCTAACTCTAAGCCTAACAATAACACTAATCCTAAACCTCAACCTAACCCTAAGCCTAATCCTAACACACACCCTCACCAAAACTGTAATCCTTACCATAACCCTAACCCTCACCCTCAACATAACCTTAACCCTCATTAAAACCCTCACCCTAATCCTAAACCTCACCCTAGCACTAACCCTAACCCTCAGCCTCACCCTAGCCCTCACCGGAACACTAACCCTAACCCTAAGTCTCCTCCTATCCATAAACCTAACACTAACCCACACCATAACCCTAAACCTAATCCTAACCCTCAACCTAAACCTAACCTTCACACTCACCATAACCCTAAACCTAACACTCACCCAAACCCTAAACTTAAACCGAACCCTAACTCTCACCCTCACCCTAACCCTAACCCTCACCCTAACCCTCACCCTCACCCTCAACCTCATACTCAGCCTAACCCTAAGCCTAAACCTAACCCTAACCCTCACATTTGTCCTAACCCTTACCCTAATCCTAATCCTAACCCTAAGCCTAACCCTCACCCTCACCCTAATCCTCACCCTAACCCTAACTCTAACACTAACCCTAACCATAACCCTCACAATCAGCCTCAACCTTACCCTAAATCTAACCCTAAACCTCACCCTCACCCTAAACCTAACCATAACCCTAATCCTAAAACTCACAACAACCCTAACCCTAAACCTCACGCTCTACCTAGCCCTCACCCTAACCCTCATCCTAACCCTAACTCTCATCCTAACCCTCACCCTAACACTAACCCTAACCCTCACCCTCACCATCACCCTAACCGTAACCCTAACCCTAACGCTCAACCTAACTCTAACCCTCACCCTCACCGTAACCTTTAACCTAACCCTCACCCTAACCCTAAATTTAACCCGAACCCTAACTCTCACCCTAACCCTAAACCTAACCCTCACCCTAACCCTAACCCTCACCCTAACGCTCACCTTCAGCATAAGCCTAAGCCTAATCCTAACCCTAACCCTCACACTCACCCTAAGATAAACCCTAATCCTAATCTTAAACCTAAGCCTAACCCTCACCCACACACAAACCCACACCCTATCCCTAACTCTAAGACTAACCCTAAGCCCAACGCTCACAATCACCCTCAACCTAACCATAACTCTAACCCTAAACCTCACCCTCACCCTAACGTTAACCCTAAACCTAACCTTAACCCTAAACCTCACACTCAACCTCAACCTCAGCCTAACCCTAAGCCTAACCGTAAACCTAAACCTAACACACTCACCCTCACCCTAATCCTAATCCTATCCCTATCCCTAAACCTAACCCTCCCCCAAACTCTCACCCTAACCCTAATCCTAAACCTAACCCTAACCCTTAACCTCAACTGAACCCTCACCCTAAACTTAACCCTAACACTAACCCTAACCCTTCCAGGAACTAACCCTCCCCCTAACCTTAAATCTAAACCTAAGCCTCACCCTCACCCTAACCCTAATCCTAACCCTAACCCTAATCCTCTCCCTAACCCTAACCCTAACCCTAACCCTCATTCTTACCCTCAGCGTAACTCTATCCATAACCCTAACAATAACACTAAACCTAATCCTAAACCTAACGCTAACCCTAACCCTAACCCTATTTCTAACACTCACCCTCACCCTAACCATAATCCTAACCCTAACCATCACCGGAACCCTAACCCTCGCCCTCACTGTAACACTAAACCTCATCCAAACTTCACCCTAACCCTAACCCTAACACTTAACCTCACCCTAACACTAATCGTAAACCTCACCCTCACCCTAGCCCTCACCTTAACCTTAATCCTCATCCTAACCCTCACCCTAACCCTAACCCTAACCCTCACCCTAAACCTAAACCTAACTCAAACCCTCAACCTAACCCTAACCCTCATGTTCACGGTAACCCTAAAATAACCCTCACGCTAACCCTAAACTTAACCCAAACCCTAACACTCACCCTAAACCGAACCCTAACACACATCCTAACCCTAACCCTCACTCTCACCCTCAGCATAACCCTAAGCCTAACCATAACCCTAAGCCTCACACTCAACCTAAACCTTACCCTAATCTTAATCCTAACCCTAATCTTAACCCTCACTCTCACCCTCACCCTAAATCTAACACTAACCCTAACCCTGACCCTCACAATCAGCCTCACCCTAACACTAACTCTAACCCTAAACCTCAACCTCACATTAACACTAACCCTAACCCTAAGCAAAACCTCACCGTAACCCTAACCCTAAACCTCACCCTCACCCTAGCACTTACCCTAACCCTAATCCTAACCCTAACCCTCATCCTAACCCTCACCCTAACAATAAACCTAAGCATAACCCTCACCCTCAGGGTAAACCTTACCTTAAACCTCACCCTGACCCTAAACTTTAACTGAACCCTATCTCTCACACTAACCCTAACCCTAACCCTCACCCTAACCCTAACCCTCAAATTCAACCTCACCCTCAGCCTATGAATAAGCCTAACAGTAACTGTAACCCTAACCATTACACTCAGAAAAACGTTAAGCCTAATCCTAATCCTAAACCTAACCCTAAGCCTCACCCTCACCCTAACTCTCACCTTAACCCTAACCCTAACCGTAACCCTCACCCTCAGCCTCATCCTAACCCTAACTCTAACCGTAAATCTCAACCTCACCCTAACCCTAACCCTAAACCTAACCCTAAACCTCACCCTAAACCTAATCCTAAACCTAACCCTAACCCTAGCCCTCACCCTAACCCTAATCTTAACCCTAAACCTCATCCTAACCCTCCCCCTAACCCTAACCTTAACTCTCACCCTAACCCTAAACCTCACCCTCAACCTCATCCTCAGCCTAACCCTAAGCCTAACCCTAAACCTAACCCTAAAACACACACTAACCCTCACCCTAACCCTAATCCTAAATCTATCCCTAACCCAAACGCTCCCCTTAAATCTCACCCTATCCCTAACCCTAACACTAACCCTAACCCTAACCTTCAACCTAACCCTCATTCTAACCCTATCTCTTACCCTAAACCTCACCCTCAGCCTAAACCTAACAATAAACCTAACACGAAGACTAAACCTCAACCTAACCCTAACCTTAACCCTCACCCTCACCATAACAGAAAACCTAAACCTAACCCTAACAATAATTCTAACCCTAATCCTAAACCTCACCCTCACCATAACCCTCGCCCTAACCCAAAACCTCACCCTAACACTTACCCTCACCCTAACGCTAACCCTAACACTAAACCTCACTCTAACCCTAACCATAACCCTAACCCTAAAACTCAACCTAAACCTCACCCTCACCCTGACACTAACCCTAACACTAAACCTCACCCTAACCCTCCCCCTAACCCTAAATATAAACCTAAACCTCACCCTCACCTTCACCCTAACCCTAAACCTAAACCTCACCCTAACCATAACCCTCACCCTAATTATAACCCTCAACATAACACTTCCGCTCACCCTAACACTAACCCTAAACCTAACACGCACCCGCACACTAACCCTAACCCTCAACCTCATCCTAACCCTCACTCTAATCCTAACACTAACCCTAACCCTCACCCTCACCCTAGCCCTCAACCTAACCCTAATTCTAACCTCATGCTCACCCTAACCTTAACCCTCATCCTCACCCTAAACCTCCCACTAACCCTAACCCTAATCCTCAATCTAACCCTCACCATAACCCTAACTCTAAACCTTACCCTAACCCTAAACCTAACCCTAACACTCACCCTTATTTTAACCCTCAGCCTCAGCCTAAACCTCACTTTTACTTTTACCATCATCCTCAACCTAACCCTCCCCCTAAACCTAAACCTCATCCTAACCCTCACCCTAACCGTAAACCAAAATATCACCCTAACCTTAAATTTCATCATCAACCTCACCCTCAGCCTAAACCTAAGCCTAAGCCTAAGCCTAACCCTCACACTCACTCTCACCCTAACCCTAATCCTAACCCTAACCCTAAACCTAACCCTTAACCTCAACCTAACCCTCACCCTAACCTTAACCCTAACACTAACCCTAACCCTAGAACATGAACTAACCCTCCCCCTAACCCTAAATCTAAGCCTAAACCTCACCCTCACCCTAACCCTAATCCTAACCCTAACCCCAAACCTCACCCTAAACCTAACACTAACCCTCCCCCTCCCCCTCACCCTCACTGTAACTCTAACCCTAACACTAACAATAACACTAACTCTAACCCTAACGCTCACCCTAACACTAACCCTATCCCTAAACGTCAACCTAACCCTCACCCTCATCCAAACCCTAATACTAAACCTAACACTAACCCTCACCCTAATCCTCCACCTACCCCTACCTCTAACCCTAAAACTTACCGTCACCCTACCCTAACTCTAACCATAAACCTCACCATAAACCTCAGCCTACCCTCACCCTCACCCTCACCCTCAACCTCAACCTCACAGTAACTCTAAACCAAACCTTAAAAATAAGACTCACAATAATCCTAAACCTAACCCTAACCCTAACCATAACCATAACCCAAACCCTGAGCCTCACACTTCCCGCAAACTTAACCCTAACCATACCATAACACTAACAATAACCCTAACCATAACTCTAACCCTAACCCTAACCCTTACCCTTACCTAAAACTCACGCCCAACCTCACCCTCAGCCTAACCCTAACCCTAACCATAACAATAACCCTAAAACTCACCGTGACCCAATCCCTAACTATAAACCTAACCCTAATCGAAATACTAAACCTAACCCCAAACTTAAGCCGAACCATTGCCCTAACCCTAACGCTAATCCTCACCCTCATTGTCACCCTAAACCAAACAATAACCCTAACCCTCATCCTAACCCTAAGCCTAACCCTAACCCTAGTCTTCACCCTAACCCTAATCCTAACCTTAACCCTCATCCTAACCCACAGCCTAACTTTAAACCTAACCCTCACCCTAACTCTAACCCTCACTCTTAACTTCACCATTAGCCTAACCCTAAGCCTAATCCTAAACCTCACCCTAACCCACACACTCACCCTCAACCTAACCCTAACCCTAACCCTCACCCTAACCATAACCCTCACCCTCAACCTCACCCTGAGCCTAACACAAAGCCTAACCCTAACCCTAAACCTAAACCACACACTCACCCTCACCATAACCCTAATCCTAACCCTAACCCTAACCCTAACCCTAAAACTCACCCTCACCCTAGCCTTCACCCTACACTAATCCTAAACCTAAACCAAACTCTAACCATAACCCTAACCCTAAACCTCACCCTAAACCTAACCTTAACTCTCACCCTCACTGTAAGGGTAACCCTAACCCTAACCGTAATAATAACTGTAACCCTTACGCTAACCCTCACCCTAAAGCTAACACTTACCCTTAACTTAAACCTCGGCCTCAGCCTAATCATCACCTTTACACTTACCATCACCCTTACGCTAACCTTCACCCTAACTCTAACCCTCATCCTAACCCTCACCCTAATCGTAACCCTAACCATCACCCTAACCCTATACCTGACCCTCAACCTCACCCTCAGACTAACCCTAAGAATAAGCCTAAACCTAAACCTAATCCTCAACCTCACCCTAGCCCTCACCCTAACCATAGTCCTAACTCTAACCCTCACCCTAACCCTAAACCTAACCCTCACCCACACCCTCATCCTCACCGTAACTCTAACCCTAACCCTATCAATAACACTAACCCTAACCCGAAACATCACCCTAACATTAACCCTAACCCTCACCCTGATGCTCGGACTAAGCCTAAGCCTAAGCCTAAGCCTAACCCTAACCCTCACCCTAACCCTCAACCTTACACTAACCCTAACTCTAAACCTAAACCTCACTCTCACCCTAACACTAATTCTAAACCTAACCCTAAACCTAAAGCTCATCCTAACCCTAACCTAACACTCACCCTCAGCCTCAGCGGAAACCTAAGCCTAACATTAACCCTAACCCTAACCCTCACACTCACCCTCAACCTAAACCTAACTCTACCCCTAAACCTCACCCTCACCCTAACCCTAAACCTAACACTAAACCTCACCCTAACCCTAAAGCTAACCCTCACACTAAACCTAACCCTCACCCTCACCCTCACGCTCAGCCTAAACCTAAGGCTAACCCTAACCCTAACCCTAACACTCACACTCATCCTAACCCTAACCCTAATCCTAATCCTAACCCTAGCCCTAACCTTCATCCTCACCCTAACACTCACCGTAACCCTAACATAATCCTAAAACTAAGCCTCACACTGAGCCTCACCCTAACCCTAATTCTAACACTGAACCGCACCCACACCCTAACCCTAATGCTAACCCTAAACATAACCCTAACCCTAACACCCCCAACTCTCACCCTAACCCTAACACTAACCCTAACCCTAAACCTCAACCTAACCTCACCCTAACCCTAACTCTATCCCTAAATCACACCCTCACCCTAACCCTCACTCTAACCCTAACCCAAACACTAAACCTCACCCTAACCCTAACCCCAACCCTCACACTCACCCTCACAGTAATCGTAACCCTAAACCTAACCCTAACAATAACCCTAAAGCTAATCCTAACCCTCACCCTAACCATAACCCTCAGCTAAAACCAAACCCTCACCCTTAAATTTACCCTCACCCTAACACTAACCCTAACACTAACACTAACCCTCACACTAACCCTAACCCTAAACCTAAACCTAAACCTCAACCTAATCCTCACCCTCACCCTAACCCTAACACTAACCCCATTCCTAACCCTTACCCTAGCCCTCCTGCTAAACCTATATCTAAACCTAAACCTCACGCTAACCCTAAGCCCAAGACTAAGCCTAACCCTAACCCTAACCCTAAAAGTAACACTAATCCTCAGCCTCACCCTTACCCTAACCCAAAACCTAACCCTAACCAAAACCCTCACCCTCAGCGTAACCCTAAGCCTAACCCTAAACCTAACCCTAACCATCACCTTAAACCTAACACTAACCCTAACCATAACCCTTTGCCAAAGCCTAATCCTCAGCCTCCCCCTCACCCTAACCCAAACACTAAATCTAACCCTCACACTCACACTCAACCTAAACCTAATCCTCAACCTAACCCTATCCCTAAACCTAACCCTCACATTAACCCTCAGCCTAGCCCTCACCCTAACCCTAATCCTAATCCTAAAACTTATGCTAACCCTCAGCCTAATCCTAACCCTAACCCTCACCCTAACCCTAATCCTCAACGTAAGCCTCAACCTAACCCTAATTCTATATCTAACCTTAACCCTCACCCTCACTGTCACCGTAACTGTAACCCAAAACCTAAGCCTAAAAATAACCCTAACCCTCACCCTCACCCTAACACTAATCATAAACCTAAAACTACCCCTAAACCTTAACGTCAACCTAATCCTCACCCTAACCTTAACGCTAACAATAACCCTAACCCTAACCCACGAACTAACCCTCCCCCAACTCTAAATATAACCATAAACCTGACACTCACCCTAACCCTAATCCTAACCCTAACCCTAATCCTCACCCTAACACTAACCCTAAGCCTCACCCTCATCCTCAATTTAACTCTAACTCTAACCCTAACAATAACACTAATCCTAAACCTAAATCTAACCCTGAGCCTAACCCTAACCCTAATCCTAAAACACACCCTCACCCTAACCCTAATCCTAACCATTACCCTAACCCTCACCCTCACCATAAACTTAACCCTCATCCAAACCCTCACCCTAACCCTAATCTTAACCCTAATTCTCCTCCTAACCCTCAACCTAAACCTAACACTAACCCTGACCCTAACCCTCAAAATCAGCTTCAACCTAACCCTAACTCAAACCCTAAACCTCAACCTCACCCTAAACCTAACCATAACCCTAACCCTAAAACTCACCACAACCCTAACCCTAAAGCTCACCCTCCCTCAAGCCCTCACCCTAACGATAATCCCAACCCTAAGCCTCATCCTAAACCTCATCCTATCACTAACCCTAACCCTCATCCTTACCATCACCCTAAGCCTAACCCAAACTCTCAAACTAACTCTAAACCTCACCCTCACCATAACCCTTACCCTAACCCTCACCCTAACCCTAAATTTAACCCGAACCCTAACGCTCACCCTAAACCTAACCCTAACCCTCACCCTAACCCTAATCCTCACCATAACCCTCAGCCTCAGCCCAAGCCTAAGCCTAAGCCTAACCCTAACCCTAACCCTCACACTCACCCTCACCCGAACCCTAATCCTAAAATTAAACCTATCCTTAAACCTAACCCTCACCCTAACCCTCACCCTAGCCCTCAAACTGACCCTCAATCTAACGCTCACCCTCACCCTAACCCTAACACTCACCCTTACCGTTAACCTCACCCTCAGCCTTACACTCACCTTTACCCTTACCATCACCCTCAAACTAACCCTCAGCATAATACTAATCCTCATCCTAACCCTCACCCTAACAGTAACCCCAACCATCACCCTAACCCTAACCCTCACACTCACCCTCAGCCTCAGCCTAAACCTAAGCCTAAGCCTTGGCCTAAACCCAACCCTCACCCTCACCCTAACCCTAAACCTCATCCTAACACTGAACCTAACCATAAACCTAACCATCTTTCTTAACCTAATCCTCATCCCCACCCATATCCTCAGCCTATCCCTAACCCTAAGCCGAACCCTAACCTTAACCCTCACACTCACCCTCACTGTAACCCTAATCCAAAACCTAACCCTAACCCTAAAATTAAACCTCAGTCTAACACTCACCCTAACCCTAACCCTAACCCTAATGCTCACCCTGAACCTCCCCCTAACCCTAACTCTAAACCTAAACGTCACCCTCACCCTAACCCTAACACTAACCCTAAACCTCAACCTAAAACTAATCCTTACCCTCAACCTCACCCTCACTGTAACTCTAACCCTAACCCTAATCCAAACCTCACCCTAACCCTAACCTTAACCCTAACGCTCACCCTTACCTAACATTCACCCTCACCGTAACACTAACCCTAACCCTAACCCTAAACCTCAACATAACCCTAACAATAACCCTCAACCTCATCCTAGCACTCACCCTAAACCTAATTGTAACCTTAAACCTCATCCAAAACCTCGCCCTAACCCTAACCCTAACCCTCAACCTAACCCTAAACCTAATTCTAACCCTCAACCTAACCCTAACCCTGACCCCAACGCAACGCTAAACCTAATAACTCTCACCCTAAACCTAAACCTCATCTTAACCCTAACCCTCACCCTCACCCTCACCCTAACACTAATCCTAACCTTAAACCTCACCCTAACCCTCACCCTAACCCTAAAACTCACCCTCACCCTAGCCTTCACCCTAACCCTAATCCGAAACTTAACCCTCATCCTAACCCTCACCCTAACCCTAAACCTAACCCTCAACCTAACCCTAAACCTCACCCCTAACCTCACCCTTAGTCTAACCCTAAGCCTAACCCTAAACCTAACCCTAACCCACACACTCACCCTCAACCTAACCCTAACCCTAACCCTCACCCTAACCCTAACCCTCATCCTCAACCTCACCCTTAGCTAACCCTAAGCCTAACCCTAAACCTAAACCTAACAGACACACTCACCCTCACCCTAACGCTAATCCTAACCCTAACCCTAACCCTCACCCTCACCCTAGCCTTCACCCTAACCCTAATCCTAAACCTAACTCAAACTCTAACCATAACCCTAAACCTAAACCTCACCCTAAACCTAACCCTTACCCTCACCCTCACTGTAAGGGTAACCCTAATCCTAACACTAACAATAACCGTAACCCTAACTCTTACCCTCACCCTAACCATAACAATCACCCTAAACCTAACCCTCATCCTAACACTTACCCTCAACCTTATCTTAACCCTAAGCCTCAGCCTAACCTGACCTTTATGCTTACCATCACCCACACCGTAACCCTCACCCTAATACTAACCCTAATCCTTACCCTAACCCTAACCATAACCCTAACCATCACTCTAACCCTATTCTTCACCCTCAACCTCACCCTCAGACTAACCCTACGCCTAAGCCTAAACTTAACCCTAACCCTCAACCTCACCCTAGCCCTCATCCTAACCACAATCCTAACCCTAACCCTCACCCTAACCCTAACCCTAACCTTACCCATAAACCCCACCCTAACCCTAAACCTAACCCTCACCCGCACCCTCAAACTCACCGTAACTCTAACCCTAACCCTATCAATAACACTAAACCTAACCCGAACCATCACCCTAAACCTAACCCTAACCCTCACCCTCATGCTCGGACTAAGCCTAAGCCTAAGCCTAACCCTAAACCTAACTCTCAACCTAACCCTATTCCTAACCCTAACCCTAACTCTAACCCTAAATCTCATTTTCACCCTAACACTAATTCTAACCCTAACCCTAAACCTAAACCTCACCCTAACCTTAACCCTAAGACTCACCCTCACCCTCAACCTAAACCTATGCTTAACATTAACCCTAATCCTAACCCTCACACTCACCCTCACCCTAAACCTAACTCTACCCCTAAACCTCAACATCACCCTAACCCTAAATCTAACACTAAACCTCACCCTAACCCTAACCTTAAGCTCTCCCTAAACCTAACCCTCACCCTCAGCTTCAGCCTAAACCTAAGGATAACCCTAACCCTAAACCTAACCCTCACACTCACCCTAACCCTAAACCTAATCCTAATCCTAACCCTAGCCCTAAACCTCACCCTCACCCCAAACTTCACCCTAAACCTAAAACTAACCCTGAAACTAACCCTCACACTCAGCCTCAACCTAACCCTAATTCTAACACTAAACCTCACCCACACTATAACCCTAACGCTAACCCTCACCCTGACCCTAACACTAACACTAAACCTAAATCTAACCCTAAACCTCACCCTCAACCTAACCCTCACTCTAACCCTAACCCAAACACTAAACCTCACCCTAACCCTAAACCTCACCCTCACCCTAACCCTAATTCTAATCTTCAGCCTCACCCAAACCCAAACCGTCATCCTCACACTAAGCCTCACCCTAACCCTAACCCTAAACCTCAATCCAACCCTCACCATAACCCTTATCATAACCCTAAACTTAACCTTAACCCACACACTTATCTTAAACCTCACCCTCAGCCTAAACCTCACTTTTACCCTTAACTTCCTCCTCACCCTTACACTCCCCCTAACCCTAAACCTCATCCTAACCCTAACCATAGCCGTAAACCTAAACATCACCCTATCCCTAACCCTCACCCTCAACCTCAAGCTCAGCCTAACCCTAAGCCTAAGCCTAACCCTTACCCTAAACCTCACCCTCTCCCTAGCCTTCACCCAAACCCTAATCCTAACCCTAACCCTCATCCTAACCATCACCCTAACCCTAAACATAACCATCACCCTAACCATAATCCTCAAGCCCACACTCACCCTCAGCCTAACCCTAAGCCGAGGTCTAACCCTAACCCTAACACTCACACTCACGCTCAACCTAACCCTAATCCTAAACCTAACTCTACCTCTAACCCTTAACCTCAACCTAACCCTCACCCTCACCTTAACCCTAACACAAAACCTAAACCTAACCCACGAACTAACCCTCCCCCTAACCATAAATCTAAACATAACCTCACCCTCACCCTAACCCAGTCCTACCCCTAACCCTAAACCTCACCCTAACCCTAACCATAACCCTCACACTCACCCTCACTTTAACCCTAACTCTACACCTAACAATAACACTAATCCTAACCCTTAACCTAACCCTAACCCTAACCATAACACTAATCCTAACACACACCCTCACCCTAACCCTAATCGTAACCATGACCCTAACCCTCACCCTAACCATAAACTTGACCCTCATCCAAACCGTCACCCTAACCCTAAACCTAACCCTGAACCTCACCCTAACACTAACCCTAAACCTCACCCTCAACCTAGACCTAACCCTAACCCTAATCCTAACCCTAATTCTCCTCTTAACCCTCAGCCTAAACCTAACACTAATTCACACCCTAACCCTGAACCTAACCCTAACCCTCAACCTAACCCTAACCCTCAAACTCAAGGTAACCCTAACTAAAACGCTCATCCAAACCCTAAACTTAACACAAACCCTAACTCTCACCCTAACCCTAATCCTAACCCTCACCCTAACCCTGAACCTCACCCTCAGCCTAACCCTAAGCCTAAACCTAACCCTAACCCTAACCCTCACAATCACCCTAACCCTTATCCTAATCCTAATCCTAACCCTAAGCCTAACCCTCACCCTCACCCTAACCCTCATCCTAAACCTAACTCTAACATGAACCCTAACCCTAACCCTCACAATCAGCCTCAACCTAACCCTAACTCTAACCCTAAATCTCACCCTCACCCTAAACCTTACCATAAAGCTAGCCCTAAACCTCACCACAACCCTAACCCTAAACCGCACCCTCAACCTAGCCCTCACCCTAACCCTAATTCTAACCCTAACCCTCATCCTAACCCTCACCCTAACACTAACCCTAACCCTCACCCTCACCATCACCCTAACCCTAAAACTAAACCTAATGCTCAACCTAACCCTCACCCTCAACCTCACCATAACCCTTACCTTAACCCTCACCCTAACCCTAAACTTAACCCGAACCCTAACTCTCACATAAAACCTAAACTTAACCCTCACCCTAAACCTAACCCTCAAACTCACCCTCACCCTCAGCCTAATCCTAAATCTAATCCTAACCCTAACTCTAACCCTCACACTCACCCTAAGCCTAACCCTAATCCTAATCCTAACCCTAAGCCTAACCCTCACCCTCACACTAACCCTCACCTTAACCCTAACCCTAACACTAACCCTAACCCTAACCCTCACCCTCATCCTCACCCTAACCTTAACTCTAACCCTAAACCTCCCCCTCCCCCTAACACTAACCCTTACCCTCAACCTAAGCCTAACCTCACCCTCAACCTCAACCTCAGCCTAACCCTAAACCTAACCATAAAACTAACGCTAACACACACACTCACCCTCACACTAACACTAATCCTAAACCTTTCCCTAATCCTAACCCTCCCTCAAATTTTCACCCTAACCCTAACCATAACACTAATCCTAACCCTAACCCTCAACCTAACCCTCACCCTAAACCTAACTCTAACCCTAAACCTCACCCTCACCCTAAACCTAACTCTAACCCAAACACAAACCCTAACCCTCACCCTAACCCCAACCCTAACCATCACCCTAACCCTAATCCTCACCCCCATCCTCACCCTCAGCCTAAACCAAAGCCTAAACCTAACCCTATCCCTAACACTCACACTCACCCTCACCCTAACCCTAATCCTAACCCTACCCCTAAACATTAACCTCAACCTAACCCTCACCCTAACCTTAACCCTAACACTAACCCTAACCCTAACCCACGAACTAACCCTCCCCCTAACCCTAAATCTAACCATGAACCTCACCTCACCCTAACCCTAATCCTACCCCTATCCCTAAACCTCACCCTACCTTAACCATAACCCTCACCCTCACTTTAACTCTAACTCAAACCCTAACAATAACACTAATCCTAACCCTAAATCTAACCCTAACCCTAACCCTAACTTGAATCCTAACACAAACCCTCACCCTAACCCTAATCCTAACCATAACCCTAACCCTCACCATAATCTTAACCCTCACCCAAACCCTCACTGTAACCCTAACCCTAACCCTAAACCTCACCCTCACCCTAGCCCTCACCCTAACCCTAATCCTAACCCTAATTCTCATCTTAACCCTCACCCTCAACCTAACACTAACCCACTCCCTAACCCTAAACCTAACCCTAAACCTCAACCTAACCCTAAACCGCACGCTCAACCTAACCCTAATCCTAACCCTCACCCAAACCCTAAACTTAACCGGAACCCTATCTCTCACCCTAACCCTAATCCAAACCCACACCGTAACCCTCACTCTCACCCTCAGCCTAACCCTAAGTCTAACTCTAACCCTAACACTAACCCTCACAATCACCCTTACCCTTATCCTAATCCTAATCCTAACCCTATGCCTAACCCACACCCTCACCCTAACCCTCATCCTAAAACTAAATCTAGCATGAACCCTAACCCTAACCCTCACAATCAGCCTTAACCTAACACTAACTCTAACCCTAAAGCTCACCCTTACCCTAAACGTAACCATAAGGCTAATCATATACCTCACCAAAACCCTAACCCTAAACCTCAACCTCACCCTTGCCCTCACACTAACCCTAATCCTAACACTAACCCTCATCCTAACACTCACCCTAACACTAACTCTAACCCTCACCCTCACCATCACACTAACCCTAAACTTTACCCTAACACTCAACCTATCCCTAACCCTCACCCTCACAGCAAACCTTACCCTAACCCTCACCCTAACCCTAAATTTAACTCGAACCCTAACTCTAACCCAATCCCTAAACTTAACCCTCACCCTAACCCTAACCCTCAAATTCACATTCACTCTCAGCCTAAGTCTAAGCCTAATCCTAACCCTAAAACTAACCCTCACACTCACCCTAAGCCTAACCCTAATCCTAATCCTAACCCTAAGCCTAAACCTCACCTTCACACTAACCCTCACCTTAACCCTAACCCTAACACTAACCCTAACCCTAACCCTCACCCTCAGCCTCACCCTAACCCTAACTCTAACCCTAAAACTCACCCTCCTCCTAAACCTAACCCTTACCTTCACCCTAACCCTAAACCTCAACCTCAACCTCAACCTCAGCCTAACTCTAAACCTAACCCTAAATCTAACCCTAACACGTATACTCTCCCTCACACTAACCATAATCCTCACCCCCATCCTCACCCTCAGTCTAACCCTAAGCCTAAGCTTAACCCTAGCCCTAACCCTCACACTCAACCTCACCTTAAACCTAACACTAACCCTACACCTAACCCTTAACCTCAACCTAACCCTCACCCTAACCTTAACCCTAACACTAACCCTAACCCTAACCCACGAACTAACCCTCCCCCTAACCCTAAATCTAACCATAAACCTCACCCTCACCCTAACCCTAATCCTACCCCTATCCCTAAACCTCACCCTAACCCTAACCATAACCCTCACACTCACTTTAACTCTAACTCAAACCCTAACAATAACACTAATCCTAACCCTAAATCTAACCCTAACCCTAAACATAACCCGAATCCTAACACACACCCTCACCCTAACCCTAATCCTAACCATAACCCTAACCCTCACCCTCACCAAAATCTTAACCCTCACCAAAACCCTCACCGTAACCCTAACCCTAACCCTAAACCTCACCCTCACCCTAGCCCTCACCCTAACCCTAATTCTCCTACCCTCACCCTCAACCTAACACTAACCCACTCCCTAACCCTAAACCTAACCCTAAACCTCAACCTAACCCTAACCCGCACGCTCAACATAACCCTAACCCTAACCCTCACCCAAACCCGAAACTTAACCGGAACCCTAACTCTCACCCTAACCCTAATCCAAAAGCTCACCGTAACCCTCACCCTCACCCTCAGCCTAACCCTAAGTCTAACCCTAACCCTAACACTAACCCTCACAATCACCCTAACCCTTATCCTAATTCTAATCCTAACCCTAAGCCTAAGCCACACCCTCACCCTAACCCTCATCCTAAACCTAAATCTAACATGAACCCTAACCCTAACCCTCACAATCAGCCTTAACCTAACACTAAATCTAACCCTAAAGCTCACCCTTACCCTAAACCTAACAATAAAGCTAACCATATACCTCACCAAAACCCTAAACCTAAACCTCAACCTCACCCTTGCCCTCACACTAACCCTAATCCTAACCCTAAACCTCATCCTAACCCTCACCCTAGCACTAAATCTAACCCTCACCCTCACCATCACACTAACCCTAAACTTAACCCTAACACTCAACCTAAGCCTAAACCTCACCCACACAGTAACCCTTACCCTAACCCTCACCCTAACCCTAAATTTAACCCGAACCCTAACTCTCACCCAAACCCTAAAATTAACCCTCACCCTAACCCTTACCCTCAAACTCAACCTCTCTCTCAGCCTAAGCCTAAGCCTAATCCTAAATCTAACCCTAACCCTCACACTCAACTTAAGTCTAACCCTAACACTAACCCTAACCCTAACCCTCACCCTCAGCCTCACCCTAACCCTAACTCTAACCCTCAACCTCACCCTCCTCCTAAACCTAACCCTTACCTTCACCCTAACCCTAAACCTCAACCTCAACCTCAACCTCAGCCTAACTCTAAACCTAACCCTAAACCTAAACCTAACACATACACTCTCCCTCACCCTAACCATTATCCTCACCCCCATCCTCACCCTCAGTCTAACCCTAAGCCTAAGCTTAACCCTAGAGCTAACCCTCACACTCAACCTCACCCTAACCCTAACACTAACCCTACACCTAACCCTTAACCTCAACTTAACCCTCACCTAAACTTAACCCGAACACTAACCCTAACCCTAACCCACAAACTGACCCTCCCCCTGACCCTAAATTTAACCTTTACCCTCGCACTCACCCTCACCCTAATCCTACCCCTATCCCTAAGCCTCAGCCTAACCCTAACCCTAACCCTCACCCTCACCCTCACTTTAACTCTAACTCTAACCCTAACAATAATACTAATCCTAACCCTCAATCTAACCCTCAACCTAACCCTAACCCTAACCATAACCCTAATCCTAACATACACCCTCACCCTAACCCTAATCCTAACCATAACCCTAAACCTCAGCCTCACCATAATTTTAACCCTCATCCAAACCCTCACTCTAACCCTAACCCTAACCCTGAACCTCACCCTAACCATAACCCTAACCCTCAACCTCACCCTAGACCTCACCCTAACCCTAATCCTAACCCTAATTCTCCTCATAACACTCACCCTAAACCTATCCCTAACCCTCAACCTAACCCTAACCCTCACACTCACAGTAACCCTAACCCTAACCCTCACCCAAACTCCAAACATAACCCGAACCCTAACTCTCACCATAAACCTAACCCTAATCCTCACTCCCATCCTCACCCTTAGCCTAAGCCTAAGCCTAAACCTAACCATATCCCTAACCCTCACAATCACCCTAACCCTTATCCTAATACTAATCTTAACCCTAATCCTAACCCTCACACTCAAACTAACCCTCATCCTAACCCTAACTATAACACGAACCCTAACCCTAACCCTCACAGTCAGCCTCAACCTAACCGTAACTCTAACCTTCACACTCACCCTCACCCTTACCCTAATACTAACCCTAACCCTAACCCTTAACCTCAACCTAACCCTCACCCTAAACTTAACCCTAACAATAACCCTAACCCTAACACTAACCCTAACCCTAACCCACGAACTAACCCTCACCCTAACACAAATCTAACCCTAAACATCACCCTCACCCTAACCCTAATCCTAACTCTAACCCTAACCTCACCCTAACCCTAACCCTAACCCTCACCCTCACCCTTACCCTCAGCATGACTCTAACCATAACCCTAACAATAACACTAATCCTAACCCTAATCCTAAACCTAAACCTAACCCTAACCCTAATCCTAACACTCACCTTCACCCTAATACTAATCCTAACCCTAACGTTCACCGAACCCTCACTTTAACTCTAACCCTCACAATAACACTAATCCTAACCCTAAACCTAACCCTAACCCTAATCCTAACCATAACCCTAACGCTCACCCTCACCATAATTTTAACCCTCATCCAAACCCTCATTCTAACGCTAACCCTGACCCTAAACCTCTCCCTAACACTAACCCTAACCCTCACCCTAGCCCTCACTCTAACCCTAACCCTAATCCTAACACTAATTCTCCTCCTAACCCTCACCCTAAACCTAACACTAACACAAACCCTAACCCTAAACCTATCCCTAACCCTCAACCTAAACCTAACCCTCACACTCACAGTAACCCTAACCCTAACCCTCACCCAAACCCAAAACATAACCCGAACCCTTCTCACCCTAACCCTAACCCTAATCCTCACTCCCATCCTCACCCTCAGCCTAAACCTAAGCCTAAACCTTACCCTATCCCTCACCTGAACCCTAAACCTCACCCTCACTGTAACACTAACCCTCATCCAAACCCTCAACCTTACCCTCACCCTCTCACTAGCCCTCACCCTAACCCTAAACCTAACCCTAATCCTCAACCTAACCCTCACCTAACCCTAACACAAACCCTCACCCTAACCCTAAACCTAACTCTAAACCTCAACCTAACCCTAACCCTCATGCTCACCCTAACTATAACCGTAACCCTCAGGCTAACCCTAAACTTAACCCGAACCCGAACTCTCAAACTAAACCTAACCCTAACACTCACCCTAACACTAACCCTCACCCTCACCCTCAGCATAACCCTAAGCTTAAACATAACCTTAACCCTCACACTCACCCTAAACCTTACCCTAATCCTAACCCTAAACCTAAGCCTTATCCTCACCCTCACCCTAACCCTAACTCTAACACTAACCCTAATCCTAAACATCACAATCAGCCTCACCATAAACCTAACTCTAAACCTAAACCTCAACCTCACCCTCACCCCAAACCTAAGCCTCACCCTCACTCTAGCCCTCACCCTAACCCTAATCCTAACCTAACCCTCAACCTAATCCAAACCCTATTACTAAACCTAATCCTAACCTTCACCATCACCATAAACCTTACCGTAAACCTCACCCTAACCCTAAACTTAACCAGAACCCTAACTCTCACCATAACCCTAACCCTAAACCTCACCCTAACCCTAAACTTCAACCTCACCCTCACCCTCAGCCTAAGCCTAAGCCTAACCTAACCCTAAGCCTAAGCCTAACTGTAACCTTAACCATTACACTCTGCCTAACTTTAACCCTAATCCTAACCCTAACTCTAACCCTAAATCTCACCACACCCTAACCCTCACCTTAACCCTAACACTAACCCTAACTCTAACCCTCACCCTCAGCCTCATCCTAACCCTAACTCTAACCCTAAATCTCACACTCACCCTAACCCTAACCCTAACCCTAACCCTAAAACTCACCCTAAACCTAAACCTAAACCTCACCCTCACCATAGCCCTCACCCTAACCCTAATCCTAACCCTAACACTCATCATAACCCTCCCCCTAACACTTAGCTTAACCCAAAACCTAACGCTAACCCTCACGCTCAAACTCACTCTCAGCCTAAACCTAAGCCTAAACCTAAACCTCACCCTAACACACACACTCACCCTCACCCTAACCCTAATCCTAAACCTATCCCTAACCCTTATGCTCCCCCTAAATCTCACCCTAACCCTAACCCTAACACTAACCTTTAACCTAACCCTCCACCAAACCCTCACTCTAACACTAACTCTAACCCTAAACCTCACCCTCAGCCTAAACCTAACACTAACCCTAACGCAAACACTAAACCTCACCGAACCCTAACCCTAACCCTCACCCTAACCCTCAGCATAACCGAAACTCTAAACCAAACAATAATTCTAAACCTAATCCTGACCCTCACCCTAACCATAAACCTCACCCTAACCCAAACCCTCACCCTAACACTTACCCTCACCCTAACACTAACCCTAAAACTAACACTAACACTAAACCTCAACCTAATCCTCCCCTTAACCCTAAATCTAACCCTAAACCTCACCCTCACCCTCACCCTAAGCCTAACCCTAAGCCTCACATTAACCATAAACCTCACCCTAAACCTAACCCTCACCATAACACTTCCCCACACCCTAAAACTAACCATAAACCAAACACTCAGCCTCACACTAATCCTAACCCTCACCCTCAACCTAACCCTCACCCTAACCCTAACACTAACCCTAACCCTCACCCTCACCCTAGCCCTCACCCTAACCCTAATTCTAACCCTCATGCTCACCCTAACCCTAACCCTCATCCTCACCCTAAACCTCACACTAAGCCGAATCCTAATCCTCAATCTAACCCTCACCCTAACCCTAACCCTAACCCTTACCTAACCCTAAGCATAACCCTAACAATCACCCTTATTTTAACCCTCAGCCTCAGCCTAAAGCTCATCATTACCCTTACCATCATCCCGACCCTAACCCTCCCCCTAACCTTAAACCTCATTCGAACCCTCACCCTAACCGTAAAACAAAACTTCACCCTAACCCTAAAACTCACCCTCAACCTCATGCTCAGCCCAACCCTAAGCGAAGCCTATCCCTTACCCTAACCCTCACCCTCACCCTCGCCCTCACCATAACACTAATCTGAACCCTAACCCTCATCCTTACCCTTATCCTAATCCTAACCCTACCATCATCCTAATCCTAATCCTCAACCCCACCCTCACCCTCAACCTACCCCTAAGCCTAATTCTAAGCTTACCCTAACCCTCACCCTCACCCTCACCCTAACCTTAATCCTAACCCTAAACCTAAACCTACACCTTAACCTAAACCTAACCCTCACCCTAACTTTAACCCTAACACTAACCGTAACCCATGAACTAACCCTCCCCCTAACCCTAAATCTAACCCTAAACCTAACCCTCATCCTAACCCTAATCCTACCCCTAAACCTACACCTCACCCTAAACATGACCCTAACCCTCACCCTCAACCTCACCCTCAACGAAACTCTAACCATAACCCTAACAATAACACTAACCGTAACCCTAACGCTCACCTTAACCCAAACCCTAACACTAATCCTCAACCTAACCCTATCCCTTATCCTAACCCTAAAACTTAACCCGAACCCTAACCCTAACCCTAACCATCACCCTCACCCTAAGCCTAACCCTAAGCCTAACCCGAACCCTAACCTTCACACTCAGCTTAACCCTTATCCTAATCCTAATCCTAACTCTAAGCCTAACCCTCACCCTAAACCTAACCCTCCCCCTAAACCTATATCTAACCCTAAACTTCACCCTCAACCTCACCATAACCCTAACCCTAAACCTCACCCTAACCAGAACCCTCACCCTAACCCTAACCCTCACCATAAAGCTTTCCCTCACCCTAACACTAACCCTCACCCTAACACTCACGATCACACTAATCCTAACCCTCACCCTAATCCTAAACCTCACCCTAACCCTAACCCTAACCCTAACTCTAACCCTAAACCTCACCCTCATCCTAAAACTAACTCTAACCCTAATCCAAACCCTAAACCTCAGCCTAACCCTAAGCATGTCCCTAACCCTTACCCTCACCCTAGACCTCAACCAAACCCTAATTCTAACCCTCACACTCACCCTAACCCTAACCCTCATCCTCACCCTAAACCTCACACTAACCCTAAACCTAATCCTCAATCTAACCCTTATCTTAACCCTAACCCTAACCCTTATCCTAACCCTAAAACAAACCCTAACCCTCACCCTTAACGAATCCCTCACCTTCAGCCTAAACCTCACTTTGCCTTTACCATCATCCTCACCATAACCCTCAACCTAACACTAAACCTCATCCTAACACTCACCCCAACCGTAAACCTAACTATCAGCCTAACCCTAACCCTCACCCTCAACCTCACAGTCAGCCAAAACCTAAGCCTAAGCCTAAGCCTTACCCTAACCCTCACCCTCAACCTAGCCGTCACCCAAACCCTAATCCTAACCCTAACCCTCATCCTAACCCTCAACCTAAACCTAAATCTAACCATCACCCTAACCCTAATCCTAACCCTCACCCTCAACCCCAACCTCACCATAACTCTATCCCTTACCCTAACAATAACACTAACCCTAAACTTACCCTAACCCTCACCATAACCCTCACCCTCAGCCTCACCCTCACTGCAAACTTAACCCTAACCACAACACTAAAAATAACCCTAACCCTAACTCTAATCCTCACCCCCACAATTACACTCAGCCTAATCCTAAACCTAACCCTAATCCTAACCCTAACCTTAACCCTAACCATAAACCTCACCCTCAGCATCACCCTCACCGCAAACTTAACCCAAACCATAACACTAAAAGTAACCCTATCACTAACCCTAACCCTAACCCTAACCTTAATCGTCACCCCCACTGTCACACTAACCCTAAACTTAAGCCTAATCCTAACCCTAAACCTAACCCTAACCCTCACCGTAACACTAACACTAACCCTAACCCTAACCCTAATCCTCACCTCCACTGTCACACACAGCCTAAACCTAAGTCTAATCCTAACCCTAAACCTAACCCTAACCCTCACTGTAACACTAAAACTAACCCTAACCCTAACCATAACCATAACCTTAAACCGAACCATAACCCTCAGCCTCACCCTCACCCTAACCCTAACCCGAACCCTAACCCTCATCCTAACCCTAATCCTAACTCTAACCCTAACCCTAACCCTCACACTCACCCTCAGCCTAATCCTAATCCTAAACCAAACCCTATCCCTAAACCTAACCCTCACCCTCACCCTAATCCTCACCCTATCCCTAACACTAACCCTAAACCTAACCCTCACCCTCAGACTCACCCTAACCCTAACTCTAACGTTAAACCCCACCCTCACCCTAACCCTAACCTTAAACCTCCCCCTAACCCTAAACCTAAACCTCAACCTAACCTTCACCTTAACCCTAACCCTAACACTATCCCTAACCCTAACCCTCATCCTAATCCTCCCCCTAACTCTAAGTCTAACCATATACCTCACCTTTACCCTATCCCTAATCCTAACCCTAAACCTAAACCTCACCCTAAACCTAACCCTAACCCTCACCCTCACCCTAACCCTCACAGTAATTCTAATCCTAACCGTAACAATAAAAGTAATCCTAACCCTAAACCTAATCCTAACCCTAAACCTAAGCCTAATCCTAACACCTACACTCACCCTAATCCTAATCCTAACCCTAACTCTCACACTAATCCTAAACTTCAACCTCACTGTAACCCTAACCCTCACCCAAACCCTCACGCGAACCTCAAACCTAACCCTCAACCTATCCCTTACCCTCACACTCAACCTTACCCTCAGTCTAAACCTAAGCCAAACCCTAAACCTAACCCTAACACACACACTCACCCTCACCATAAAGCTAATCCTAACCCTAACCCAAACCATGACCCTAAACCTCCCCCTAACTCTCACACTAAATCTAAACCTAAAACTCACCCTAAACCTAACCCATAATGTAAGCCTCAACGTAACCCTAACTCTATAGCTAACCTTAACCCTCACCCTCACTGTCACCGTAACTGTAACCCAAAACCTAAGCCTAAAAATAACCCTAACCCTCACACTCACCCTAACACTAACCATTAACCTAAAACTACCCCTAACCCTTAACGTCAACCTAACTAACCCTCCCCCAACTCTAAATATAACCATAAACCTGACACTCAACCTAACCCTAATCCTAACCCTAACCCTAAACCTCACCCTAACACTAACCCTAAGCCTCACCCTCACCCTCACCCTCAATTTAACTCTAACTCTAACCCTAACAATAACACTAATCCTAAACCTAAATCTAACCCTAAGCCTAACCCTAACCCTAATCCTAAAACACACCCTCACCCTAACCCTAATCCTAACCATTACCCTAACCGTCACCTTCACCATAACCTTAACCCTCATCCAAACCCTCACCGTAACCCTAATCTTAACCCTAATTCTCCTCCTAACCCTCAACATAAACCTAACACTAACCCTAACCCTAACCCTCAAAATCAGCTTCAACCTAACACTAACTCAAACCCTAAACTTCACCCTCACCCTAAACCTAACCATAACTCTAACCCTAAAACTCACCACAACCCTAACCCTAAAGCTCACCCTCCCCCTAGCCCTCACCCTAACTATAATCCCAACCCTAACTCTCATCCTAAACCTCACCCTATCACTAACCCTAACCCTCATCCTCACCATCACCCTAAGCCTAACCCAAACTCTCAAACTAACTCTAACCCTCACCCTCACCGTAACCCTTACCCTAACCCTCACGCTAAACCTAAATTTAACCCAAACCCTAACTCTCACCCTAAAGCTAACCCTAACCCGCACCCTAACCCTAATCCTCACCATCACTCTCAGCCTCAGCCTAAGCCTAAGCCTAATCCTAACCTTAACCCTAACCCTCACACTCACCCTAAGCCTAACCCTAATCCTAATTCTAACCCTAAGCCTAAATTGCACACTAAACCTAACCCTAACACTAACCCTAACCCTAACCCTAACCCTTACCTAATCCTCACCCCAACCTCACCCTCAGCCTAACCCTAAGCCTAACCATAAGACTAACCCTAAACCTCACTGTAATCCAAACCCTAATCTTAACCCTAACCCTAACCGAAACACTAACACTAACCCCAAACCTAACCCTAACGTTTACCCTAACCCTAACCCTAATCCTCAACCTCAATGTCACCCTAACCCAAACAATAACCCTAACCCTCACCCTAATTCTAAGCCTAACCCTAACCCTAACCCTCACACTCACCCTCACCCTAACCCTAATCCTAAACCTAACCCTCACCCTAGCCCTCAAACTGACCCTAATACTAACCCTAAACCTAATCCTAAACCTCACACTAACCCTAACCTTAACCCTCACACTAACCCTAACCCTAAACCTAAACCTCACCCTAACACTAAAACGAATCCTCACCTTCACCCTTACTCTCAACTTAACTCTAACCCTTAACCTAACAATAAACCTAAACCTAAACCTAACCCTAACTATCACACTCACCATAACTCTAAAACTTACCCTAACACTAAACCTCACCCTAATCCTCACCCTCACCCTCACCCTAACTCAAACACTAATCCTCACCCACACCCTCACCCTCAGCCTAAACCTAAGCCTAAACCTAACCCTAACCCTAACCATCACCTTAACCCTTACCCTAACCCAAACCCTAACCCTGAACCAAAACCTAATCCTCAGCCTCACCCTCACCCTAACCCAAACCCTAACCCTTACCCTCACCCTACCCCTAAATCTAACCCTAACCCTAACCCTCACACTAACCCTCACCATAACCATAATCCTATACCTAACCCTAACCCTAAACCTAGGCTTCATATTAACCCTCAGCCTAGCCCTCACGCTAACCCTAATCCTAACCCTAAACCTTATCCTAACCCTCACCCTAACCCTACCCATAACCCTCACCCTCACCTTCAGCCTCACTTTAACTCTAACTCGAACCCTAACAATAACACTAATCCTAAACCTAAACCTAACCCTAACCCTAACCCTATACCTAATCCTACCACACACCCTCACCCTAACCCTAATCCTAACCATAGCACTAAACCTCACCCTAAACCTCACACTAACCCTAACACTAATCCTCAATCTAACCCTTACCCTCACCCTATAACCTAACCCTCACCCTTACCCTAACACTAACCCTAACCATAACCATAATCATAACCCTCAACCTCAGCCTCACATTCACAGCAAACATAACCCAAACCATAACACTAACAATAACCCTAACCCTCACCCTAATCCTAATCCTAATCCTACCCCTAAACCTCACCCTAGTCCACACCCTAAACCTAAGCCTAAGCCTAACCCTCACCCTAACTCTCACTCTAACCCTAACCCCAAACCTCAACCGAAACCTAACCCTCAACCTCACCCTCAGCCTAACTCTAATCCTAACATTAACCCTCAAACACACAGTCACCTTAACCCTAGACCTAATCCTAACTTTAACCCTAACCCTCACCCTCACCCAAAACCTCACCCTAAGCCTAAACATAACCCTCACCCTCAGCCTCACATTCACAGCAAACTTAACCCAAACCATAACACTAACAATAACCCTAACCCTCACCCTCAACCTAACCCTAAACCTAAACCTAAACCTAACCCTAACCCTAACCCTAAACCTAAACCTGACCCTAACCCTAATCCTAACCCTCACCCTCACCTTCACAGTAACCATAACCCTAACCCTAACCCTTACAATAACCCTAACCCTAACCCTATACCTCATCCGAACCATATCCTTCACCCTAACCCTAACCCACACCCTAAAGCTTATCCTCACCTTAACCCTAAACCTCACACACACCCTAACACTCAACCTAATCCTAATCCTAACCCTAAGCCTAACCCTCACCCTCACCCTAACCCTCACCCTAAACCTAATTCTAACAATAACCCTAACCCTAACCCTCACCCTCAGCCTCACTCTAACCCTAACTCTAACCCTAAACCTCCTCCTCCACCCACCCTAAGCCTAACCCTAACCCTAAACATCACCCAAACCCTAACCCTAAACCTCACCCTCACCCTAGCCCTCACCCTAATCCTAATCCTAACACTAAACCTCACTCTAACCCTAAAGTTAATCTTAATCCTAACCCTAATCCTAACCCTCACCCTCACCCTAACACTCACCCTAACACTAACCCTCACCCTCACTCTCATCCTAACCATAACTGTAACCCTAAACCCCACCTTCATCCTAATCCTCACCCTAAACCTAAACCTCCCCCCTACCCTAAACCTAAACCTCACCCTCAAATAGCACTAACCCTAACCCTAAACCTAACCCTAACACTCACCCTAATGCTAATGCTCACACTCAACCTCACCCTCAGCGTAACCCTAAGCCTAACCTTAAACCTAACCCTAACACAAATATTCACCCTCACCTTTACCCTAATCCTAAGCCTCCCCCTAATTCTCACCCTAACCCTAACCCTAACACTAACACTACCCCTAACCCTCAACCAAACCCTCACCCTAACCCTAACTCTAACCCTAAACCTCACCCTCACCCTAAACGTAACTCTAACCCAAACCCAAACCCTAAACTTCACCATAAAACTAACCCTCAACCTCACCCTCAGCCTAAAACTAAACCTGACCCTAACAATAACCCTAACACTAATCCTAACCCTCACCCTAACCATAACGATCACCCTAACCCAAAACCTAACCCTAACACTTACCCTCACCCTAAAACTAACCCTAACCCTAACACTAACCCTCACACTAACCCTAACCCTAAGCCTAACCCTAAACCTCACCGTAACCCTAACCCTAATCCTAAAGAGAATTAACCCTAACCCTAAATCTAACCCTAATCCTCAGCCTCACCCTCACCGTAACCCAAACCCTAACCCTAAACCTCACCCTAACCCTAAGCCTATATCTAACCCTAAACCTCACCCTCAGCCTAACCCTAACCCTGACCCTCACCCTAAACCCCAACCTATCCCTAACCGACACCCTCAACCTCACCATAACTCTAACCCAAACCCTAAAACTAACACTAACCCTAACCCTAACCATCACTTTAACCCTAATCCTCACCCCCAACCTCAGCCTCAGCCTAACACTAAGCCTAACCATAACTCTCAGACTAACCCTCACTGAAACCCTAACCCTAACACTAACCCTAACCCTAAACCTTATCCTAACCCTAAACCTAAACCTCATTATAAGTTTCACCCCTACCCTAACCTAAACTCTAACCCGAACACTCACCCTAACCCTAAGCCCAACCCTAACCTTAACCGTAACCTTCACACTCACTCTACCCTAAATCTAATCCTAAACCTACCATTACTCCTAAACCTAACCCTCACCATAACCCTCACCCTAGCCCTCACACTAACCCTAATCCTAACCCTAAACCTCAAACTAACCCTAAATCTACCCCTAAACCTCAACCTCACCCTAACCCAAACTCTAACCCTAACACTAAACCTCACAATAAACCTAACCCTAACCCTCACCCTAACCCTAAACCTCACGATCACCCTCAGCCTAACCCTAAGCCTAACCCTAAACCTATCCCTAACACACACTCACCCTCACACTAACACTAATGCTAACCCTAACCATAACCCTCCCCGTAACTCTCACCCTAAACCTAACCTTAACACGAACAGTAAACCTAACCCTCAACTTAACCATCACCCTAACCCTACCTCTAAACCTAAACCTCACCATCATGTTAACCCTAACTCTAACCCTAACCCAAACCCTAAACCTCACCCTAACCCTAACCCTAACCCCCATCCTCACCCTCACCGTAACCATAACCCTAAACCTAACCCTAACAATAACCCTAAACCTATTCCGAACCCTCACCCTAACCATAACTCTCACCCTAACACAAACCATCACCCTATTACTTACCCTCACCCAAACACTAACCCTAACCCGAACAATAACCCTCACACTAATCCAAGCCCTAACCCTAACCCTAAATCTCAACCTAACCCAGACCATCTCCCTAACCCTAAAAATAACCCTCACCCTAACCCCATCTTAAAGTTATATCTAACCCTCAACCATACCCTCACACTCACCCTAACCCTAAACCTAAACCCCACCCTAACCCTAACCCTAACCCTCACCCTCATGCTCAGCCAAAGCCTAAGCCTAAGCTTAACCCTAACCCTAACCCTCACCAAAACCCCAAACACTAACACAAACCGTAACTCTAACCCTAAACCTCACCCTCACCCTAAACTTAACACTAACCATAACCCTAAACCTAAGCCTCATCCTAACCCTAACCCTCACCCTCACCCTCACCGTAAGTGTAACCCTAACCCAAAACCTAACAATAACCCTAACACTAACCCTAAACTTCATCCTAACCATAACCTTCACCCTAACCCTATCCCTCACCCTAACACTTACCCTCATCCTAACACTAACCCTAACCCTAACACTAACCCTCACACTAAACCTAACCCTCACAATAACCCAAAACCTCACCCTAACCCTAAACCTCACCCTGAACCTAGCCCTCAACCAAACCCTAACCCTCATCCTCACCCTAAAACTCACACTAACCATAACACCAATCCTCAATCTAACCCTCAAACTCACCCTAACCGTAACCCTCACCTTTGCCCTAAACCGCACGCTCAGCCTAACCCTCACCTTTACCCTTACCGTGACCCTGAACCTCACCCTGACCCTAACCCTAATCCTCATCCTATCACTCACCCTAATGATAACACAAACCATCACCCTAATCCTAACCGTCACCCACACCCTCAGCCTCAACCTAACCCTAAGCCTAAGCCTAACCCTAACCCTAACCCTCACCCTCACCCTAGCCCTCACCCTAACAATAATCCTAAACCTAACCCTCATCCTAACACTTAACCTAACTATAACCCTAACCATCTTTCTAAACCTAATCCTCATCCCCACCCATAACCTCAGCCTAACCTAAGCCTAAGCCGAACCCTAACCCTAACCCTCACAATCACCCTCACTGTAAACCTTATCCTAAAACTAACCCTAATCCTAACATTATACCTCAACATAACCCTCACCCTAACCCTAACCCTAACCCTAACCTTAACCCTCCCCCTAACCGTAACTCTAACCCTAAACCACACCCTCACCCTGTCCATAACCCTTACACTAAACCTCACCATAACCCTGGTCCTAAACCTCACCGTCACCCTCACCCTCACTGTAACTCTAACCCTATCCCTAATACTAACCCTCACCCTCACCCTAACCCTAACCCTAACCCTAACTCTCACCCTCACCATAACGCTAACTCTAAACCTAACCCTAAACCTCACCCTAATGCTAACACTAACCCTCACCCTCACTCTAACCCTCATCCTAACACTAATGCTAACCCTAAACCTCACCCTCACCCTCATGCTCGGCGTAAGCCTAAGCCTAAGCCAAAGATTAACCCTGACCCTGACCCTCACCCTAACCCTAACCCTACCCGTAACACTAACCCTAACACTAACCCTCACACTAACCCTCGCGCTAACGCTAATTGTAAACCTAAACCTCACCCTCACCCTAACCCTAACCCTCACCTTCACCCTCACCCTCTGCCTAATATTAAACCTAAACCTAACCCTAACCCTAACCCTAACAAGAAGAGTAACCCTCAACCTAACCGTCACCCTAAACCTAACCCTAACCCTCACCCTCACAATAACCCTAACCCTAACCCTTAACCTAACCCTTAGCCTAACCATAACCCTCACCCTTACAGTAACCCTCACCCTCAGCCTAACACTCACCTTTAACCTTAACGACACCCGCAACCTAACCCTCACCCTAAGCCTAAACTTAACTGAAACCTAACTCTCACCATAACCTTAAACCTAACCCTCACCTTAACCCTAAACCTAACCCTCACCCTCACCCTCAGCCTAACCCTAAGCCTAACCCTAAACCTAACCCTAATCCTCACACTGACCTTCTCCCTAACCCCAATTCTAATCCTAACCCTAACCCTAACACACACCCTAACCCTAACCATCACCCTAAACCTAACCCTAACACTAACCCGAACCCTCACCCTAAAACTCACCCTAACCCTATATCTAACACTAAACTACAAACTCACAGTGACCCTAACCCTAACCCTAACCCTAAACCTCACCCTAACCCTAACCCTAAACCTCACCCTCACCCTAGCCGTCACCCTAACCCTAATCCTAAACCTAACCCACATCCTAACCCTCAACCTAACCCTAAACCTAACCCTCACCCTAACCCTAAACCTCACACTCAACCTAACCCTCAGGCTAACCCTAAGACTAACCCTAAACGTAACCGTAACCCACACACTCACCCTCACCCTAACACTAACTATAACCCTAACCCTAAATTTAAACCGAACCCTAACACTCACCCTAACCCTAACCCTAACCATCATCCTAACACACAACCTAACCCTATCCGTATCCATCACCCTAACCCCAACCCTCACCCTCAGCCTAACCCTAAGCCTAAGCATAACTCTAACCCTAACCCTCAACCTCACCCTAAACCTAATCCTAACCCTAACCTTCATCCTAACCCTCACCATAACCCTAACCCTAACCATCATCCAAAACCTATTCTTCACCTCCACCCTCACCCTCAGCTTAACCCTAAGCCTAAGCCTAAACCTAACCCTAACCCTCACCCTCAGCCTCACTCTCACCCTAACCCAAATCCTAACCCTAACCCTCACCCTAACTCTAAGCCTAACCCTAATGCTAGCCCTCACCCTAAACCTAATCCTAACCCTAAACCTCATCCTAACCCTCACCCTAACCCTAACCCTAAACCTCACCCTCATGCTCCGCCTAAGCCTAAGCCTAAGCCTAAGCCTAAGCCTAACCCTAACCCTCACCCTATCCCTAACCTTAACACTATCCCTAACTCTAACCCTAAACCTCACCCTCACCCTAACCCTAACTGACCCTAACCCTAAACCTAAGCCTCATCCTAATCCTATCCCTCACCCTCACCTTCACTGTAAACCTAACTGTAACACTAAACCTAACAAAAACCCTAAACCTAACCCTAACCCTCACCCTAATCATAATCTTCACCCTAACCTTAACCCTCATCCTAACATTTACCCTCATCCTAACACTAACCCTAACCCTAACAATAACACTAACCCTAACCCTAACCCTAAACCTAAACATAAACCTCACCCTCAGCCTCACCCTCACCGCAAACCTAACCCTAAACATAACACTAACAATAAACCTAACCATAACCCTAAAACTCACACTCACCCTCACCCTAACGCAAATCCTAAACCTAACCCCATCCCTAACCCGAACCCTCACCCTAACCCTCACACTAGCCCTCACCCTAAACCTAATCCTAACCCTAAACCTCATTATAAACCTCACCCCAAACCTAACCCTCATCCTAAACCTAACCCTAACCATAACCCTCATGGTTGGCCTAAGCCTAAGCCTAAGCCTAAGCCTAACCTTAACCCTTACCCTCACCCTATTCCTAACCCTAACCCTAACCCTAACCCTAAACCTAACAATAACACTAAGCCTAACCCTAACCCTCACCGTAAGCATAACCCTCACCCTAACCCTAACCCTCACCCTAATATTTACCCTCACCCTAACACTAACCCTGACTCTAACACTAATGCTTACACTAACCCTAACCATCACCCTAAACCTAAACCTCACCCTAACCCTAACCCTAACCCTCAACCTAACCCTAAACCTAATTCTAACCCTCAACCTAACCCTAACACTGACCCCAACGTAACCCTAACCCTAACTCTCACCCTAAACCTAAACCTCATCCTAACCCTAACTCTCACCCTCACCCTAACCCTAACAATAATCCTAACCTTAAACCTCACCCTATACCTCACCCTAACCCTAACTCTAACCCTAAACCTGACACTCGCCCTAACCCTCACCCTAACCCTAAAACTCACCCTCACCCTAGCCTTCACCCTAACCCTAATCCGAACCTTAACCCTCATTCTAACCCTCACCCTAACCCTAAACCTAACCATCAACCTAACCCTAAACCTCACCCCTAACCTCACCCTTAGTCTAACCCTAAGCCTAACCCTAAACCTAACCCTAACCCAGACACTCACCCTCAACCTTACCCTAACCCTAACCCTCATCCTAACCCTAACCCTCATCCTCAACCTCACCCTTAGCCTAACCCTAAGCCTAACCCTAAACCTAAACCTAACACACACACTCACCCTCACCCTTATGTTAATCCTAACCCTAACCCTAACCCTCACCCTCACCCTAGCCTTCACCCTAAACCGAATCCTAAACCTAACTCAAACTCTAACCATAACCCTAACCCTAAACCTCACCCTAAACCTAACCCTTACCCTCACCCTCACTGTAAGGGTAACCCTAATCCTAACCCTAACAATAACCGTAACCCTAACTCTTACCCTCACCCTAACCATAACAATCACCCTAAACATAACCCTCATCCTAACCCTAACCCTCACATTAACCCTAACCCTCACCTTAACCCTAACCCTAACATTAACCCTAACCCTAAACCACACCCTCAGCCTCACCCTAACCCTAACCCTAAACCTAAACCTCACCCTCACCCTCACCCTAACACTCACCCTCACCCTAGCGCTCATCCAAACCCTAATCCTAACCCTAAACCTCATCCTAAACCTCCCCTTAACCCTATGACTAACCCTCACCCTAACCCTAACTTTCTCACCCTCAACCTCACCCTCAGCCTAACCCTAAGCCTAACCCTAAACCTAACCCTAACACACACACTCACCCTCAGCCTAACCCTAAGTGTATACCTAAAACTAACCCTAACTCTCTCCCTCAGCCTCACCCTAACCCTAATTCTATCCCTAAATCTCACCCTCACCCTACCCCTAATGCTAAACCTTAACCCTAACCCAAACCCTAACCCAAACCCTCCCCCTAACTCTCACCCTAACCCTAACACTAACACTAACGCTAACTCTAACCCTAAAACTAAACCTCAACCTAACCCTAACCCTATCCCTCACCCTAACCCTCACCCTCACACTCAGCCTAACCTTAAGCCTAACCCTAATCCTAACCCTAACCCTCACACTCACCCTAACCCTCACCCTAATCCTAATCCTAACCCTATCCCTATCCCTCACCCTCACACTAACACTCACCCGAACCCTAACCCTAACACTAACCCTAACCCTAACCCTCACTATCAACCTCACCCTCAGCCTAACCCTAAGCCTAACGCTAAAGCTAACACTCTCACACACTCACCCTCACCCTAACCCTAATCCTAAACCTAAACGTAACCATAAACCTCCGCCTAACTCTCACCCTAACGCTAACCCTAACACTAACCCTAACCCTCAACCAAACCCTCACCCTAACCCTAGCTCTAACCCTAAACCTCACCCTCAACCTAAACCTAACTCTAACCCTAACCCCAACCCGAAACCTCACCCTAAGCCTAACCCTAAACCTCATCCTCACCTTCACCCTAACCCTAACTCTAACAATAACGCTAACCCTATTTCTCACCCTAACCCTAACCCTAAACCTCACCTTCACCTTCACCCTCACAGTAACCGTAACCCTAACCCTAGCAATAACCCTTACCCTAACCCTAAACCTCACCCTAACCATAACCCTCACCCTAACCCTAAAACTCACCCTAAAACATACCCTCAAACTAACACTAACCCTCACACTAACCCTAACCCTAACCATAACCCTAAACCGCACCCTAACACTAAGCCTAACCCTAACATTCACCCTAACCCTAATTCTAACCCTAACCCTCACCCTAACCATAAATCTCATCCTCACCATAAACCTCACACTAACCCTAACCCTAATCCTAAATCTAACCCTCACCCTCACAATAACCCTAACCCTAACCCTTAACCTAACCCTTAGCCTAACCATAACCCTCACCCTTACAGTAACCCTCACCCTCAGCCTAACACTCACCTTTAACCTTAACGACACCCGCAACCTAACCCTCACCCTAAGCCTAAACTTAACTGAAACCTAACTCTCACCATAACCTTAAACCTAACCCTCACCTTAACCCTAAACCTAACCCTCACCCTCACCCTCAGCCTAACCCTAAGCCTAACCCTAAACCTAACCCTAATCCTCACACTGACCTTCTCCCTAACCCCAATCCTAATCCTAACCCTAACCCTAACACACACCCTAACCCTAACCATCACCCTAAACCTAACCCTAACACTAACCCGAACCCTCACCCTAAAACTCACCCTAACCCTATATCTAACACTAAACTACAAACTCACAGTGACCCTAACCCTAACCCTAACCCTAAACCTCACCCTAACCCTAACCCTAAACCTCACCCTCACCCTAGCCGTCACCCTAACCCTAATCCTAAACCTAACCCACATCCTAACCCTCAACCTAACCCTAAACCTAACCCTCACCCTAACCCTAAACCTCACACTCAACCTAACCCTCAGGCTAACCCTAAGACTAACCCTAAACGTAACCGTAACCCACACACTCACCCTCACCCTAACACTAACTATAACCCTAACCCTAAATTTAAACCGAACCCTAACACTCACCCTAACCCTAACCCTAACCATCATCCTAACACACAACCTAACCCTATCCGTATCCATCACCCTAACCCCAACCCTCACCCTCAGCCTAACCCTAAGCCTAAGCATAACTCTAACCCTAACCCTCAACCTCACCCTAAACCTAATCCTAACCCTAACCTTCATCCTAACCCTCACCATAACCCTAACCCTAACCATCATCCAAAACCTATTCTTCACCTCCACCCTCACCCTCAGCTTAACCCTAAGCCTAAGCCTAAACCTAACCCTAACCCTCACCCTCAGCCTCACTCTCACCCTAACCCAAATCCTAACCCTAACCCTCACCCTAACTCTAAGCCTAACCCTAATGCTAGCCCTCACCCTAAACCTAATCCTAACCCTAAACCTCATCCTAACCCTCACCCTAACCCTAACCCTAAACCTCACCCTCATGCTCCGCCTAAGCCTAAGCCTAAGCCTAAGCCTAAGCCTAACCCTAACCCTCACCCTATCCCTAACCTTAACACTATCCCTAACTCTAACCCTAAACCTCACCCTCACCCTAACCCTAACTGACCCTAACCCTAAACCTAAGCCTCATCCTAATCCTATCCCTCACCCTCACCTTCACTGTAAACCTAACTGTAACACTAAACCTAACAAAAACCCTAAACCTAACCCTAACCCTCACCCTAATCATAATCTTCACCCTAACCTTAACCCTCATCCTAACATTTACCCTCATCCTAACACTAACCCTAACCCTAACAATAACACTAACCCTAACCCTAACCCTAAACCTAAACATAAACCTCACCCTCAGCCTCACCCTCACCGCAAACCTAACCCTAAACATAACACTAACAATAAACCTAACCATAACCCTAAAACTCACACTCACCCTCACCCTAACGCAAATCCTAAACCTAACCCCATCCCTAACCCGAACCCTCACCCTAACCCTCACACTAGCCCTCACCCTAAACCTAATCCTAACCCTAAACCTCATTATAAACCTCACCCCAAACCTAACCCTCATCCTAAACCTAACCCTAACCATAACCCTCATGGTTGGCCTAAGCCTAAGCCTAAGCCTAAGCCTAACCTTAACCCTTACCCTCACCCTATTCCTAACCCTAACCCTAACCCTAACCCTAAACCTAACAATAACACTAAGCCTAACCCTAACCCTCACCGTAAGCATAACCCTCACCCTAACCCTAACCCTCACCCTAATATTTACCCTCACCCTAACACTAACCCTGACTCTAACACTAATGCTTACACTAACCCTAACCATCACCCTAAACCTAAACCTCACCCTAACCCTAACCCTAACCCTCAACCTAACCCTAAACCTAATTCTAACCCTCAACCTAACCCTAACACTGACCCCAACGTAACCCTAACCCTAACTCTCACCCTAAACCTAAACCTCATCCTAACCCTAACTCTCACCCTCACCCTAACCCTAACAATAATCCTAACCTTAAACCTCACCCTATACCTCACCCTAACCCTAACTCTAACCCTAAACCTGACACTCGCCCTAACCCTCACCCTAACCCTAAAACTCACCCTCACCCTAGCCTTCACCCTAACCCTAATCCGAACCTTAACCCTCATTCTAACCCTCACCCTAACCCTAAACCTAACCATCAACCTAACCCTAAACCTCACCCCTAACCTCACCCTTAGTCTAACCCTAAGCCTAACCCTAAACCTAACCCTAACCCAGACACTCACCCTCAACCTTACCCTAACCCTAACCCTCATCCTAACCCTAACCCTCATCCTCAACCTCACCCTTAGCCTAACCCTAAGCCTAACCCTAAACCTAAACCTAACACACACACTCACCCTCACCCTTATGTTAATCCTAACCCTAACCCTAACCCTCACCCTCACCCTAGCCTTCACCCTAAACCGAATCCTAAACCTAACTCAAACTCTAACCATAACCCTAACCCTAAACCTCACCCTAAACCTAACCCTTACCCTCACCCTCACTGTAAGGGTAACCCTAATCCTAACCCTAACAATAACCGTAACCCTAACTCTTACCCTCACCCTAACCATAACAATCACCCTAAACATAACCCTCATCCTAACCCTAACCCTCACATTAACCCTAACCCTCACCTTAACCCTAACCCTAACATTAACCCTAACCCTAAACCACACCCTCAGCCTCACCCTAACCCTAACCCTAAACCTAAACCTCACCCTCACCCTCACCCTAACACTCACCCTCACCCTAGCGCTCATCCAAACCCTAATCCTAACCCTAAACCTCATCCTAAACCTCCCCTTAACCCTATGACTAACCCTCACCCTAACCCTAACTTTCTCACCCTCAACCTCACCCTCAGCCTAACCCTAAGCCTAACCCTAAACCTAACCCTAACACACACACTCACCCTCAGCCTAACCCTAAGTGTATACCTAAAACTAACCCTAACTCTCTCCCTCAGCCTCACCCTAACCCTAATTCTATCCCTAAATCTCACCCTCACCCTACCCCTAATGCTAAACCTTAACCCTAACCCAAACCCTAACCCAAACCCTCCCCCTAACTCTCACCCTAACCCTAACACTAACACTAACGCTAACTCTAACCCTAAAACTAAACCTCAACCTAACCCTAACCCTATCCCTCACCCTAACCCTCACCCTCACACTCAGCCTAACCTTAAGCCTAACCCTAATCCTAACCCTAACCCTCACACTCACCCTAACCCTCACCCTAATCCTAATCCTAACCCTATCCCTATCCCTCACCCTCACACTAACACTCACCCGAACCCTAACCCTAACACTAACCCTAACCCTAACCCTCACTATCAACCTCACCCTCAGCCTAACCCTAAGCCTAACGCTAAAGCTAACACTCTCACACACTCACCCTCACCCTAACCCTAATCCTAAACCTAAACGTAACCATAAACCTCCGCCTAACTCTCACCCTAACGCTAACCCTAACACTAACCCTAACCCTCAACCAAACCCTCACCCTAACCCTAGCTCTAACCCTAAACCTCACCCTCAACCTAAACCTAACTCTAACCCTAACCCCAACCCGAAACCTCACCCTAAGCCTAACCCTAAACCTCATCCTCACCTTCACCCTAACCCTAACTCTAACAATAACGCTAACCCTATTTCTCACCCTAACCCTAACCCTAAACCTCACCTTCACCTTCACCCTCACAGTAACCGTAACCCTAACCCTAGCAATAACCCTTACCCTAACCCTAAACCTCACCCTAACCATAACCCTCACCCTAACCCTAAAACTCACCCTAAAACATACCCTCAAACTAACACTAACCCTCACACTAACCCTAACCCTAACCATAACCCTAAACCGCACCCTAACACTAAGCCTAACCCTAACATTCACCCTAACCCTAATTCTAACCCTAACCCTCACCCTAACCATAAATCTCATCCTCACCATAAACCTCACACTAACCCTAACCCTAATCCTAAATCTAACCCTCACCCTCACAATAACCCTAACCCTAACCCTTAACCTAACCCTTAGCCTAACCATAACCCTCACCCTTACAGTAACCCTCACCCTCAGCCTAACACTCACCTTTAACCTTAACGACACCCGCAACCTAACCCTCACCCTAAGCCTAAACTTAACTGAAACCTAACTCTCACCATAACCTTAAACCTAACCCTCACCTTAACCCTAAACCTAACCCTCACCCTCACCCTCAGCCTAACCCTAAGCCTAACCCTAAACCTAACCCTAATCCTCACACTGACCTTCTCCCTAACCCCAATCCTAATCCTAACCCTAACCCTAACACACACCCTAACCCTAACCATCACCCTAAACCTAACCCTAACACTAACCCGAACCCTCACCCTAAAACTCACCCTAACCCTATATCTAACACTAAACTACAAACTCACAGTGACCCTAACCCTAACCCTAACCCTAAACCTCACCCTAACCCTAACCCTAAACCTCACCCTCACCCTAGCCGTCACCCTAACCCTAATCCTAAACCTAACCCACATCCTAACCCTCAACCTAACCCTAAACCTAACCCTCACCCTAACCCTAAACCTCACACTCAACCTAACCCTCAGGCTAACCCTAAGACTAACCCTAAACGTAACCGTAACCCACACACTCACCCTCACCCTAACACTAACTATAACCCTAACCCTAAATTTAAACCGAACCCTAACACTCACCCTAACCCTAACCCTAACCATCATCCTAACACACAACCTAACCCTATCCGTATCCATCACCCTAACCCCAACCCTCACCCTCAGCCTAACCCTAAGCCTAAGCATAACTCTAACCCTAACCCTCAACCTCACCCTAAACCTAATCCTAACCCTAACCTTCATCCTAACCCTCACCATAACCCTAACCCTAACCATCATCCAAAACCTATTCTTCACCTCCACCCTCACCCTCAGCTTAACCCTAAGCCTAAGCCTAAACCTAACCCTAACCCTCACCCTCAGCCTCACTCTCACCCTAACCCAAATCCTAACCCTAACCCTCACCCTAACTCTAAGCCTAACCCTAATGCTAGCCCTCACCCTAAACCTAATCCTAACCCTAAACCTCATCCTAACCCTCACCCTAACCCTAACCCTAAACCTCACCCTCATGCTCCGCCTAAGCCTAAGCCTAAGCCTAAGCCTAAGCCTAACCCTAACCCTCACCCTATCCCTAACCTTAACACTATCCCTAACTCTAACCCTAAACCTCACCCTCACCCTAACCCTAACTGACCCTAACCCTAAACCTAAGCCTCATCCTAATCCTATCCCTCACCCTCACCTTCACTGTAAACCTAACTGTAACACTAAACCTAACAAAAACCCTAAACCTAACCCTAACCCTCACCCTAATCATAATCTTCACCCTAACCTTAACCCTCATCCTAACATTTACCCTCATCCTAACACTAACCCTAACCCTAACAATAACACTAACCCTAACCCTAACCCTAAACCTAAACATAAACCTCACCCTCAGCCTCACCCTCACCGCAAACCTAACCCTAAACATAACACTAACAATAACCCTAACCATAACCCTAAAACTCACACTCACCCTCACCCTAACGCAAATCCTAAACCTAACCCCATCCCTAACCCGAACCCTCACCCTAACCCTCACACTAGCCCTCACCCTAAACCTAATCCTAACCCTAAACCTCATTATAAACCTCACCCCAAACCTAACCCTCATCCTAAACCTAACCCTAACCATAACCCTCATGGTTGGCCTAAGCCTAAGCCTAAGCCTAAGCCTAACCTTAACCCTTACCCTCACCCTATTCCTAACCCTAACCCTAACCCTAACCCTAAACCTAACAATAACACTAAGCCTAACCCTAACCCTCACCGTAAGCATAACCCTCACCCTAACCCTAACCCTCACCCTAATATTTACCCTCACCCTAACACTAACCCTGACTCTAACACTAATGCTTACACTAACCCTAACCATCACCCTAAACCTAAACCTCACCCTAACCCTAACCCTAACCCTCAACCTAACCCTAAACCTAATTCTAACCCTCAACCTAACCCTAACACTGACCCCAACGTAACCCTAACCCTAACTCTCACCCTAAACCTAAACCTCATCCTAACCCTAACTCTCACCCTCACCCTAACCCTAACAATAATCCTAACCTTAAACCTCACCCTATACCTCACCCTAACCCTAACTCTAACCCTAAACCTGACACTCGCCCTAACCCTCACCCTAACCCTAAAACTCACCCTCACCCTAGCCTTCACCCTAACCCTAATCCGAACCTTAACCCTCATTCTAACCCTCACCCTAACCCTAAACCTAACCATCAACCTAACCTTAAACCTCACCCCTAACCTCACCCTTAGTCTAACCCTAAGCCTAACCCTAAACCTAACCCTAACCCAGACACTCACCCTCAACCTTACCCTAACCCTAACCCTCATCCTAACCCTAACCCTCATCCTCAACCTCACCCTTAGCCTAACCCTAAGCCTAACCCTAAACCTAAACCTAACACACACACTCACCCTCACCCTTATGTTAATCCTAACCCTAACCCTAACCCTCACCCTCACCCTAGCCTTCACCCTAAACCGAATCCTAAACCTAACTCAAACTCTAACCATAACCCTAACCCTAAACCTCACCCTAAACCTAACCCTTACCCTCACCCTCACTGTAAGGGTAACCCTAATCCTAACCCTAACAATAACCGTAACCCTAACTCTTACCCTCACCCTAACCATAACAATCACCCTAAACATAACCCTCATCCTAACCCTAACCCTCACATTAACCCTAACCCTCACCTTAACCCTAACCCTAACATTAACCCTAACCCTAAACCACACCCTCAGCCTCACCCTAACCCTAACCCTAAACCTAAACCTCACCCTCACCCTCACCCTAACACTCACCCTCACCCTAGCGCTCATCCAAACCCTAATCCTAACCCTAAACCTCATCCTAAACCTCCCCTTAACCCTATGACTAACCCTCACCCTAACCCTAACTTTCTCACCCTCAACCTCACCCTCAGCCTAACCCTAAGCCTAACCCTAAACCTAACCCTAACACACACACTCACCCTCAGCCTAACCCTAAGTGTATACCTAAAACTAACCCTAACTCTCTCCCTCAGCCTCACCCTAACCCTAATTCTATCCCTAAATCTCACCCTCACCCTACCCCTAATGCTAAACCTTAACCCTAACCCAAACCCTAACCCAAACCCTCCCCCTAACTCTCACCCTAACCCTAACACTAACACTAACGCTAACTCTAACCCTAAAACTAAACCTCAACCTAACCCTAACCCTATCCCTCACCCTAACCCTCACCCTCACACTCAGCCTAACCTTAAGCCTAACCCTAATCCCAGCCCTAACCCTCACACTCACCCTAACCCTCACCCTAATCCTAATCCTAACCCTATCCCTATCCCTCACCCTCACACTAACACTCACCCGAACCCTAACCCTAACACTTACCCTAAACCTAACCCTCACTATCAACCTCACCCTCAGCCTAACCCTAAGCCTAACGCTAAAGCTAACACTCTCACACACTCACCCTCACCCTAACCCTAATCCTAAACCTAAATGTAACCATAAACCTCCGCCTAACTCTCACCCTAACGCTAACCCTAACACTAACCCTAACCCTCAACCAAACCCTCACCCTAACCCTAGCTCTAACCCTAAACCTCACCCTCAACCTAAACCTAACTCTAACCCTAACCCCAACCCGAAACCTCACCCTAAGCCTAACCCTAAACCTCATCCTCACCTTCACCCTAACCCTAACTCTAACAATAACGCTAACCCTATTTCTCACCCTAACCCTAACCCTAAACCTCACCTTCACCTTCACCCTCACAGTAACCGTAACCCTAACCCTAGCAATAACCCTTACCCTAACCCTAAACCTCACCCTAACCATAACCCTCACCCTAACCCTAAAACTCACCCTAAAACATACCCTCAAACTAACACTAACCCTCACACTAACCCTAACCCTAACCATAACCCTAAACCGCACCCTAACACTAAGCCTAACCCTAACATTCACCCTAACCCTAATTCTAACCCTAACCCTCACCCTAACCATAAATCTCATCCTCACCATAAACCTCACACTAACCCTAACCCTAATCCTAAATCTAACCCTCACCCTCACAATAACCCTAACCCTAACCCTTAACCTAACCCTTAGCCTAACCATAACCCTCACCCTTACAGTAACCCTCACCCTCAGCCTAACACTCACCTTTAACCTTAACGACACCCGCAACCTAACCCTCACCCTAAGCCTAAACTTAACTGAAACCTAACTCTCACCATAACCTTAAACCTAACCCTCACCTTAACCCTAAACCTAACCCTCACCCTCACCCTCAGCCTAACCCTAAGCCTAACCCTAAACCTAACCCTAATCCTCACACTGACCTTCTCCCTAACCCCAATCCTAATCCTAACCCTAACCCTAACACACACCCTAACCCTAACCATCACCCTAAACCTAACCCTAACACTAACCCGAACCCTCACCCTAAAACTCACCCTAACCCTATATCTAACACTAAACTACAAACTCACAGTGACCCTAACCCTAACCCTAACCCTAAACCTCACCCTAACCCTAACCCTAAACCTCACCCTCACCCTAGCCGTCACCCTAACCCTAATCCTAAACCTAACCCACATCCTAACCCTCAACCTAACCCTAAACCTAACCCTCACCCTAACCCTAAACCTCACACTCAACCTAACCCTCAGGCTAACCCTAAGACTAACCCTAAACGTAACCGTAACCCACACACTCACCCTCACCCTAACACTAACTATAACCCTAACCCTAAATTTAAACCGAACCCTAACACTCACCCTAACCCTAACCCTAACCATCATCCTAACACACAACCTAACCCTATCCGTATCCATCACCCTAACCCCAACCCTCACCCTCAGCCTAACCCTAAGCCTAAGCATAACTCTAACCCTAACCCTCAACCTCACCCTAAACCTAATCCTAACCCTAACCTTCATCCTAACCCTCACCATAACCCTAACCCTAACCATCATCCAAAACCTATTCTTCACCTCCACCCTCACCCTCAGCTTAACCCTAAGCCTAAGCCTAAACCTAACCCTAACCCTCACCCTCAGCCTCACTCTCACCCTAACCCAAATCCTAACCCTAACCCTCACCCTAACTCTAAGCCTAACCCTAATGCTAGCCCTCACCCTAAACCTAATCCTAACCCTAAACCTCATCCTAACCCTCACCCTAACCCTAACCCTAAACCTCACCCTCATGCTCCGCCTAAGCCTAAGCCTAAGCCTAAGCCTAAGCCTAACCCTAACCCTCACCCTATCCCTAACCTTAACACTATCCCTAACTCTAACCCTAAACCTCACCCTCACCCTAACCCTAACTGACCCTAACCCTAAACCTAAGCCTCATCCTAATCCTATCCCTCACCCTCACCTTCACTGTAAACCTAACTGTAACACTAAACCTAACAAAAACCCTAAACCTAACCCTAACCCTCACCCTAATCATAATCTTCACCCTAACCTTAACCCTCATCCTAACATTTACCCTCATCCTAACACTAACCCTAACCCTAACAATAACACTAACCCTAACCCTAACCCTAAACCTAAACATAAACCTCACCCTCAGCCTCACCCTCACCGCAAACCTAACCCTAAACATAACACTAACAATAACCCTAACCATAACCCTAAAACTCACACTCACCCTCACCCTAACGCAAATCCTAAACCTAACCCCATCCCTAACCCGAACCCTCACCCTAACCCTCACACTAGCCCTCACCCTAAACCTAATCCTAACCCTAAACCTCATTATAAACCTCACCCCAAACCTAACCCTCATCCTAAACCTAACCCTAACCATAACCCTCATGGTTGGCCTAAGCCTAAGCCTAAGCCTAAGCCTAACCTTAACCCTTACCCTCACCCTATTCCTAACCCTAACCCTAACCCTAACCCTAAACCTAACAATAACACTAAGCCTAACCCTAACCCTCACCGTAAGCATAACCCTCACCCTAACCCTAACCCTCACCCTAATATTTACCCTCACCCTAACACTAACCCTAACTCTAACACTAATGATTACACTAACCCTAACCATCACCCTAAACCTAAACCTCACCCTAACACTAACCCTAACCCTGACCTCACCCTAGCCCTCACCCTAACTCTAAACCTCATCCTCACCTTAAACCTCACACTAACCCTAACAATAATCCTCAATCTAACCCTTACCCTCACCCTAACACTAAACCTAACCCTCAACCTAACCCTAAACTTCACCATACCGTAACCCTCACCCTCAGCCTAACCCTCAGCTTTGCCCTTACCTTTACCCCCACCATAAACATCACCCTAACCGAACCCTCATCCTAACCCTCACCCTTCCCCTACCTCTACCCCTAAGCCTCAACCTCACTGTAACCCTAACTCTAACACTAACACTAAACCTCACCCTAACCAGAAATCTCACCCTCACCCTCACCGTAACCGTAATCCTAACGCCAAACCTAACAATAACCCTATCCCTAACGCTAACCCTCACCCTAATCATAACCTTCACCCTAACCCTCATCCTCACCCTGAACCTCACACTAATCCTAAACCTAATCCTCAATCTAACTCTCACCCTAACCCTAAACTTAACCCTTAACCTAATCCTAAACCTAACCCTAATCCTCACCGTTTTCTTAACTCTCACCCTCAGCCTAAACCTCACCTTTAACCTTACCATCATCCTCACCCTAACCCTAAACCTCATCCTAACCCTCAACCTCACACTAAACCTAACACTAACCATAATCCTCAATCTAACCTTCACCCTAACCCTAACCCTCACCCTCACCGTAGCCCTCACCCTAATCCTAATCCTAACACTAACCCTCATCCTAATTCTTACCCTAACCCTAACCCCAACCATCACTCTAACCCTAATCCTCAACCCCACCTTCAACCTCACCCTAACCCTAAGCCTAAGCCTAACCCTAACCCTAACCCTAACATACCCTCACAGTAACCCTAATCCTAACCCTAAACCTAACCCTAACCCTAACTCTAACCCTCACCCTCACCCTAGCCCTAACCCTAACCCTAATTCTAACCCTCCCCCTCACCTTAACCCTAAACCTTAACCTAACCCTTAACCCTAAAATCACACTCACCATAACAATTACCCTAATCCTAAACCTAACCTTAAGGCTAACCCTCACCCTCACCCTAATCCTCACTGTAACCCTAACTCTAACACTAACACTAACCTTAACCCCAACCCACACCATCAGCCTCACCCTAAACCTAACTCTAACCATAAACCTCACTCTCATCTTAAGCCTAACCCTAACCTTAACCCTCAAACTAACCCTAACGCTCACCCTCACTGTAACCCTTACCCTAACTCTCACCCTAACCCTTAACTTAACCCGAGCCCTAACTCTCACCCTAACTCTAACCCTAAACCTCACCCTAACCCTAAGCCTCAACCTCACCCTCAGCCTAACCGTAACCCCAACCCTAACCCTCACACTCACCCTAACCTTAACCCTAATCCTAATAGTAAACCTAACCCTAACCCTCACCCTCACCCTAACCATCACCTTAAGCCTAACCCCAACATTAATCGTAACCAAAACCCTTACCCTAAACCTCACCCTAACACTAACCCTACCCATCCCCCTCACCCTAGCCCTCAACCTAACACCAACCCTCATCCTCACCCTAAACCTCACACTAACCCTAACACTAATCCTCAATCTAAACCTCAACCTCACACTAAACCTAACCCTAAACCTCACCCTAACCCTAACCCACACCCTTAACGTAACCCTTATCCTTAGCCTTAACCCTCACGTTTAAACTTACCTTCACTCCCACCCTAACCCTCACCCAAACCCTAACCGTAACCCTAACCCTAACTCTACCCCTAAACCTCACCATCAGGCTAACCCTAACTCTAATCCTAACCCTAACACTAAACCTCACCCTAACTCTAATCCTAACCCTAACACTAAACCTCACCCTAACCCTAAACCTAACCCTCACCCTCAACCTCATCCTCAGTCTAAACTTAAGCCTAAGCCTAACCCTTAACCTAACCCTCACCCTCACCATAGCCTCACCCTAAACTGAATCCTAACCCTAACCCTCATCCTAACCCTCACACTAAACCTAAACCTAACCATCACCATAAACCTAATTCTCACCCCCCCTCACCCTAAGCCTAAGCCTAACCCTAACCATCACACTCACCCTCACCCTAACCCTAATCCTAACCATAACCCTAACCCTAACCCTAAACCTCAACCTAACACTCACCCTAACCTTAAGCCTAACACTAAACCTAACCCTAACCCTCGTCCTAACCCAACAAGTAACCCTAAATCTAACCCTAAACCTCATCCTCACCCTAAATCTAATACTAACCCTAACCCGAACAATATCACTAATACTAACGAGAAACAGAACCCTAATGCTAAACCTAACCCTAATTCTAACAATCACCCTTACGCTAACACTAATCCTAACCAGAAACCTAAACCTAACCCTAACCCTCAACCTCACTGTAACCCTAAACCTCATCCTAACCCTCATCCTAACCCTGACCCTAAACCAAAACCTTACCCTAAAACTAACCCTAACCCTCAACCTCACCCTAGCCCTCACTCTAACCCTAATCCTAACCCTAATGCTCACCCTAACCCTAAACTTAACCGAACCCTAACTTTCACCCTAACCCTATTCCTAAGCCTCACCCTAACCCTAACCCTCACCCTCACCCTCAACCTCAGCCTAACCCTAAGGCTAAGCCTAACCCTAACCCTAACTGTCACACTCACACTAACCCATATCCTAATCCTAATCCTAACCATAAGCCTTAACCTCACCCTATCCCTAACCCTAACCCTAACCCTAACTCTCTCCCTAACTCTAAACCTAAACCTCACCCTAAACCTAACCCTCACCCTCACCCTCATCCTCAGCCTAACCCTAAGCTTAAGCTTAAACCAAACTCTAAAACTCAGCCTCACCCTAACCCTAACCCTCACCCTAAAGCTTACCCTAAACCTAACGCTAAACTTCACCCCCACCCTAGCCCTCACCCTAACCCAAATCCTAATCCTAACCCTCGTCCTAACCCTCCCCAAAACCCTAACCCTATCTCTCACCCTAACCCTAACCCTCACCCAAATCCTCATCCTTAGCCTAACCCTAACCCTAACCCTAAACCTCAACCTAACCCTCCACCTAAACCAAACCCTCAACCTCACCCTAACCCTAACCATCATCCTCAACCTCACCTTCACCCTAAACCTAACCCTAAACCTCACATTAACCCTAACCCTAACCCTCACTCTCAGCCTCACCCTAACCCTAACTCTAACCCTAAACCTCACCCTCTCACTAACACTAAAACTAACCTGAAATCTAAACCTCATCATAACCCTAACCCTAAACCTCTCCCTCACCTTACCCCTTACACCAAACCTAATCCTAAACCTAACCCTAATCCTATCCCTTATCCTAACACTAACCCTTACCCTCCCTCTAAATCTCACCCTCAGCCTAATCCTCACGTTTACCCTTACCTTCACCCCGACCCTAACCCTCACCCTCACCCTAACCCTAACCTTAACCCTAACTCTACCCCTAAACCTCACCCTCTGGCTAACCTTAACTCTAATCCTATCCCTAACACTAAACCACACCCTAACCCTAACCCTAACCCTCACCCTCACCCTAGCCTCACCCTAAACCGAATCCTAACCCTAACCCTCATCCTAACCCTCACACTAAACCTAAACGTAACCATCACCATCACCCTAATTCTCACCCCCCTGCACTCTCAGCCTAACCCTACGCCTAAGCCTAACCCTAACCATCACACTCACCCTCACCCTAACCCTAATCCTAAACCTAACCCTAACCTTAACCCTAAACCTCAACCTAACACTCACCCTAACCTTAAGCTTAAGAGTAACCCTAACCCTAACCCTCGTCCTAACCCAACATCTAACCCTAAATCTAACCCTAAACCTCAAATTCACCCTAACCCTAATACTAACCCTAACCCTAACAATATCACTAATCCTTACAATAAACATAACCCTATTGCTAAACCTAAACCTAATTCTAACTATCACACTCACCCTAACCCTAATCCTAACCCTAACCCTCACACTAACTCTAACCCTAAACCTAAACCTTACCCTAACACTAACCCTAAACCTCAGCCTCACCCTAGCCCTCACCCTAAACCGAATCCTAACCCTAATGCTCACCCCAACCCTAAATTTAACCGAACCCTAACTCTCACCCTAACCCTAACCCTAAGCCGCACCCTAACCCTAGTCCTCACCCTCACCCTTACCCTCAGCCTAAACCTAAGGCTAAGCCTACCCTAACCCTAACTGTCACACTAACCCTAACCCATATCATAATCCTAATCCTAACCCTAAGCCTTAATCTCACCCTCACCCTAAACCTCACCCTAATCCTAACGCTCATCCTCACCATAACCCTAACCCTCACCCTCAACGTCACCCTCAGCCTAATCCTAAGCCTAAGCTTAACCCTAACTCTAAATCTTAGCCTCACCCTAACCCTAACCCTAACCCTAAAGCTTCCGCTAAACCTAAACCTAAACCTCACCCTTACCCTAGCCCTCACCCTAACCCTAATCCTAACCCTAACCCTCATCCTAACCCTCCTCAAAACCCTAAAACATTCCCTCAACCTAAACCTAACCCTCACCCACATCCTCATCCTTTGCCTAACCCTAACCCTAACCCTAACTTCAACCTAACCCTCCACCTAAACCAAACCCTCAACCTCATCTTAATCCAAACCCTCATCCTCAAACTCACCTTCACCCTAATCCTAACCCTAGCCCTCACCCTAACCCTAATCCTAACCCTCACCCTCATCCTAACCTTCCCCATAACCCTAACCCTAACCGTCACCCTAACCCTAACCCTCACCCTCACATTCACCCTCAGCCTAATCCTAAGCCTAAACCTAAGCCTACCCCTAAACCTAACCCTAACCCTCACAGTCACCATCAACCTCAGCCTCACTGTAACTCTAACCCTAACCCTAACCCTAACCCTTACCCTAACCCTAACCCTAAACCTCCCCCTAACCCTAACCCTCCCCCTAACTCTATATCTAACCCTAAACCACTCCCTCACCCTAACCCTAACACTAACCCTAACCCTAACCCTCACCCGAACCCTCTCCCTAACCCTATATCAAACCCTAAACCTCAACCTCACCCTAACTGTAAACTTAACCCTAACCCTATACCCCATCAAAACCCTAAACCTAACCCTCACCCGCACCCTCACCCTCACTGTAACTCTAACCCTAACCCTAACAATGACACTAACCCTAAAATGAAACATCTCCCTAACCGTAATCCTCATCCCCAACCTCACCCTCTGCCTAACCCTAAACCTAAGCCTAATCCTCACCCTAACCATTACACTCACCCTCATCCTAACTCTAATCCTAAAACTAACCCTATCCCTAAACCTCAACCTAACCCTAACCCTCACCCTAACCCTAACACTAACGCTAACCCTAAACCTCACACTAACCCTCCCCCTAACCCTATCTGTAACGCTAAATCTCACCCTCAACCTAACCCTAACCCTAACCCTAAACCTCACCCTAACCCTAACCCTCAACTTCACCCTCAACCTCATCATAAGTCTAACCCTAACCCTAACAATAATAATAACCATAACCCTAACCCTAAACATAACCCTCAACCTCAGCCTCACCCTCACTACAAACTTAACCCTGACCATAACACTAACAATAACCCTAACCCTAACCCTAAACCTAATTCTAATCTTTACCCCCACCCTCACCCTCAGCCTAAACCTAACCCTAACCCTAAACCTAACCCTCACCGTAACCCTAACACAAACCCCAACACTGACACTAACCCTAACCCTAAACAAAACTCTAAACCTAACACTAAACCTAACCCTAATCCTCAGCCTCACCCTCATCCTAACCCAAACCCTAACCCTAACCATCACCCTAAACCTAAGCCTAACCCTAATCCTTACCTTCACCCTAAACCTAATCCTAACCCTAACCCTCACCCTAACCCTAACCCTCCCCCTCATGCTCGGCCTAAGCCTAAGCCTAAACCTAAGCCTAACCCTAACCCTAACCCTAAACCTCACCCTATCCCTAACCCTAAGACTACCCCTAACTCTAACCCTAAACCTCACCCTCACCCTAACCCTAACTCTGATCATAACCCAAACCTAACCCTCATACGAACCCTAACCCTCAACCTCACCTTCACCATAACCCTACCTGTAACCCTAAACCTAACAAAAACCCTAAACCTAACCCTAACCCTCACCCTACTCATAAACCTCACCCTAACCTTAATCCTCACCTAACATTTACCCTCACCCTAACACTAACCCTAAGGATAACACTAACGCTCACACTAACCCTAACCATCCCCCTAACCCTAAACCTCACCCTAACATAAACCCTAACCCTTACCCTAATCCTAATCCTAACCCTATCCCTAACCCTCCCCCTCAGCATCACCTTAACCCTAATTCTAACCCTAAACCTCACCCTCAACCTAACCCTAAAGCTAACCCTAACACTAAAACTCATCCTCATCCTAACCCTAAACCTCACCCTCACCCTAACCCTAATTCTATCCCTAACGCTCATGCTAACCTTCCTCATAACCCTAATCATAACCCTTACCTTAACACTAACCCTCACCCTCACCCTCAGCCTAACCCTAAGCCTAACCCTAAGCCTAACCCTAAACCTAATACTAAACCTCACACTCACTCGCACCCTCACCCTCACTGTAACTCTAACCCTAACCCTAACCCTAAAACTCACCCTAATCCTAACCGTAACCCTCCCCCTAAACCTATATCTAACCGTAAACCTCACCCTCACCCTAACCCTAACACTAACCCTAAACCTACCCTTACCCTAACCACCTCCATAACCCTATATGTAACCCTAAACCTCACCCTTACCCTAACAGTAACCCTAACCATAACCCTAAACCCCACCCTAAACCTAAACCTAAACCTCTACCGCACCCTCAGCTTCACCATAACTGTAACAATAACCCTAACAATAACACTAACCCTAACCCGGACCATCACCCTAACCCTAATCCTCACCCCCAACCTCACCCTCTGCCTAAGCCTAAGTCTAAGCCTAACCCTCACCCTAACCCTTACACTCACCCTCATTGTAACTCTAATCCTAAAGCTAACCCTATACCTAACCCTCAACCTCACCCTAACCCTAACACTAATGCTAACCCAAACCTCAACCTAAACCTCCCCCTAAACCTATCTGTAACCCTAAACCTCACCCTCAACCTAAACCTAACCTTAACCCTAACCCTAAACCTCACCCTCACCCTAACCCTCACCTTCACCCTCAACCTCAACATAAGTCTAACCCTAACCCTAACAATAACACTAACCCTAACCCTAACCATATCCATAACCCTCATCGTCAGCCTCACCCTCACTGGAAACTTGACCCTAACCATAACACTAACATTAACCCTAACCCTAACCCTAACTCTAATCCTCACCCCCACCGTCACCCTCAGCCTAACCCTAACCCTAACCCCAACTCTAATCCTAACCCCCACTCTAACCCTAAAACTAACCCTAACACTAACACTAACCCTAAACCAAACCCTAACCCTAACCCTAAACTTAAACCTAACCCTAACCCTAACCGTAAACTTAACCTGAAACCTAACCCTCACCCTAACCCTACAACTAACCCTCACCCTAACCCTAGCCCTCATCCTCACACTCACCCTCATCCTAACCCTAAGCCTAACCCTAACCGTAACCCTAACCCTCACACTCACCCTAACCTTTCCCCTAATCCTAATCCTAACACTAAGCCTAAACCATACCCTCACCCTAACGCTCACTCTAACCCTAACTCTAACACTAACCCTAAACCTAACCCTCAACCTCAGCCTCATCCTAACCCTAACTCTAACCCTAAACCTGCCCCTAACCCTAACTCTAACCATCACCCTAACCCTAATTCTCACCCACACCCTCACCCTCACCCTCAGCATAATCCTAAGCCTAACACTAAACCTAACCCTCACACTCACCCTCACCATAACCCTAATCCTAATCCTAACCCTAACTCTAACCATAACCCTAAACCTCAACCTAAACCTCACCCTAACCTTAACACTAACACTAACCATAACCCTAACCCTGGACCTAACCCTGTAACTAAACCTAAATATAACCCTAAACCTCACCCTCACCCTAACCCTAATCCTAATCATAACCCTAAACCAAACCGAAACCTTAACCCAAACCCTCACCCTCACCATAACTCTAACCCTAACCCTAAAAATAACACTAGTCCTAACCCTATACCTAACCATAACCCTAATCCTAATGCTAACACTCACCCTCACCCTAAGCCTAATCCTAACACTAACTCTCACCCTAACCCTAAACCTCACCCTGACCATAACGCTAACCCTCATCCTAACCCTCATCCTCACCCTAGCCCTCACCCTAACCCTAATCCTAACACTTACTCTCATCAAAACCCTCACCCTAAGCCTAACCCTCACACTCCCACTTACAATAACCCTAAACCTAACCCTAACACTAACCATAACCCTAAACTTCAAAGTAACCCTCACCTAACCTTAACCATAACACTTACTCTAACCCTCAACCTAAGCGTCCCCCTAACGCTAAATCTAACCCTAAAACTCACCCTCACACTAACACAAATCCTAACCCTTACCCTCATCCTAACCCTAATCCTCACCCTAAAGGTAACCATAACCCTCATACTAACCCTCACCCTAACATTAACCCTAACAATAAACCTTACCCTAACACTAACCCTAATCCTCAACCTCACCCTCGCCCTCACCCTTACCCTAATCATAACCCTAATCCTCATCCTAACCCTCACCCTAACCCTAACTTTAACCCTAACCCTTACCCTAAACCTAACCCTCACCCTAACTCTAAACTTAACCGAAAACTAACTCTCACCCTAACCGTAAACCTAAACTCACCCTCACACTCACCCTCAGCCTAATCCTAAGCCTCAGCCTAAACCTAACCCTAACCCTCACACTCACCCTAACCCTTACCCTAAACCTAATCCTAACACTAAGCATAACCCTCACACTCAGTCTAACCCTCACCGTAACCCGAAATCTAACACTAAACCTAACCCTAAACCTCAAGATCAGCCTCACCCTTACCCTAACTCTAACCCTAAACCTCACCCTCAGCCTAGCCCTAAGCCTAACCCTAAACCTAACCCAAACACACTCACTCACCATCACCCTAACCCTAATCCTAACCCGAACCCTAAACCTAAACTTCAACCTAACCCTCACCCTAACTATAAACCTAAACCTCACCCTCACCCTAAACCTAACTCTAACCCTAACCCAAACCATAAACCTCACCCTAACCCTAACCCTAACCCTTCAACCTCACCCTCAACATAACCATAAACCTAAACCTATCCCAAACAATAACCCGAAACCTAATCCTAACCCTCAACCTAACCATGACCCTCACCCTAACGCAAACCCTCACCCTAACATTTACACTTACCCTAACCCTAACCCTAACCCTAACACTAACCCTCACAATAACCCTAACCGGAATCTCACCCTAACCCTAACCCTAATCCTAACCCTCAACCAAACCATAAACCTCACACTCCACGTAACCCTAACCGTAACCCACACCCTAAACCTAAACTTAACTTGAACCCTAACTCTCACCCTAACCCTAATCCTAACCCTAACCCTCGCCCTCACCCTCACCATCAGCGTAACCCTAAGCCTAAACCTAACCCTAACCCTAACCCTCACACTCAACCTAGCCCTTACCCTAATCCTTATCCTAACCCTAACCCTAAGCCTCACCCTCAGCCTCACTTTAACCCTAACTCTAACCCTAATCCTAACCCTAACTCTCCTCCTAACCCTCCCCATAACCCTAACCCTAAACCTCACCATAACCCTAAACTCACCCTCATGCTCAGCCTAAACCTAAACCTAAACCTAACCCTAAACCTCACACTCACCCTAATCCTAACCCTAAATATCACCCTCACCCTAACCCTGACCCTCACCCTCACCCTCATCCTAACCCTAAGCCTAACCCTAACCCTTACCCGAATCCTCACACTCACCCTAACCCTAAGCCTAATCCTACTAATAACCCTAACCCAAACCCTGACCCTCAACCTAACCCTCATCTTAAGAATAACCTTAACATTAATCCTAACCCTCAACCTCACCCTCAGCCTCACCCTAAACCTAACTCAAACACAGAACCTAACCCTGAACCTAACCCTAACCCTAACCCTATCCCTAAACCTCATCCTAACCCTAACTCTAACCCTCACCCTCACCCTCACCCTAACACTAACCCTAACCCTAACACTCACGCTAACTCTAAAACTAACCCTCAAATTAACACTAACCATCACCCTAGCCCTAAACCCCACCGTAACACTAACCCTAAACCTCACCCTCACTCTAGCTCTCACCCTAACCCTTACCCTCATCCTCAACCTAAACCTCACACTAACCCTAACACTAATCCTCAATTTAACCCTCACCCTCACCCTGACCCTAATGCTAAACCTCACCTTAACCCTAACTCTCAACCATACCTTAACCCTCACCCTCACCCTAAACCTCACCTTTACCCTTACGGTCAACACCACCCTAACCCTAACCCTAAACCTAACCCTCACCCTATCCATAACTGTACCCCTAAACCACACCCTCACTCTAACCCTAACTCTAACCCTAACCCTAACACTAACCCTCACCCTAACCCTAACACTAAACATCACCCTAACCCTAATCCTCACCCCCACCCTCACACTCAGGCTAAAACTATGCCTAAGCCTAAGCCTAACCCTAACCCTAACCCACACCCTCACCCTCACCCTCACCATAACTCTAACACTAACCCTAACAATAACACTAATCCTAACCCTAAACCTAACCCAAACAATAACCATAACCCTAATGCTAACACTCAGCCTCACTGTAACCCTAATCCTAACCCTCACCATAACTCTCCCTCTTATCCTATATCTAACCCTCAACCTCATCCTCAACCTAACCCTAAACCTAACCTTAACCATGAACCCCACACTAACCCTAACCCTAAACCTCACCCGCAACCCCACTCACACGGTAAATCAAACCCTAACACTAACAATAACACTAACCCTAACCATCACCCTAACCCTAATCCTCACACCCACCCTCACCCTCAGCCTAACCCTAAGCCTAAGCCTAACCCTCACCCTAAACCTCACACTCAGCCTCACCCTAACCCTAATCCAAAACCTAATCCTATCCCTAAACCTCAAACTAAACCTCACCCTCAACCTAACCCTAACCCTAACCCTAAACCTCAACCTCAGGTGAACCCTAACCTTAACTCTAACCCTAAACCTCAACCTCACCCTAACCCCAACCCTAACCCTAACCCTAAACCTCACCCTAACCCTAACCCTAAACTTCACCCTCTCCCTAGCCCAAACCCTAACCCTAATCCTAACCCTAACCCTCATCCTAACCCTCCCCCTAACCCTAAACCTACCCTCACCCTAACCCTCAACTTAAGCATAACCCTAACATTAATCCTAACCCTAACCCTCATGCTCAGCCTCAACCTAAAACTGTCTCTAACCCTAAACCTCAACCTGACACTAACCTTAAACCTCACCCTCACCCAAGCCCTCACCCTAACACTAATCTTAACCCTACCCCTCATCCTAACCTTCATCAAAACACTATCCCTAACCCTCAGCCTCACCCTCATCCTAACGCTAATCTGAACCCTAACCCTCAACCTAAACCTAACCCTGACCCTCACCGTAACTCTTACCCTAACCCTCAACTAACCCGACATAAAACTCTTACCCTAAACCTAACCCTAACCCTCACCCTAACCCTCACCCTAAACCTCATGCTCAACCGAGCTCTCACCCGAACCCTAATCCTAACACTAACCCTCATCCTAACCCTCCCTCTAACCCTTAACATTACCCTCACCCTAACCCTAAACCTCACCCTCAACCTCACCCTCAACCTAACCCTAACCCTAACCCTAAACCTAAACCTAACACACACCCTCACCCTCACCCTAACCCTAATCCTAACCCTAACCCTAATCCTAACCCTAACCCTCCCCCTAACTCTTAACCTAAGCCTAACCCTAACCCTAACAATAACCCTAACCCTAATCCTAACCCTCACCCTAACCAAAACCCTCACCCTAACCCAAACCCTCACCCTAACACTTAGCCTCACCCTAACATTAACCCTAACCCTAACAATAACCCTAAGCGTAACCTCACCAGAACCCTAAACCTAACCCTAAACCTCAACCTAACCCTAAACCTCATGCTCAAGGTAACCCTAAACCTAAACCTCACTCTAATCCTAAGATTAACCTGAACCTAAATCTCAACCTAACCCTAAAGCTGACACTAACCCTAACCCTCACACTCACCCTAACCCTTACTGTAATCCTAATCCTATCCATAACCCTAACCCTCACCCTCAGCCTCACCTTACCCTAATTCAAACCCTAAACCTCACCCTCTCTCTAACCTATGCCTAACCCTAAACCTCACCTTAACCCTTACCCTAATCCTAATCCTAACCCTAACACTAGCACTCACCCTCATCCACACTGTAACCTTAAGCATAACCCTAACCCTAACCCTAACCCTCAAGCTCACCCTAACCCTTACCCTAATCCTAATCCTAGCCCTAACCCTAACCCTAACCCTCAGCCTCACCTTAACCCTACTTCTAACACTAAACCTCATGCTCAACCTAACCCTAAACCTATACCTCACCCTAATCCTAACCTCACCCTCACCCACACCCTCAGCCTAAACCTAACCCTAACCCTCACACTCACCCTAACCCTAACCGTAATCCTAATCCTAACCCTAACCCTAACCCTCACCCTCACCCTAACCCTCACCCTAAACCTAACCCTAACACTAACACTAACCGTAACCCTAACCCTCACCCTCAGCCTCACCCGAACCCTAACTCTAACCCTAAACCTCACCCTCACCCTCACCCTAACCCTAACCATAACCCTAACCCTCACCCTAACCCTAACCCTAAACCTCACCCTCACCCTAGCCCTTACCATAAACCTAATCCTAAACCTAACCCTCATACTAAGCCTCCCTCTAACTCTATCCCTCCCCATCAACCTCCCACTCTGCCTAACCCTAAGCCTAACCCTAAACCTAACCCTAACACACACAATCAGCCTCACCCTAACCCTAATCCTGACCCCCACCCTCACCTTCAGTCTAACCCTAACAATAACCCAAAACGCACCCTAACCCTAAACTTCACCCTAACCCTCAACCTAACCGTAACTCTAAGCCTAACCCTAACAATAACACAAACCCTAACCCTAACAATAACCCTAAACATAAATCTCTCACTCAGCCTCAGCCTCACCGCAAACTTAACCCTAACCATAACACTAGAAATAAACCTAACACTAAGCCTAACCCTAAGGTTAACTCTAATCCTCAGCCCGACCCTCACCCTCAGGCTAACCCTAATCCTAAACCTAACCCTAACCCTAACCCTCACCCTCAGCTTCACCTTAACCCTACCTCTAACACTAAACCTCATGATCACCCTAACCCTAAACCTAACCCTAAACCTAAACCTCAACCTAACCCTAACCTCACCCTCACCCTCACCCTCAGCCTAACCCTAAATCTAACCATAACCCTCACACTCACCCTAACCCTAACCGTAATCCTAATCCTAAACCTGACCTTAAACCTCACCCTCACCCTAAACCTCATCCTAACCCTAATCGTAAGCCTAACCCTCAACCGAAACCTAACCCGAACCCTCACCTTAATCCTTACCCTAACCCTAAACATAACCCGAAACGTAACTCTCAACCTAAAACTAACCCAAACCTAAAACCTCACCCTAAAACTAACGCTAAACCTCACCCTTAACCTAGCCCTCACCCTAACCTTAATCCTAACCTTAACCCTCATCGTAACCCTATCCCTAACCCTTAAGCCAACACTCACCCTAAACCTAACCCTCAACCTCAACCTCACCCTCAGCCTAACCCTAAGCCTAACGCTAAACCTAACCCTAACACACACAATCACCCTCACACTAATCCAAATCGTAACCCTAACCCTCACCCTCACCCTCACCCTCAGTGTAACCAAAAGCCTGACCGTAACACTAACCCTAACCCTCACACTCACCCTAAGCCTTACCCTAATCCTAATCCTACCCCTAACCCTATCCCTCACCCTCAGCCTCTCCTTAAACCTAACTCTAATCCTAAAACTCACCCTCACTTTTACCCTATCATTAACCCTAACCCTAAACCTAACCCTAAACCTCACCCTTATCTTAACCCTCACCCTCAGCCTAAAAGTCAACTTTACCCTTACCATCATCCTCACCCTAACCCACACCCTAACCCTAACCTCATCCTAACCCTCACCTTAACCTTAAACTTAACCATCATGCTAACACTAACCCTCACCCTCAACGTCATGCTCAGCCTAACCCTAAGCCTAAGCCTAAGACTTACCCTAAACCTCACCCTCTCCCCAGCCCTCACCCTAACCCTAATCCTAACCATCACCCTAACCCTAATCCTCAACCCCACACTCACGCTCAGCCTAACCCTAACCCTAAGCCTAACCGTAAACCGAACCCTCACACTCACCCTCACCCTAACCTTAATTCTAACCCTAACCCTAACCCTAACCTTAAAACTCAACCTAACCCTCACCCTAAACTTAAACCTAACACTAACCCTAACCCTAACCCTCGAACTAACCCTCCCCCAAACCTAAATCTAAACCTAAACCTCACTCTCACCCTAACCCTAATCCTAACCCTAACCCTAAACCTCACCCTAAAACTAACCCTAACCCTCACCCTCACCCTCACTGTAACTCTAACCCTAACCCTAACAATAACACTAATCGTAACCCTAACCCTAACCCTAAGCCTAAGCCTAACCCTAATCCTAACACTCACCCTCACCTAACCCTAATTCTAACACTAACCCTCAACTTAACCCTAACCCTCACATCACTGTAACCCAAAATCTCATCCAGACCCTCACCCTAACCCTAACCCTAACCCTTAACCTCAACCTAACACAAACCCTATCCCTCAGCCTCAACCTAGCCCTCACCCTAACTCTAATCTGAACCCTAATCCTCATCTTCACACTCACCCTCACCCTAACCCTTACCCTAACCCTAATGGTCAACTTAAACCTAACCCTCACGCTCACCATAACCCTAACCCTAACCCTCACATTAACCCTAACCTTCACCCTCACCCTCACCCTCAGCCTAAACCTAGCCTAACCCTAACCCTAACCCGAACCCTCACACTCACCCTAACCCTTACCCTAACCCTATACTAACCCTAAGCCAAACCCTCACACTCACCCTAACCCTCACTCTAACCCTAAATCTAAAACTAACCCTAACCATAACACTAAACCTCACCATAACATTAACCCTAAATCTAACCCTAAAACTCTCCCTCACCCTAACCCTAACCCTGACCCTAAACCTAAACGTCACCCTAACCCTAACCCTAAACCTCACCCTCACACTAGCCCTCACCCTTACCCTAATACTAACCCTCATCCTAACCCTCACACTAACACTAACCCTAACCCGCACACTCACCCTCACCCTAACCCTAATCCTAACCCTAACCTAACCCTAACCCTCACCCTCACTGTAACCCTTATCCTAACCCTAAACATATCCCGAACCAAAACCCTCACCCTAACCCTAACCCTAACCCTCACCCTAAACCTAACCTTAAACCTCACCCTCACCCTAGCCCTCACCCTAACCCTATTCCTAAACCTAACCCTCATCCTAACACTCCCTCTAACCCTTACACTAACCATTCTCCTAACCCTAACCATCACCCTCAACCGCACCCTCAGCCCTACCCTAAGCCTACCCCTAAACCTAACCCTAACACACATGCTCACCTTTACCCTAACCATAATCCTAACCCTAACCTTCACCCTCACCCTCACCATCAGTGTAACCCTAAGCCTAACCCTAAACCTAACCCTAACCTTCATGCTCACACTAACCCTTACCCTAATCCTAACCCTAACCCTAAAGCTCACCCTCAGCTTCACCTTAACCCTAACTCTAACCTTAACCCTAAACCTCACCCTAAAACTAAACGTAAACCTCACCCTCACACTAGAACTCAACCTAAACCTAATCCTAACCCAACCATCATCCTAACGCTCCTCATAACCCTAACCCTAACCCTCACCCTAACCCTAATCCTCACCGTCACAATCAGCCTAACCCTAAGCCTAACTCTAACCCTAACCCTAACTCTCACAGTCACCATAAACCTAAACCTAACCCTAAGCGTAACCCTCACCCTAACCTAACCCTAAACCTAAGCCTAACACTAACCCTTACACTAATGATAACCCTAATCCTCAACTTCAGCCTCACCCTAACCCTAACTCTAAACCTAAACCTCACCCTCAAACTAACCCTAACCCTAAACCTAAACCTCACCCTAACCCTAACACTAAACCTCACCCTCACCCTAGCCCTTACCCTAACCCTAATCCCAAACCTAACCCTCATCCGAATCCTCCCCCTAAACCTAACCCTCATCCTCAACCTATCCCTCAGCCTAACGCTAATCCTAAACCTAAACCTAACCCTAACACACACACTAACCCTCACCCTAACCCTAATCCTATCCCTAAGACTAACTCCAATCCTAATCCTCTCCCAATCTCTCACTTAACCCTAACCCTAACAATAACGCTAACCCTAACCCTCAACCTAACCCGCACCCTAACCATAACCCTAACTGTAAACCTCACCCTCACTCTAACCCTAACTCTAACCCTAACCCAAACCGTGAACCTCAACCTAACCCTAACCCTAACAATCACCCTCACCCTCACCGCAACCATAACCCTAAACCTAACCCTAACAATAACCCTAACCCAAATCCTAACCCTCACCCTAACCATAACCCTCACCCTAAGACTAACCCTAACCCTAACACTAACCGTCACACTTACCCTAACCCTAACCCTCAACCTCAACTTAACCCTCACACTCCACCTAACACTAACACAAACCCTAACCCTAACCCTAACCCTAACCCTCATCCTAACCCTATATCTAACCCTAAACCTCACCCTCACCCTAACCCTAACCCTAACCCTAACTCTAAACCCCAGCCTAAACCTAACCCTCAACTGCACCCTCACTCTCACCTTAACCCTAACCCTAACCCTAACAATAACTCTAACCCTAATCCTAAACCTCACCCTAACCATAACCCTCACCCTAACCCATACCCTCACCCTAACACTTACCCTCACCATTAGAGTAACCCTAACGCTAACACTAACCCTCATACTGAGCCTAACCCTAATCCTAACCCTAAACCTCAACCTAACCCTCACCCTCAACCTAACCCTAACACTAACCTTAACCCTAACCCTCACCCTAATCCTCAACTTAACCCTCACCCTAACCCTATATCTAACCCTAAACCTCACCCTCACCATAAACCTAACCCTAAACCCCACCCTAACCCTAACCCTCAACCGCACCCTCACCCTCACCTTAACTATAACGCTAACCCTAACAATAACACTAACCCTAACCCGAAACATCACCCTAACCCTAATCCTCACTCCCACCCTCACCCTGAGCCTAACCTTAAGCCTAAGCCTAACCCTCACCCTAACCCTCACACTCACCCTAACACTAACCCTAATCCTAAACCTAACCCTATCCCAAAACCTCAACCTAATCCTCACCCTCAACCTAACTCTAACACTAACCCTAAACCTGAACCTCATCCTAATCCACCCAGTAACCCTAATTCTAACCCTAAACCTCACCCTCACCCAACCCTAACTCTAACTCTAAACCCCACCCTAAACCTAACCTTCACCCTCACCCTCAACCTCACTGTAACTCTAACCCTAACTCTAACAATAACCCTAACCCGAACCCTAACCTTCACCCTAACCATAACCCTCACCCTAACCCTAAACCTAATCCTCAATGTAACCCTCACCCTTACCCTAAACCTAACCCTACCCTAACCCTAATCCTAACCCTAACCTTCACCCTTATCTTAATCCTCACCCTCAGCCTAAACCTCCCCTTTACCCTTACCATCATCCTAATCCTAACCCAAACCCTAACCCTAACCTCATCCTAACCCTCAACCTAACTGTAATCCTAAGCATCATGCTAACCCTAACCCACACACTCAACCTCATGCTCAGCCTAACCCTAAGCCTGTCTTACCTTAAACCTCACCCTCTCCCCAGCCCTCACCCTAACCCTAATCCTAACCATCACCCTAACCCTAATCCTCAACTCCACCCTCAACCTCAGCCTTACCCAAAGCCTAGTCCTAAGCCTAACCCTAACACTAACCCTCACCGTATCCCTAACCCTAACCCTAACACTAATACTAACCCTAAACCTAAACACAACCCTACACCTAACCCTAAACCTAACCCTAATCCTCAGCCTCAACGTCAGCCTAAACCAAACCCTAACCCTAAACCTCACCCTAACTCTAAGTCTAACCATAACCCTAACCCTGACACTCACGCTTACCCTAACCCTAATCGTAACCCTAACCCTATCCCTAACAGTAACCCTCACTCTAAACCTCACCTTAGCACTCACCCTAACGCTAATCCTAACCCTAAACCTCATCATAACCCTCACCCTAACCCTAACCCTAACCCTCACCCAATCCCGAACCCTAACCCTCACCCTCATGCTGGGCCTAAGCCTAAACCTAACCCTAATCCCAACCCTCACCCTAACCCTAACCCTAACCCTTACCGTAACCCTCACTATCAGCCTAACCCTCAACTTTACTCTAACAGTCACCCCCACCCTAACCCGCACCCTAACCCCAACCCTCACCCTAACCCTCACCCTAACCCTAACTCTACCCCTCAACCTCAACCTCACCCTAACCCTAACACTAAACCTCACCCTAACCCTAACCTTCACCCTCACCCTGAACATAACCGTAACCCTAACCCTAACACTAACAATAATCCTAAACCGAACCCTATCCCTCACCCTAACCATAACCCTCACCCTAACCCTAAACCTAATCCTCAATATAACCCACACGCTAAACCTAAACCTAAACCTACCCTAACCCTAAACCTAACCCTAACCCTCACCCTTATCTTAACCCTCACCCTCAGCCTAAAAGTCACCTTTACCCTTACCATCATCCTCACCCTAACACACACCCTAACCCTAACCTCATCCTAACCCTCACCCTAACCATAAATTAATCATCATGCTAACACGAACCCTCACACTCAACCTCATGCTCAGCCTAACCCTTAGCCTAAGCCTAAGACTTACCCTAAACCTCACCCTCTCCCCAGCCCTCACCCTAACCCTAATCCTAACCATCAACCTAACCCTAATCCTCAAACCCACCCTCACCCTCAGCCAAACCCTAAGCATAAGCCTAACCGTAAACCTAAGCCTCACCCTCACCCTCACCCTAACCTTAACCCTAACACTAACCCTAACCCTAAACCTAGACCTAACCCTCCCCCTAACCCTAAATCTAACCCTAAACCTCAATCTCACACTAACCCTAATCTTAACACTAACCCTAAACCTCACCCAAAACCTAACCCTAACCCTCAAACTCACCCTCACTGTAACTCTATCCCTAACCCTAACAATAATACTAATCTTAAACCTAAACCTAACCCTAACCCTAAGCCTAACCCTAATCCTAATACTCACCCTCACCCTAACCCTAATTCTAACCCTAACCCTCAACCTAACCCTAACCCTCACATCACCGTAACCCTAACTCTGATCTAAACCCTCACACTAACCCTAACCCTAAACCTCAACCTCAACCTAAATCTAACACTAAACATCACCCTCAACCTAGCCCTCACCCTAACTCTAATCTGAACCCTAATCCTCATCTTAACCCTCACCCTCACCCTAACACTAACCCTCAACTTAACCCTATCTCTAACCCTAATGGTCAACCTAAACCTAACCCTCACGCTCACCATAACCCTAACCCTAACACTCAACCTAACCATAAACTTAAAGCGAACCCTAACTCTCATCGTAACCCAAATCTAACACTCACCCTAACCCTAACCCTCAGCCTCACCCTCACCCTCAGCCTAAACCTAGGCTAACCCTAACCCTAAGCCTAAGCCTCAACCTCACTGTAACCCTTAGCCTAACCCTATACTTATCCAGAACCAAAACTCTTAACCTAACCCTAACCCCAACACTCACCCTAACCCTAATCTTAAACCTCACGCTCACCCTAGCCCTCACCCTAACCCTAATCCTAACCCTAACACTCATCCTAACCCTCCCTCTAACCCTTACCCTAACCCTCACCCTAAACCTAACCTTCACCCTCAACCTCACCCTCAGCCTAACCCTAAGCCTTCCCCTAAACCTAACACTAACACACATGCTCACCTTCACCCTAACCCTAATCCTAACCCTAAGCCTCACCCTCACCCTCACAATCAGTGTAACCCTAAGACTAAACCTAACACTAACCCTAACCCTCTTGCGCACCCTAAACCTTACTCTAATCCTAATCCTAACCCTAACCCTAACCCTCATCCTCAGCCTCACCTTAACCCTAACTCTAACCCTAAACCTAAACCTCACCCTAACCCTAACCCTAAACCTCACACTCACCCTAGCCCTCACCCCAACCCTAATCCTAACCCAAACCATCATCCTAACCCTCCTCATAACACTAACCCTAACCCTCACCCTAACCCTAACCCTAACCCTCACACTCACCCTAACCCTAACCCTAACCCTAAACCTAACACTCACACTCACCCTCACCCTCACCCTAAACCTAAACCTAAACCTAAGACTAACACTAACCCTAACGATAACCCTAACCCTCACCTTCAGCCTCACCCTAACCCTAATTCTAACCCTAAACCTCACCCTCACCCTCACCATAACCCTAACCCTAAACCTCACCTAACCCTAACACTAAACCTCACCCTCACCCTAGCCCTTACCCTAACCCTAATCCTAACCCTAACCCTCATCCTAACACTCCCCATAACCCTAAACCTCAACCTCAAACTAACTCTCAGCCTAACCCTAAGCCTAAACCTAAACCTAACCCTAACACACACACTCACCCTCACCCTAAGCCTAATCCTATCCCTAAAACTAACCCTAATTCTAACCCTCTCCCTAACTCTCACCTAACCCTAACCCTAACACTAACCCTAACCCTAACCCACAACCGAACCCTCACCCTAACCCTAACCCTAACCCTAAACCTCACCTTCACTCTAACCCTAACTCTAACCCTAACCCAAAACCTAAACCTCACCCTAACCGTAACCCTCACCCTCACTGCAAACATACCCTTAAATATAACCCTAACAATAACCCTAACCCTAATCCTCATCCTCACCCTAACCATGACCCTCACCCTAACCCATACCCTCACACTAACATTAACCCTCACCCTAACCCATATCCTCACCCTAAAACTTACCCTCACCCTAAGACTAACCCTAACCCTAACACTACCCCTCACACTAACTCTAACCCTAACCCTAACCCTAAACCTCAACCTAACCCTCACCCTCAAACTAAGCCTAACCCTAACCCTCACCCTAACCCTCACCCTAACCCTCACCCTAACCCTATATCTAACCCTAAATTTCACCCTCACCCTCAATCTCACCGCAACCATAACCCTAAACCTAACCCTGACAATAACCCTAAACCTAATCCTAACCCTCACCCTAAACATAACCCTCACCCAAACCCAAACCCTCACCCTAACACTTATCCTCACTCTAAGACTAACCCTAACCCTAAACCTAAACCTAAACCTCACCCTAACCCACCCGGTAACCCTAATTCTAACACTGAACCTCACCCTCACCCTAACCCTAACCCTAACTCTAAACCCCACCCTAAACCTAACCTTCACCCTCACCCTAAACCTCACTGTAACTCTCACCCTAACCCTAAAATACCACTAACCCTAACCCTTACCATAACCATAATCCTCACCCTCAGCCTCACCATCACCTCAAACTTAACCCTAACCATAAGACTAAAAAAAAAACCTAACCCCAAGCCTAAACCTAACCATAACCCTAAACCTCACCCCCAAACTCACCCTCAGCCTAAGCCTAAGCCTAACCCTAACACTAACACTAACCCACAAATTAACCCTAACCCTAACCCTAACCCAAAAACTAACCCTAACTCTAAACCTAACACAAAACCTAACCCTAATCCTCAGCCTCTCCGTCACCCTAACCCAAACCCTAGCCCTAACCATCACCCTAAATCTAAGCCTAACCCTGACCCTAACCTAACCCTCACACTCATGCTCACCCTTACCCTAATCCTAAACCTAACCTTAGCCCTAACTCTAACCATCAATCTAACACTCATCATAGCCCTCACCCTAACCCTAATCCCAACCATAAAACTCATCCTAAACTTCACCCTAACCCTAACCCTAACCCTAAACCTCACCCTCATGCTCGGCCTAAGCCTAAGCCTAAGCCAAAGCCTAACAATAACCCAAACCCTCACCCTAACCCTAAACCTAACCCTAACCCTCACCCTAACCATAACCCTCACCCTAACCCTAACTTTCACCCTAACACTTACTCCCACCCTAACACTCAACCTAACACTAACACTAACCCGCACACTAACACTAACCCTCACCCTAATCCTAAACCTCACCCTAACCCTAACCCTAAACCTAACCCTCACCTCACCCTAGCCCTCACCCTAACCCTAATTCTAACCCTCATCCTGATCCTAACCCTAACCCTCATCCTCAACTTAAACCTCACACTAACCCTAAACCTAATCCTCAATCTAACCCTCACTCTAACCCTAACCATAACACTTACCCTAACTCTAACCCTCACCCTAACCATCCCCCTAACCCTATATCTAACCCTAAAACTCACCCTCAACGTAACCCTAATACTAACCCTAATCCCCACCCTAACCCTAAACATAACAAGCACCCCCAAACTCACCCTCACGGTAACTCTAACCCTAACCCTAACAATAACACTAAACCTAAACCGAACCATCACCCTAACCCTCATCCTCACCCCCATCCTCATCCTCAACCGAACCCTAAGCCTAAGCCTAACTCTCACCCACACCCTCACACTCACACTCACCCTAACCCTAATCCTAAACCTAACCCTATCCCTAAACCTCAACCTAACCCTCACCCTCACCCTAACCATAACACTAACCCTAACCCTAAACCTCAACCTAACCCTCCCCCTAACCCTAACTCTAACCCTAAACTTCACCCTCAACCTAACCCTAACACGAACCCTAACGCTAAACCTCACCCTAGCCCTAAACCTCACCTTCACCCTCAACCTCACCATAGATCTAATCCTAACCCTAACAATAACACTAAACCTAACCCTAACCCTAAACATAACCCTCATCCTCAGCCACACCCTCACCGCAAAACTAACACTAACAATAAACCTAACCCTAACCCTAACCCTAATCCTCACTCCCACCCTCCTCTTCAGCCTAACCCTAAGCCTAATCCTAACCCTAACCCTAAACCTCACCTTAACCCTAACCCTAACCTTAACCCTAACCCTAAACCTAAACCTAACCCTAACCCTAATCCTCAGCTTCACGCCCACCCTAACCCAAACCCTAACCCTAAACCTCAGCCTAAACCTAAGCCTAACCTTAACCCTAACCCTCACACTCACCCTCACTCTAACCCTAATCCTAAAACTATCCCTATCCCTAAACCTAACCGTCACCCTAACCTTCACCCTAACCCTAATCCTAACTCTAAACCTCATCCTAACCCACACCCTAATCCTAACCCTAACCGTCACCCTAACCCTAACCGTCACATTCATGCTCGGCCTAAGCCTAAGCCTAAGCCTGACCCTAAACCCAACCCTCACCCTAACCCTCACCCTAACACTAACCCTAACTCTAACCGTAAATGTCACTCTCACCCTAACTCTAACTTTAACCCTAACGCTAAATCTAAACCTCAACCTAACCCTAAACCTAACCCTCACCCTCAAACTCACTGTAACCCTAACCCTAATCCTAAACCTAACAATAACCCGAACCCTAACCCTAACCCTCAACCTAAACATAACCCTCACCCACACCCTAACCCTCATCCTAACACTTCCCCTCACCCTAACACTAACCCTAACCTTAACACTAACCCTCACACTAACCCTAACCATCACCTTAACCCTAACACTCAGCCACACCCTTCCCCAAACCCTAACCCTATCCCTCACTCCACTGTAACCCTCACCCTCAGCCTAAACCTCACGTTTAACATTAACATCACCCCCCTCCCTAAACCTTACCCTAACCCTCACCCTAACCCTCACCCTAACCCTAACACTGCCTCTAAACCTCACCCTCACCCTAACCCTAACACTAACCCTAACCCTAACACTAAACCTCACCCTTACCCTATTCCTCACCCTAATCATAACCCCCACACTAACCCTAAACCTCTCCCTAACACTCATCTTTACCATAAACATCACATTAACCCTAACCCTAGTCCTTAATCTAACCCTCACCCTAACCCTAACCCTAACCCTTTCTCTAACCCTAAACCTGACCCTATCCCTCACCCTTATCTTAACCTTCACACTCAGCCTAAACCTCACCTTTAACCTTACCATCATCCTCACCCTAAACCTCACTCTAACCATAAACCTCATTCTAACCCTCATCCAACCCTTAAACCTAACCATCACCTTAATCCTAACCCTCACCCTCAACCTCATGCTCAGCCTAAACCTAATCCTAAACCTAACCCTTACCCTAAACCTCACCCTCACCCTAGCCCTCACCTTAACACTAATCCTAACCCTAACCCTCATTCTAACCCTCACCCTCACCCTAACCCAAATCCTAACCCTAACCCTAAACCTAACCCTAACCCTCAACCTCACAGTAACCATTACCCAAACCCTCAAACTAACCCTAAACTTAACACGAACCCTAACTATCACCCTAAACCTAACCCAACCCTCACCCTAACCATAACCCTCACCCTCACCCTCACCCTCACCGTAACCATAACCCTAACCCTAACAATAACCAAAAACCTAACCTTAACCCTCACCCTAACCATAACCCTCACCCTAACCCTAAATCTCAAACTAACAGTTATCCTCACCCTAACACTAACCCTAATCCTAACACTAATCCTCACACTAACCCTAACCCTTACCCGAATCCTAAACCTCACCATAATGCTAACCCTAACACTAACCCTCACAATCACCCTAGCCCTCACCCTAATCCTAATTCTAACCCTCACCTTCACCGTAACCCCAACCCTCATCCTCACCCTAACCTCACATTAAACCTAACCCTAATCCTCAATGTAACCTTCAACCTGACCCTAACCCTAACCATTACCCTAACCCTAACCTAACCCTAACTCTCAACTTAACCCAAACCCTCACCCTAACACTTACCCTCACCCTAACACTAACCCTACCCTAACACTAACTCTCACACTAACGCAAATCCTAACCCTAACCTTAACCCTCATCCTAACCCTCCCCATATACCTATATCTAACGGTAAACCTCACGCTAACCCAAACCCTAACCCTAACCTTAACCATAAACCCCACCTTAACCTAAACAAAACCCTCATCCTCACCCTCAAACTCACTGTAACCCTAATCCTAACCCTAACAATAACACTAACCTTATCCCTAACCCTAACCCTAAACATAACCCTCACACTCAGCCTCACCCTCACCGCAAATTTAACCCTAACCATAACACTAACAATAACCCTAACACTAACCCTAACCCTCACTCTAAACCTCACCCCCACCCTCAGCCTCAGCTTACCCCTAAGCCTAAACCTAACCCTAACCCTCACCGAAACCCTAACCTTAAACATAACCCTAACCCTAACCCTAAACCTAAACCTAACCCTAACCCTAAAGCTAAACCTAATCCTCAGGCTCAGCCTCACCCTAATCCTAACCCTCACCCTAACCCTAAACCTAATCCTAACCCTAACCCTAACCCTCCCACTCACCCTCACCCTAAACCTAATTGTAAACCTAAACCTATCCCTAACCCTAACCCTCACCCTAGCCCTAACCCTCACCCTAGCCCTAACCCTAACCCTAACCCTAATCCTAACCCTAAACCTCATCCTATCCCTCACCATAACCCTAAGCCTAACCCTCACCCTAAACCTAACCCTAATCCTCACCCTTATGCTGGGACTAAAACTAAGCCTATCCCTCACCCTAACCTTCACCCCCACCCTATCCAAAACTCTATCCTTAATCCTCACCATCACCCTAAACCTAATCCTCACCCCCTCCCTCACCCACACCCTAACCCTAAACCTAAGCCTAACCCTAACAGTAACCCTCACACTCACCCTCACCCTAACACTAATCCTAACCATAACCCTAACACTAACCTTAAACCTCACCCAAAATTTCACCCTAAACCTAACCCTCACCCTCAGCCTCAACTTCAAAGTAACTCTAACTCTAAAGCTAACAATAACACTAACCCTAACCCTAACCCTAACCCTAACCATAACCCTCACCCTCAGCCTCAACCTCACACCAAACTTAACACTAACCAAAAAACTAACAATAACCCTAACCCTAATCTAACCCTAAATCTCACCATAACCCTAACACTAAACCTAAACTTAACCCTAACCCTAAGCCTAAACCTAATCTTCAGCCTCACACTCAACCAAAACCCAATACCTAACCCTAACCCTCACCCTAACCCTAAGCCTAACCCTAACCTTAAACCTAACCCTCACACTCTCCCATACCCTAACCCTAATCCTAAACCTAATCTGATCCCTAGCCCTAACCCTCACCCTATGCTTCACCCTAGCCCTCACCCAAACCCTAAATCTAATCCTAGACCTCACCCTCACCCTAACCCTAATCCTAACCCTAGCCCTAAACCTCACCCTAACCCTGACCCTCAACCTCACCCTCACCGTCACCCTCACCTTAACTCTAACACTAACACTAACAATAACACTAACCCTAATCCTAAACCTAACCCTAACCCTAACCCTAACCCTAATCCTAATACTCACCCTCACCCTAACACTAATTCTAACCCTAACCCCAAACCTAACCCTAACACTCATATCACCATAACCCTAACCCTCATCCTAACACTCACCCTAACCCTAACCTTAACCTAAACTTCACCCTAACACTAACCCTAACCCACAACCTCACACTAGCCTTCACACTAACCATAATCCTAACCCTAATCCTCATCCTAAACCTCACACTAACCTTAACACTAACCGTCACATTAATCCTAACCCTAATCCTAACCCTCAACCTAACCCTAAATCTCATGCTCGCTGTAAGCCTAACCGTAACCCTCACCTTAACCCTAAACTTAATGCGAACACTAACTCTCCCCCTAATCCTCACCCTAACCCTAACCCTCACTCTCACCCTCACCCTCAGCCTAACCCTAAGCCTAACCCTAACCCTAACCCTAACCCTCACCCTCACCCTAAACCTCACCCTAACCTTAAATCTAACACTTACCCTAACCCTAACCCTCCCCCTCAGCCTCACAGTAACCCTAACTGTAACCCTAAACCTCATACTCACCCTAACCGTAACACTAACCCTAACCCTAAACCTCACCCTGACCCTAACCCTAAACCTTACCCTCACTATAGCCCTCACCCTAACCCTAATCCTAAAACAAACCCTCATCCTAACCCTCATCATAAGTCTAACCCTCACACTCAACCTCACCCTAACCTTAAACCTAACCCTCAAACTAACCCTAACCCTTACCCTCAGCATAACCCTTACCCTAACCCTCACCCTAACCCTAAACGTAACCTGAACCCTAACCCTCACCCTAACCCTAATTCTCCCCCTCAACCTCCCCCTCAGCCTAACCCTAAGCCTAACCCTAAACCTGACCCTAACAATCACACTCACCCTCGCCCTAACTCTAATCCTAACACTAACCCTAACCCTAACCCGTGCCCTAACTCTCACCATAAACCTAACCCGAACACTAACACTAACCCTAACCCTCAAACTAACCCTCACCAGAACACTAATTCTAACCCTAAACCTCACCCTCACAATAAACCTAACTCTAACCCTAACCCAACCCTAAATCTCACAATAACCCTATCCCTCAACCGCTCCCTCACCCTCACCGTAACTCTAAACCTAACCCTAACAATAACACTAACCCTAACCCGAACTATCACCCTAACCCTAATCCTCACCCCCACCCTCACCCTCAGCCTAAACATAAGCCTAAGCCTAACCCTCACCCTAACCCTTACACTCACCCTCACCCTAACCCTAATCCTAACCCTAAACCTATCCCTAAACCTCATCCTAACCCTCACCCTCATCCTAACTCTAACACTAACCCTAACCCAAAACCTCACCCCCTAACCCACCTCCTAACCCTAACTCTAACCATAAGCCTCACCCTCACTCTAACCCTAAACCTAACCCTGAATCTCACCCTAAACCTCACCCTAACCCTCACCCTCACCCTCACCCTCAACCTCACCGTAACTCTAACCCTAACCCAAACAATAACACTAACCCTAACCCTAAACCTAAGTATAACCATAACCCTCACCATCAGCCTCACCCTCACCACAAACTTAACCCTAACCATAACACTAACAACAACCCTAACCGTAAACCTCACCCTAACCAAAACCCACACCCGAACACTTACCCTCACCTTAACACTAACCCTAACCCTCACATTAAACCTAAACCTAACCGTAACCCAAAACCTCAACCTAACCGTCAACCTCACCCTAACCCTTACACTAACACTAAACCTAACCCTCACCCTAACAATACCCCTAACCCTATATCTAACCATAAACCTCACCCTCACAGTAACCCTAACCCTAACACTTAACCCCAACCTAACCCTAACCCTAAACCTCACTCGCAACCTCACCCTCACCATAACTCTAAACCTAACCCTAACAATAACCCTAACCCTAACCAAAACCCTAAGCCTAACCTTAACCCTTACCCTAATTCTAATCCTAACCCTAAACCTAACCCTCACCATCATCCTAACCCTCACCCTAACCCTAACTCTAACACTACCCCTAACCCTAACCCTCACCTTCAGCCTCACCCTAACCCTAACTCTAACCCTATAACTCACCTTCAACGTAACCCTAACCCTAACCTTAACCCTCAACCTAACCCTCACCCTAACCATACCCCTAACCCTATATCTAACCCTAAACCTCACCCTCACACTAACACTAACCCTAACACTTAACCCCACCCTAACCCTAACCCTAAACCTCACCCGCAACCTCAACCTCACCATAACTCTAACCCTAACCCTAACCCTAAGCCTAACCCTAACCCTTACCCTAATTCTAATCCTAACCCTAAACCTAACCCTCACCATCATCCTAACCCTCACCCTAACCCTAACTCTAACACTACCCCAAACCCTAACCCTCAAATTCAGCCTCACCCTAACCCTAAATCTAACCATAAACCTCACTTTCAACCTAAACCTAAACCTAACCTTAACCCTCAACCTCACCCTAAACCTAACCCTAAACCTCACCCTCACAATACCCCTCATCCTAAACATAATCCTAACTCTAAAACTGATCCAAACCCTCCTCATAACCCTAAAATTAGCCCACACCCTAAACCTAACCCTAAACCTCAACCTCACCTTCAGCCTAACCCTAACCTTCACCCTAACCCTCACACTCACCCTAAAACTAACCCTAATCCTAAACCTAACCCTATCCCTAAACATCAACCTAAACCTCACGCTCACCCTAAACCTAACCCTCAACTTAACCCTAACCCTCACTCTCAGCGTAAGCCTAACTCTAACCCTAACCCTCACCTTAACCATAAACCTAACCCTAATCCTAAACTCCACCCTAAACCTAACCCTCAACCTAACCCTAACCCTAACCTTATCCTCACCCCCACCCTCACCATCAGCCTAACCCTAAGGCAAACCCTAACCCTAACCCTAACCCTAACCCTCACCATAACCCTAAAACTAACCCTAACCCTAACCTTAAACCTAACCTTAAATCTAACCCTAAACCTAAACCTTATCCTCAGACTTACCCTCTCCTTAACCCAAACATTAATCCTAACGCCCATCCTAACCCTAAGCCTAACCCTAACCTTCACCCTAACCCTCACACTCACTCTCACCCTAACCCTAATCCTAAACCTAACCCTATCCCTAACCCTAAACCTCACCCTAAGCCTCACCCTAGCCCTCACCCTAACCCTAACCCTAACCCTAAACCTCAATCTAACCCTCACCCTAACCCTAACCCTAACCCTCACACTCATGCTCGGCCTAAGTTTAAGCTTAAGCCTAAGCCTAGCCCTAACCCTAACCCTCATCCTAACCATAACTGGAACAGTAACATTAACACTAACACTAAACATAACCCTCATCCTAAGCCTCCTACTAACACCATATCTAAATCTAAACCACACGCTCACCCTAAACCTAACCCTTAACCCCACCCTAACCCTAACCCTAACCCTCACCCGCACCCTAACCTCACCTTAACCCTAACCCTAACAATAACACTAACACTAACCCTCACCCTAAACCTAAACCTAACCCTCACCCTAACCCTCAGCCTAACCCTAAGCCTAACCCTAACCTTAACCCTTACCCTCACCCTCACCCTAACCCTAACCCTAACCCTCACCCTAACCCTAACCCTCACCCTCAACCTCAGCCTAACCCTAAGCCTAACCCTAACACTAATACTAATCATCACACTCACCCTAAATCTAACACTAACCCTAAACCTTACCCTCACGGTCAGCCTCACCATAACACTAACTCTATGCCTAATCCTCACCCTCACCCTAACCTTAACCCTAACACTAAATCTCACCCTAACACTAACCCTAAACCTCACCCAAAACCTAGCCCTCTCCCTAACCCTAATACTAAAACTACCCCTCACCCTAACCCTAACCCTAACCCTCACACTCATGCTCGGCCTAAGTTTAAGCTTAAGCCTAAGCCTAGCCCTAACCCTAACCCTCATCCTAACCATAACTGGAACAGTAACATTAACACTAACACTAAACATAACCCTCATCCTAAGCCTCCTACTAACACCATATCTAAATCTAAACCACACGCTCACCCTAAACCTAACCCTTAACCCCACCCTAACCCTAACCCTAACCCTCACCCGCACCCTAACCTCACCTTAACCCTAACCCTAACAATAACACTAACACTAACCCTCACCCTAAACCTAAACCTAACCCTCACCCTAACCCTCAGCCTAACCCTAAGCCTAACCCTAACCTTAACCCTTACCCTCACCCTCACCCTAACCCTAACCCTAACCCTCACCCTAACCCTAACCCTCACCCTCAACCTCAGCCTAACCCTAAGCCTAACCCTAACACTAATACTAATCATCACACTCACCCTAAATCTAACACTAACCCTAAACCTAACCCTCACGGTCAGCCTCACCATAACACTAACTCTATGCCTAATCCTCACCCTCACCCTAACCTTAACCCTAACACTAAATCTCACCCTAACACTAACCCTAAACCTCACCCAAAACCTAGCCCTCTCCCTAACCCTAATACTAAAACTACCCCTCACCCTAACCCTCCCACTAACCCTAACCCTAACCCTCACCATAACCCTAACCCTCATCCTCAAACTCACCCTCAGCCTAAACCTAAGCCTAACCGTAAAGCTAACCTAAACACAAATATTCATCTTCACCCTAACCCTAATCCTAACCCTATCCCTAACCCTAACACTCTGCCTAACTCTCACCCTAACCCTAACCCTAACACTAACCCTAACCATAACCCTCAAACTAACCCTCACCCTAACCCTATCCATAACCCTAAACCTCACCCTAAGCCTCACCCTAGCCCTCACCCTAAACCTAACCATAACCCTAAACTTAACCCAAACCCTCACCGTAACGCTACAACTAACCCTAACCCTAAACCTAACCCTAACCCTAAAACTAACAGTAATCCTGAGCATCATCCTCATGCTAACCCAAAACCTAAACCTAACCTTAACCCTAACCCTAAACCGAACCCTAACCTTAACCCTCAACCTAACCCTCACACTAACCATAAAACTAACCATCACCCTAACCCTAACCCTCAACCTCAACCTCAAGCTTAGCCTATCCCTAAGCATAAGCCTAAGCCTATCCCTCACCCTCAAGCTCACCATCACTGTAACTCTAACCCTAACCCAAACAATAAACTAATCCTAAGCCTAAACATAACCCTAAGCCTAACCCTAACCTAATCCTAATACTCACTCTCACTCTAAGCCTAATCCGATCCCTAACACTCACCCTAATGCAAACCCTCACAGTTACAGTAACCTTAACTCTCATCCTATCCCTGACCCTAACAATAAACCCTAAACCTAAACCTCACCCTAACACTAACCCTAACCCTCACACTCTCCCTAGCCATCACCCTAACCCTAATCCTAACCCTAATCCTCATCCTAACCCTCACCCTAACACTAACACTAACCCACACCCTAACCATAACCCTAACACTAACCCTCACCCTAAACCTAACTCTCACCCTAACCCTAACCTTAACCCTCACACTCAACCTAACCTGTACCCTAAACCTAAACTTATCACTAAGCCTAATCCTCACACTCACCCTCACCCTCACTGTAACCCTAACTCTAACCCTAACCCTAACCCTAACCCTCACCCTCAGCCTCACCCTAACCTTAACTCTAACCCTAAACCTGACCCTCACCCTAACCCTAACCCTAAACCTAACCCTAATCCTCACCCTAAACCTAACCCTAAACCTCACCCTCACCTTAGCCCTCACCCTAACCCTAATCCTAACCCTAACCCTCATCCTAACCCTAACCCTAACACTAACCCTCACCCTCACCCTCACCTTCACCCTAACCCTAACCCTAACCCTAACCCTAACTCTCACCCTAACCCTAAACCTAACCCTCACCCTCACCGTAACCCTCAACTTCACCCTCACATTCAGCCTAACACTAAGCCGAACCCTAACCCTAACACTAACCCTCACACTCACAGTAACCCTAACCCTAATCTTAATCCTAACACAAACCATAACCCTCACACTAACCCTAAACATCACCCTAATCCTAAACCTCACCCAAACCCTAAACCTAACCCTAACCCTCACCCTCACCCTAACCCTGACCCTCATCCTCACCCTAAACCTCACCCTAAACCTCACCCTAAACCTCACCCTCACCTTAGCCCTCACCCTAACCCTAATCCTAACCCTAACCCTCATCCTAACCCTCACCCTAACACTAACCCTCACCCTCACCATCACCTTCACCCTAACCCTAACCCTAACTCTCACCCTAACCCTAAACCTAACCCTCACCCTCACCGTAACCCTCAACTTCACCCTCACATTCAGCCTAACACTAAGCCTAACCCTAACCCTAACACTAACCCTCACACTCACCCTAACCCTATCCCTAATCTTAATCCTAACACAAACCATAACCCTCACACTAACCCTAAACATCACCCTAATCCTAAACCTCACCCAAACCCTAAACCTAACCCTAACCCTCACCCTCACCCTAACCCTGACCCTCATCGTCACCCTAAACCTCACACTAACCCTAACACTAAACCTCAATCTAACACTAACATCACCCTAACCCTAACCCTCATCCTAAACCTAACCCCCAC